>NC_141535.1:206060000-206367500 GCF_021556685.1 Rattus norvegicus | reverse complement strand
GGCTGGCCAGCATTGGTAACACACCTTTCTTGGAGGGGCTTCCTAAGCTACTTGCCGCACCGCACCACCTCCTTCTTTTGTAAGCTATCCCCGTCCCCTGGGAAGATCCCGGTGGAGGAGATTTTCGTCTTCTTTCCCAGTGCAATACCTGAACCAAGGTCTTCCCCTAAATGGAGCCCAATTGTGTGCGGCCATTCGACTTTTACCTTTTTGTTGCTGTGTTCTAAAGACACCCTTAGGTCCATTCAGACACCCAGATCGCAAGGACTTGTAAACTGGCATTTTAAAAGAACCGGTTAATTTATTTCAAGCTTGCTTTTGAAAAAGAACTTTCATAGCAAACAACCCTTCCGACCTCCACCGTCTTACATTCGAAGCGCCTTGAGTGTGTGGGTGTGCATGAGCCAAAGGTGACACCGTGGAGGAATACATTGTGTGTGTGTGTGTGTAGACAGTATTCTAACCATGCTTCCTTCTGTTGTAGTTTAGTCTTTGTATATTGACCTCGAAGAGTGAAACCACAGGTGTGTACACGGGCGTGAGTTGCCATTGAGCCCCCAAGCCCTTTATTCTTAAAAGGGTTTGTTTTTTTTCTTTTCTTTTTAAATTGAGTCATTTTTGAAATGAGATCGACTCTCAAGCCAGTGAGGAAACAAACCAAATGTATTATTTTACTCTCCTCTTTATTCCCTTCTAAGGTGGAAAGTTACCGTCGAGTATTAAAGTGGAAAAAAATGTCAAGTTTTGGATGGTCCGAAACTAGAAATGGAATTTTGAAAGCAAAAAAAGGGGGGGGAGGGGCTATCTATTTTAGGTCGCAGTTTCACATTTTCTAAGGCATGCACACTTCTTGCTACCCTCATTTGTAACCGACTTATTTGCCTCTGAGTGTGATCGCAACTTTGAACATTCTGTACTATAATGGTTGCTAGGGAGGATGACTCCTGTATTCTCTTTAAGATATCTCAATGCACATGACATAATTAAACACTGATACCATAATTGCATAGCTAATGTTAGCTGCTATTGCATGCTCCTAGATGCTAGAACTTATCGGGCATGTGGCATACAAAGCAATACCCATTAGACAAGGACATTTTACTTCTTCCAGAAGAAAAGGCCTTTCAGTCATTTGAAAAGAGACTTAGACGAACCTGTGGCTACCTAGAGTTCTTGTCTTGAACTGGTTTGTGAGAAAACTCCCATTTGGGGACTTTATCTCCCCAGTGAAACCAATGGTCAGGATGATACCCTAATACAGTCTGGATCCACAAAGGTATTGTGTACTTTAGGGGTTACACAAGCCACACGTTAGGAAATAGCACTGTCTTATGTTGTTCATATAATATATATATATATATATATATATTACAGAAACATTTACTATTATATCATGTCTGTTGAAGAGGGAATCATGCAGGCAGTTATGCAGGAGGAGAATGGTCCAAACGGGACTCTGTTCTCCAATGTATCAGTTGAGGTCCGACATCTTCATCTTTGACTTCCTAAATGTGGTTAGATGCATTTATAATGTACAATAACATGCGACATCATTTTGTAAAATTAACAGGGGAGAAAGTAACAAGAGGTGTAGATCAGTCTGTTAGTCACATCAAATCTGAGGCCAAATAGCCTCGATTAACCGGGTAGTTCAGGAGCGCAGACAGCTTGCTTTGCTGCACTCTTGGACCAAGAATGGTAAGGACGCTTGTATATTTGAAAACGTATGGGAGGCACGAGGAAACGGACATTTTGTAGTAAGACAAAATAAAATAAATATGTTTGTCACTAACAGTACATCAGCAGTCATGTCATTAACCAAACTGTGTGCATGTATCATTTTTCTCTTATGGAGATTTTCTTTTTCTGTTTCCAGTTTCCTGGATTCAGATGTTGAATTAAAGTTTAGATAATGCTTCTCTTGGCTCTAGCTCTTCTTTCTTGGGTATCTTCTCTCTGTCTGTCTTGAGGATACTGTACCAGAAGACACTGTTCCAAAACACGACTGATACAGAGTGACTTCTTTTGTTGGCTGTAAGTTTATTTTCAGTTTCTAAAATGCCTTTTTACTTTATATAGTTACATAAGCTCCTTACATTGGTCTGAGAAAAGAAATAGCCATGTTTTCTTTCTGTAAACACTGAGGAATGGGTTATAAAGAGAACAGAGAGGTGGTGATTTTCTAAAGCTCTGTCAACCAGCCACTCTAGATAAGCGTTGTTCTTGTTTCTCAAAGATGATGCAAACCAGTTTCCTCTCTGTCCTTACAATGTGCAACATATATAAAGAGCTTTGTAAATGGGAATCTGATACCTTGCCATGTTTCTGGCTAGCGCTCCCGGGCTGGCACTGCGCCACGTGGGAGACTTTTGATTAATTTACTAGTAATTAACTCCACAGGACTGACTCCTTTTAGTTTTAAAGTAGCGCTGACGTATCTAAAAACGCCTAGGCGCTGTCTGCGAGTGTTGGAGTTACTGCTTTGACAAATTAAAGTAATGGAGATTGTGTTCTTATTTAAATGAAACCACATATTATCCACTCAGGAATAAAAAAAAAAATCCTAACTGCTATTCTGGGCTGTCCTAATTTGCTTTTGTGCTTCTTTTTCTTTATGTGTGTGCCTAGTAAGATGTATAACATCTGCTTTCCTTCTGCATGCATTTCAAGGGCTAAATACTAGGACAGAATAGACCCTATCCCCATACTTTCTTCCTTCCACAGTGAAGACTGACAACAAACAAGAATTCTGCTTGGTACAAGGACGTTTGGGGATGGTATTTCAAGTCAGGTAAATTTCTCTTTGTCTCAGAATCACAGAAAAAGGATTTCCACACTGAAATACTTTTCTTTTCAGAGAGACCCAGCAGAGGATGACCTGCAGCAGAGGAGGGGGGCGAAGGTCAAAGATATGGTTTCTTTAAACCACTGATAAGGAAAGCCTTTGGAAAGATCTACTTGCCAAAAGGGAGCAGTAGAGGACAGCCTTGTCCCTCTGATGATGACTACCCCAGCTGACTTTGGGTCACCTTTATCGCAGAGTCTAGAGGTTCAGGTGGCTCATGCCCAGCTCTAAGGCAATCTTAGTGACTTACAAGTCCATGGCACGATTCTATATAGAAGAACATGGAGGAGCCGGGGCAATGGCTCAGTCAATAAAGTGTTTTCTGTAGAGGCATGAGGACCAGAGTTCAGATGCATTTAAAAATGCATTTAAAAATGCATTTAAAAAGCCATGCCTGGCATGTGTGTCTGTAATTCTAGTACCTGGAATGCAGAGACAGATAGACTTGCTGGAACTTGGTGGCTAGCCACTTTAGCTGATAGGCGAGTTCCAGATTCCTGAGAGAGAATCTGCTTTATTGGTCTTGCCAAGGCTCGACCCCCCAGTGTAGGGGAATGTCAGGGTGGGGAGGCAGGAAGGGGTGGGTAGATGGGTGGGGGAACACCCTCACATAAGAAGGGGAGGGGGATGAGATAGGGGATTTATGGACAGGGAAACTGGGAAAGGGGATAACATTTGAAATGTAAATAAAAATATAAATATAGGCCTTAGTACATAAAAAAAATAAAGTGGAGGGTGATTGAAGAAGATACTTGATAGCTTTTGACCTCTACATGCACATATACATACAGACATTGGACTCACATGAATATCACACACACACACACACACACACACACACACACACACACACACACACACGGCCATTGAGAAAAACCAGAGTGCCCCTTCCTTTAAAGGCCTGTCCTTATGTTTATGGCTTGTGGGGCAAGAATGCTGCTGCTCCAGTTGGAGCCCTTGTTCTATGGGATGGTGACCTTTCCTTCCCTGGTGTTTGACCTTATGGAACCTCATGCAAATGTGTGTTGTTTAGCCCACAGCCCACAGTTCTGCCCATATTCCTATCTCAGCCAGATACATTGTCGCCTCTGGCGTCTAGTGATGAACATAGAGAAGCCAGAACATTCCCTGACAGTGATCGTTGGCTCTTCGGGCAGGAAACTCCTGGGTTCCAGGCACTTTGATCTGTTAAGAGAGATGGAAGTTACAGGCTGCCATATGTCCTTGTGAGATGGGTGGTCAGAGGAAGATGGAAGGCCTCCTTTAAAGTGTAAGACTTAATCGGAGTCCCAGTTTCTCTAAGTGCAACTGTGTTTTCAATACTCATTTCCAGATCCTGTCCAACCAGGCAGCCTTGCACCGCCTGTCCCACCTCTAGGCCTCCTCACTAGGGCCTCACACTCTTCAGATGCTTCAGAAGGTCTGGTGCATGGATGAAGGCATGGAAAGGCTGCAGCTGAAGCGGATGTTGGGTGTCCTGTCTGTAAGGAGGACACGATGGTGCTTGGGATGCACAAACCTCCATACAGCTGTGCACCTCTGGAACTTTCATAAGGACACATGTCTTCAAAAACACCTAGCCAAAACTAAATAAATAATAAAAAGAAAAGGAGAAGGAAGAGCACAGGAATGAGAAAATCCAAAGCCGGAGATGCCACAAGGTTAATTGAACGCAGACACTGGACTGAAAGGCAGGTCTGACTCCGGACCATGGCACTGTAGCTAGTGTAATGGAGGTAACAATCAGAACTCTACACCAAGCCTGGAATCCTCTTCACAGTGTGACCATTCCTTAAGCCGTCTTCCTGACTTGGGTCTGTTGGGGTAGCCCTGTTGTCAGCATACTAGCTGTTAGCACAGACCAGCTTCATGCTAGCCTCAGGTCATTTGAGGGCTTTACTGGGCTATTCTAGCACTTTACTCTGAGAAAGCCCATTCACCGGCTACATCCTCACCAGGGCTTCTCTGCCCCGGCTTTGGGCTTCTCCACAGAATTCACGCACAACCTTAGTTATGATGCCTCTTTTTAAATGTATGTGTGTATGTGTATGCATGTGTGAGTGTATATTTGTGTGTGTGATACACAGAGACAGAAAGACAGACAGACAGAATCTTCAAAACTAGATAGGAAAGCTATTTTTTCATTTATTGTTATCTATTTTGTAATATAATTTTTCACTACCAGTCACCAGAGTACATTATGTATTTAACATATATTTGTAGCTGATAGCAGTCATTTTCCATTTTTAAATTAATTTATGTTCACATAAAAAGAAATGGGTGTTATCACAGCACCTTCATACTTCTGTGTCATGATAATGACAGTTTTTAAAGAAAGAAGATTTGACTTGTTCTCTTGAGTATTTTTTTTTCTTAATGAAACAGACTCAGGAATGAATCCTAGTTCCCAACTCATTTCTTGCCAAAGGCTATCCCAGGGTAATAAAGTATGGGACCGTGAGTCTGGTGTTGAGGAATATGCTGTCAGCTTTGTCATGTGAGGAAGATTGCTACTCCTTTCACATTCAAATTGTTCACACGACTAAGTTAGCATTAGGCTGTTCTGGTTCTAATCAGTACTTCAAATTCAACGGCTAATTGCTCAAGGTGTGAGGTTATTTCTGAGCATCTTCTATAGGGAAGTAGTGTATTTATTTGAGAAAGCCTTATATACTGCTAACCAATGACCAGTCACTCTTGCCAGAACCTGGGAGATGTCAAAGCTTTTCTCATGTGAATTGGGCCCAGCTTCCAGTTTTGTGTTTTCAAGAGTGAAAACTGTGTGCCCTCCTTTATCTGAGTATCTTTTGAGAGAGCAGGATGTATACAATGCTAAGCCAAGCTATCCCACGCCCCCTTCTCATAAAGTTGAGGTTGAGTCAATGTCTCATCAGGTGAAGGTGCCTACCACCAGGATGGACACTGAGATCTATAAGGCTGAGGCAGGAGGATGTAACTAAGTATGGGTACCACATTAGGTTCGACAACTCTTTCCTTACCAGTCTAGCCTTAGCTCATATGGGCTGAAGAACTTGCCGTGGCCCAGGTTGAGAGAAAAGGACAGAGAGTGCCTTTCGTGTAAGACCTTGCCAAAGAGAGCCCCTCTGTGGAGACGTTTGAGTGAGTAACCATTTCCCACATTGTAGGCAACTCATTTAGTGTGAAGATAGGGAAAGAGGCCAGCAGTGGCAGCAAAAATCCTTTCTTTGAGGGGCTAGACAAGTGAGAAAATGACATTCTCCTGTCTAACGTATGCATCCTGTGGCTTTTGAACCACAGGGTAGAGTCATCGTGATGACCAGGACACTGTATTTCTAACCAGCTTTATGAGGCAAAGGAAATATCTTCCAGTTTCTGATCACAGACAAGTTGCCAACTATATCAGGCACTCTTAGCCAGGTTTCCTTTCATTTAGACCCTAAGTGCAAGGCGGAGCAGTAAATAAGTGTGGTCTTCAGGACATTTTTTAAAAAACAATGTTGTGAAGTATGATTTAAGAAGGAGATAATCAGTTGGAGAAAAAAATGCTGAATAGAAAAAATAATGCTGCAAATATCATAAATACTGATGATGATGATGATGACGACGACGATGACGACAACAGCCAGGACGACGATGACAACGATGACAACAATGATGATGACGATGATGCTTTTCAGAACCACGAAGACAGGTATTAAGACAGGTGCAGTGGCGCATTCTATAATCTTAAAATACATAGGCATAGGCAGGAGGATCCCTGTCAGTTCATGGCTACTTGGGGTACATAGTAAGACCCTTTCTCTAAAGGAAAAAAAGAAGACTAAACAGGTATGGTTTGCGTTATGCCAGAGGCTCTTCCTCATTGTCCCTAAATGTCACTAGCAAAGGAGATCGGAGACTGTTGAACTCAAGTCTAGCTGACTCCCAGCCTGGGCTTAAAAACATGGTGTCAAACTCGGAATCTAGAGCAAGTGCTGGAAGTGAGATTCGGCTCAGTGGGTGGGAGATAGATTTCAGCTTAATAGAAGGAAAAAAGACTTTATCTCAATTATAAGCACTCAAAATAGTCGGGGCTGTCTCCGGAGATTATGACTTTCTCAGCACCTGAAGGATGCGAGTTGAGGTAGAGGATTAACTCACGAATGGGAGAGCCTATGCCAGGTGGGAAGCCTCCCCATGTTAACTGTGAGAGGCCTTTAAAGGCTGCTTTCTGCGATTACATAATAGCTCTTCTGCTTGGAGATGACAAACGCTTTCTTGTTCTGGGCCCGTGATATTTCAGCTGATTAGTCACAGAGAGCCTGCCTGCTATACATCCTACCCTCTCTAACCAAAGAGAAGCAAGCCACGGTGACAAGGCAAGTCCCTCTTTGGGTACCAGGACACCGACAGGACATATTCTTTGTCCCTTTGCTTCATTCACGCTCCTGGTCAGTCTCCTTTTGGTTCCACCTCATTCCCAAACTTTCTTTTTTCAGTGGGATATAGGCTGGGAGAAGTGTATCTGATATAACATATTCTTGGGCTAAATATTGAGACATGGTATATTAGCTATACACATCTAATTGTTATAAGGACAACAGATTTTATTACTTTATTTTGGGGGACAGAACAGATTTCAAGGCAAACGCTTGGATAAAAACCAGGTTAAGGTCAGCTTTCTTGGGAATATGGTAATGTTTCTCCATGTTGTTCGCAGCCGAGGGTGGCATGCATGTGACACACTCTCAAACAGACTTCAAACAGACCCTATTTTGATGGCTATTTTTCCTTGTCAACTTGACTGTATCTGGAATTAGCTAAGACCACCTACGAGGAACGTTTGTTTTCTGTAAAGTGGAAAGATCCATTTCTAATCTGGCTGTTTTGCAGTGGGAAGAAGACACACCTCTAACCTGGGACGCACCTTCTGCTGGAAGCCTACGGAAAGGCACGAAAAAGGAAGCTTTTGCTCTGTGCCTGCCTGCTCTTGCCTCGATAGCACGTCCAGTCTTTGGGAGTCTGGTACCTACTGAAGACTGGCTCATCTTCATAAAGCCTCAAGGACTGAACGACTACTGGAATCTTGGACTTTTCATTCATAGGCCGCCATTATTGGATTATAATACAGTCTGTAAATCATTCTAGTAAATCCCCTAAAGATATACTGCACAATCTTCTCCATTGCCAGATGTACAGTCTCAAGACTGAGATTGAAGGAACACAGGGTTGAGGCCAGCCTGGGCTACCTGACACCTTATATCAAAAAAAGGAAAAAAAAAATCACAACATACAATTGAAGAAACCTCCAAAGGCAAGCTTCTTTTTTACATTTTTTCTTTTATTGGATTCTTTTTTTACATTTCAAATGTTATCCCTTTTCCCAGTTTCCCTTCCAGAAACCTGCTATCTTCCCCTGCTTCTATAAGGGTGCCCCTCTCTGCCCTGTCATTCCCCTACACTGGGACATCGAGCCTTGATAGGCCAAAGCGCCTCTCCTCCCATTAATGCCCAACAAGGCTATCCTCTGCTACATATGTGGCTAGAGCCATAGGTCCATCCCTGTGTATTCTTGGGATGGCATTTTAGTCCCTGGGACCTCTGGGGGGTCTGGTTGGTTGACATTGTTGTTGTTCTTTTGGGATTGTAAACTCCTTTAGTTCCTTCAGTCCTTTCTCTAACTCCTCCATTGGGGACCCCGTTCTCAATTCAATGGTTGGATGCAAACATCTGCCTCTGTATTTGTCAGGCCCTGGCAGAGCCTCTCAGGGCACAGCTATATCAGGCTCCTGTCAGCATGCATTTCTTGTCATCAACAATAGTATCTGAGTTTGGTGGCTGTATGCACATGGGCTGGATTCCCAGGTGGGGCAGGCTCTGGATGGCCTTTCCTTCAGTCTCTGCTCCACACTTTGTCTCCATATTTCCTCTTGTGAGTATTTTTGTTTCTCTTTCCAAGAAGAAACATTTTGGTTTTCCTTCTTCTTGAGCTTCATGTGGTTTGTGAATTGTATCTTGGGTATTCCGAGCTTTTGGGCTAATATCCATTTATCAACGAGTGCATACCATGTGTGTTCTGTTGTGATTGGATTACCACATTCAGGATGATATTTTCTAGTTCCATCCATTTGCCTAAGAATTTAATGACGTCATTGTTTTTAATAGCCAAGTAGTACTCCATTGTGTAAATGTACCACATTTTCTGTATCCATTCCTCTGTTGAGGGACATCTGGGTTCTTTCTAGCTTCTGGCTATTATAAATAAGGCTGCTGTGAAAACAGAGGCAAACCTCTAAACCTTGAACTTCCCAGCCTCTAGAACTTCAAGAAATTTCTCTTCTTTACAAATGACTCTGCCTTAGGTACTGCGTGATAGCATCACAAGAAGGGTGAAGATACTTAATCTTAATGTAAGGTTCCTTTTGTCATGTAGCATGAGACATTCAAAGATGCTTTAGCTGGGATCGAACTTTCTCAGTGAGGAGGTTGTTCTGTCTCCCATGGACATGGAACTCAAACTAGATGCTGGCATTTGACTGCCAAGGAAGAGTTTGGGAAAACGAGGGAAAAGGGGACATTTTATGGATCTAACCATGTGCTCTTTATATTGTCATACTTTGGGGTCAACTTTATGGTCTTTTCAGAATTAGTGATGTCTTTGAGTAAATGTGAAAAAATTTTAATTCTCTTTTGTGGTTTTCATTTTTTTCTCCATGTCACTTTTGGTTCTTAGTGTTTGTATTACAAAGCAATTTAAAAAACCAATAAATTTTATTTCAGATGTGCTCCACTCTGCGTGCCAGCATGTCTACTCCTGGGACTCTCACCTTTCTAGCCCCTCCCCTGTCTTCCCACGGGACAAGTTTCTCTGCAAGGAATACCAGGAGTGCTGATGCTGTATTCCAGACAACAACCTCACTGAAACTGTTAACCACGGAAGCTACCACTTAACGCCAGAATATTGTATAAATATCACTGTCTGAGGAAAGCAGGTTTATGCACATTGTAAAAATATCTAATCACAAGAATTTTACTAAAAAGTATTCTCTCTCTCTCGCTCTGTGAGTGTGTCTCACACATGCACTGTGTGTGGGGGGGATGGCGGGGGAGGAGGGAACTCACAAAGGAAAGAGGGTATTATTCTGGAGTTAGCTCTCTTCTTTCACCATGTGGGTCCTAAGGACTGAACTCAGGTCCTTAGGTTTGGTGGCAAGCAACATTATCTGCTGAGTGTCTTTCTACCCAAGGTTAGCCTTTTAACCATTTGTATCATTACAGAACATGCTGTCCCTGACAAATGTCATGGCCGTATTTTGTCTTTTTCTCTTTGGACTAAGTTTCTTTTACCCAGGCTTCAGTCTATAATGTTATATAGTATGGAGATCCCTTGATGTCCTCAGGAAGAACAGCACACAGCTCAGGAGAGGCTATTTGAACCTCTGAACTGGGATGGAGATTAAGGGAGAAAAGCTCTCTTGTCTTAAAGATATTTTTCCTCATTAAAAAATAATAAATCAATCTCTGTCTACTCTGGAAAAACCATAAGAGCAGGAGAGCTCGCTTGCAGAGATGAAAATCTGAAAGCATAAAGGGATGGTAATTTTCTATAGCTAAAAATACATCTCGTCTCAGTGCATTTCTGTCACGTGGGTTGCTAGCAGCGTGTCCAGGCTTCATCTGTAAGAACGATACTGCATCTGAGCCTGAAGTGGTGATGCTGGTACAGTGGCTTTAAGGGACTGTCTGTAAGGTGCACACATTTTGTCTGTCTTCATTGGACATTGGACTCACTTTTCTACAGCCAGGAAGCGGCAGGACAATTACTGTTCGGTTCCAGTCATTTACAAGAGCCTAGCACACGCCTGTGTGAAATGTTGCTACCATCCCTGCCTTCTGCAGACTGAGATCACATAGGGAAATGTACAACAAATAACTCATTAAAATGATGCAACAGAAGGTGAACTCATGAACTGTTATGAATATGTATAAAAGTGAGGACGAAACTAAAATGCCAGAAACGCCTGACTGTCAAAATTCGAATCAAATCAAGTTGGAAAAATATAAAACTTTGACTCTACAAGAAAACAAAGATCTTGATCCCAGAGACCTCACACAAAAACTGGTAGGAAATTCAGATCCAGGTCACCACAGAGCGCAAAAATGTTAAGACCCAGAGAAAAAAATGTAAATGTCACTTAACCTTTAGAATGGTCACCTTCCACAGTGGGCATCACCAGATGTCAGGAGAGCAGTTCAAAGCCATTGTCATAAGCCCTTTTTGGAAGGCAACTTGAATTACAAACTACGACTGCTACCAAAGCATGGCTCCTATCAAAATAGGTACTTATATTCACAGACTCCAGTGTGGGAAAATAATTGCAGGCTGGGCTGAAATCAAAGAAGTGCTCTTTCAAATAATGTATGCTGGGTTATGATTCTAGATGTAGTTTGGTATTCATTCTCTTTGGAACTTTTAACTTAGGGATCACCCCCATAGATTGCCAACCGAAATCTGACTTGATTGATGCTACATTGATGATTTTAAGTGGAGTCTATTAGTAACATTCCAGGAAGCTAGTCTGACAGAACTGTTAGCAAAGGTAACAGTGTAGAAGATTCCAGAAATAGGTCAGGGAGTGTTTAGGTTTGAAAGAGACAGGGGATAACCTTTTGGGACATTAGTCTGCTAGCTGAAAAGTATCCAGTGTATTTGCTAATACATTTCTTCCAGAAGGAAATACCTACAGACATACATAATTTCTTGAATGAGCTCTTGAGGGAATCCTGCAGCCCCAGTGACTACTGCTACTGCTTTTAGAATGCTTGGACAAGCTCTGCCCATTGGTTCAACTGCAGTCGGTTTTTATGTTTTCTCTCCATGTCTTTTCCTCCCTCTCCACATCTTCCTTCTTCTTTCTCTCCTCTCCCCCATTCCTCCTTCTCCCCCCCTTCCTTCTTTCAGGTGTCACTTGCTCAAGGAGGTACACACTTCTTGACTCTAACTTTAGTCTTCATGTTCTTGAGGAAAGATATATGAAGCCTGATTGTTCTATTCACAGGCAAACAGTGTGAAGGATTTGGGGTGATGTGGAAGTTCTACTAAGTGACCACATTCAAACAGAGGCTGCTCACTTCTCAAGAAGGAGGCTCCCAAATGTTATTTCTGATCAGATCATAGAGCAGGGGCAACAGTAAATGGAAATTCGGAATCAGGGACCTGCAAACTCAGAATCTTCCAATCTGCCTTTTAGTTATGGGCTTAGAATGATTTTGGAGGTGTAATTTTGGGGGCAGAGCAAGACTGCTTTTGCTGGTGACTCATAAGTCTTCTTGTAAGAGTCGAAATGACACCCTTGAGATTTTCTGACCCCTGCAAGCACATGGCTCCAACGAACACATCAAATCAGTCCTTGAGGCTGCTCTGAAAGAACTGCAGAGAGGAAAATCATGTGTTTACTGAACTGGAGTAGAATTGCTAAGAAGCTGTACGATTTCTAATCCTTGATGTAAAATGTGTGTGAGAACTCTGATGGGAACCGCAAATCCCTGCAGTTTTACTGTCCTGGTACACAGTTGATTTTCCTAAGTAAACAATTATCTCTTTGTATACATGGATGCTACTAATAAAATAAATAGACTAAATAGTGGAGAACAGTTTCCCTGTTGAAACCATTTGGATTTGAGATAGGGGTAGGGATTGCCAGTAAGTCATTTATTTAGGCCAGACATTGTGGGAAATTATGGACTATTTATGACTACGAAATTTTGTATATAGCTCTATTGTTAGCCAGAAAGTCTTAGGACAGAGAGGGCTATGAGTCAGAGATCTCTAGAGGGATAGCACCAATAGAATGACTGTATTACTGCACAGTCTGGGTAGTCCAGCAATGGCCATGAGCATACTGGAAAACTGGAGACTCCTCTAGCTGCTCAGTCCATGGGGCTAGCTACTTAGGCTCTCCTGCAGTTAATAGGAGGAGGATTCTGGAGACCTGCTGAGCTCAGCATTTCCTGGAAGATCAGAGAAGATACGTTCAGCTGTCAGTCAAGAATGGCAGCAACAGGGCAGATGCACCTACCAATAAGAAGTACGTGCAGGTGAGTAAAGCAGTCCCCGCTCTGCCCCCAAACTTCTTTCTATCTAGATACTCTGTGGAAAATGCTGGCCCTCTGGGGGACAGTCTTCCTATCAGTTAACGCTGGGAGGAAATGCTCTCATAAATCTGCCCAGAGTTGTGTCTTTCAGTTCACCCAGCCCAGTTGACAAGCAAGATTAAACGCTACAGATGAGATGGGAGTATTTCCAGGAGAGTTCTGAGGAATATTAAGCCTGTATTTCATTAAGTTTCCCTTCATAGGAGTGAGCCCTTTGAAGTGCTTAGGTTTTAGGGAGTGCTGATACAATCTAGAAAGCAATTTGGAAGGATCTGTATGAATTTTGATAGGCTCAGCACCTTTTAATAAAATTTAATCATCTCGGCACAGTCTGGGCCTAGAGAACACGTACTGTTCCGGTGTGCTGAAATCTAGCTCCTAATATTATTTGATTTGGCCTTCTAGTTTAGAATGAAGGTTCCCCCCTCCTCATCCAGGACTGTATCACATAACTGAAAAAAAAATAAGTTCCAACAAGAAACTGCTGTCCTTAGGTTTTTGAGGAAAAAAAAAATGACTCTAAGAAAGCTTTGGTGTATTATGATGGGATTCAAAGTAGAATGTCCCTAATATGTACTAACGGCACTCTGAGTCTCTCTATTTATTTCGAGAGCAGTTTCTTTTTGTGGATTTAAAAGAATCACTTGAAGCAGATTACTGGGAAATCTATCATCATTATCACAGAAGAGACAAGGTTAGGATACCATTCTCATGTCCATTAGATGGCATAGGCTCCTTTTTAGAAGCATCCAAAGGAAAACTCTCTTCAGTGTTCTTGCTTTCGACAGTTACGAGTTATGGAAGACTCACTGGGTAAGGATATTCCAGCCAGCGTGTGGCCCCCGCAGTTGTCAACCTTGAGTCATAGGTTCATTTTTTCTGGTGATTGCCTTTTGGATTGTTCTTCTACCCTCACAGTCTGTTTCCAGTTTTAAGACTGAGAGACTTGTCATTATCAAGATTTAATCAATTAAATGTATTTATTTATTTGTGGTGCAGAAGAGAAAACACAAGGCTTTATGCTGGCCTGGCTGGGCTATATCATCTCCTAAACTTCAAATTAATCTTATACTATTTTACCTTATTTTGTGGTACTAAGGTTGAACCCAGAACCTTCCTACATGTGCCAGGGAAGTTCTCTGACACCAACTGGGTATCCAGCCCTCTTTCTGCTTTTTTTTTTTTTTAATTTTTGAGACAAAATCTACTAAGTTGCTTAGGCTGGCCTTGAACTTTAGCTCCTGGTGTCCTGGACATTGTTATGGATCTGTACCACTAAGCTCAGATCAAAACAATAAAAATCAAATAACCCAAAGATATTTTTAAAAGTTTGAAATTTTTATCATTTTATATATATGGCTATTTTGCCTGTGTGTATGTCTGTGTGCCACATGTGTGTGTGGTACCAGAGGAGACCAGAAAAGGGCATCTGATTTCATGGAACTTCAATTACAGATAATTTTGAACCTTCATGTAGGTCTCGGGAATTGAACTCTAGTTCTCTGGAAGAACAGCCAGAGATCTTAATAGTGGAGTCATCTCTCCAGCCTGAAAGAAGAAAACACTTATATCCTCTCAGGTCTATTCATTCTTCGACTTTATAAAGAGCCTCCTTTCATTTTTGACTCTCTACACCCTCATATTTCTTTTTCTTCAGTTTCTTTCCAGTTCTATCCTTAAGTTTGGTCTGCCGGTAAGTGTCTTAGACAGGATCATTACTTCAGTTTGGTTTCTATTGTTTTCTTGTCACTTACCTGCCACGCTGGTCATACCTAGCAAAGATTGATCTTCTAACTACCCCCCACATGTCAGCTAATGAGCACTCAAGGAGGGAGTTATGCCATTACAACGGCTAGTGTCTTTGCCAAATGGTGGTCTTTGGATCCCAGTTAGCTGTCAATTGGATTTGGCAGTTCTTTTTTTCTAGTGTCAGCTATATTGAGATCTCCTTACTTACTATCTTATTTTTTCTGAGTCATCTTGAGGGGAACCTCACTCCTAGACAGTTGTTTCTCTGAGGCTAAGACATTGTGATGACTTATCTATTTGTCTACTGAATTCTAAACACCTCAGTGTTTACCCAGCTTCTCCTCCATCTTCTTACCACTCAGAGCTCTTCTGACACACTTTGACTTGGTCACCTTGACTTTGTCTTATTTCCTAGATGGTTAGTGCTTTACTGCCTGACTGGCTTTTGCTGTTGTTAAGATAAATTTTTTAAAAATTGTCTTAGGGTTTTACTGCTGTGAACAGGCACCATGACCAAGGCAAGTTTTATAAAGGACAACATATTTGGGGCTGGCTTACAGGTTCAGAGGTTCAGTCCATTATCATCAAGGTAGGAGCATGGCAGCATCTAGACAGGAATGGTGTAGGCAGAGCTGAGAGCTCTACATCTTCATCTGAAGACAGCTAGTAGAAGACTGGCTTCTAGGCAGCTAGGGTGAGGGTCTTAAGCCCACACCCACAGTGACACACTTACTCCAACAAGGCCACACCTTTTAATAGTGCCACTCCCTGGCCCAAGCATATACAAACCATCACGAAAATCATGTGCTTATGTATGTGTGTAGGTCTGTGCATGAGTGACAGCAGGTAATTGGGACATCCAGAAGAGGGACTCAGAGCTTCTGGAGCTGCAGTTAAAGGCAGTTGTGAGCTGACCAACATGGCTGCAACGAAACAATTTCAGATCATCTACAAGAAAGCACATGCTCCCTCTCTCTAGACACCCCTTCCTGACTTTCATAAACTACCACCTTGTTTAGAAATCAGGGTGATTGCCCCCTGACTCATTACAACTTTTGACTGAGATACCCAAAACTGTCACATGCTGTCCCCCCATGCTCTCATGATGAATTTCTAGTTCATATCGTGCTTCATAGGAGCCATAGAACTATTATTCTGTATGTTTCTCTACACCTTAAATTCCTTAAAGGAAAATACTGCATTTATTTATTTATTTTTCTACTAAAATAGATATTAAATAAACGTTGATCAAATAAAAGAGGGTCAATCAACACCAGTCTTTTCAGAGAAAGCTGTGTTGTCAGTTAAACTTTAATGCAAGGATCGTTTTGAAGTTCAGTGGACACTCTGTGAAACTCAAAAGTGAAAAAGCAACCACAAAGATGAGAAGAAACACTCTTGGAGAGAATTCCAGAAAGCATTGTTCCCTCACTCTGCTGAGAGAGAAGGTCGCAGACTACAGGCACACAAGGTCATTAGGTCATGGGGAGGGAGAAGAAGCCAGGGTCAGGGTAGGGAATCATTAACAGCTCTCCTTTCTCTTACATCTATATTCAACCCTGTACACACCAACAGTTCTAGCTGCACAACCACAGCACACCCCCCTTCATGCTTCCATTGCTACTCTTATTCTGACTTATTGCAAGAGCCTCAGTGCTTGCCCTCTTTACAGCCTGTTATCAACCCAGAAGCTGTAGCTTCGTTTGACCGGCCAATGGGATGATGTCATACCTAATCTTAAAATCCGCTAATGAGTTCCATCTTCCTCTCAAGGACCTCATGATCGTGGCTACCTCTCATCTATACAGATGGCCTCTGCTTACACTGGTTCCACCTATGATATTTTATTTTCATGTTACTGGCATGCATTTAGTAGACACTGTACATCAGGCTAGTGATGTGCAACACAGTACTCTTCTCATATATCTGGACAGCAGCAGCAGCAGCAGCAGGTTGTAGCACCCAGACATATGATAGTGAGGGTTAGTGACTGAAACTTTACTATGTTGTTCCATTACACTATGATACTCACTGGCTGAGGTGCACTGAACACATTTCAGTTTGTAGTATTGTATTAGTTACTGTTCTGTTGCTGTGGTAAAACACTACAACTAAAGTAACTTTAAAAAAGGATTTATTCTGGCTTATAGTATCAGAGGGATAAGAGTTCATCATGGTGGGGAGGCATGGCAGCAAGGGGCAGGTAAGATGGCAGAAACAGGAAGTAAGAGCTCACACCCATAACAACAGAAACAAAACCGAGAAAGCAACTAGAAATGGGTCAGGGCTACACATCCTCAAAGCTCATCTCTGGTGATATGATTCCTACAAGGTTACACATTCCTATAGCCTTCTCAAGTAATGCTTAGTTACTCTCCAATTGCTGTGATGAGACCAAAGCAACTTATAGTGTTTAGATGGAACTTATGGCTTCAGGTGAGTTTATGACCATCATGGCAGGGAGCATAATAGCAGGCAAGCATGGTGCTGAAGCAGTAGCTGAGTGATGACATTTTCTTCTATAAGGATGAGGCAGAGAGCTGACAGGGAGTGGGATGGGCTTTTAAAGCCTCAAACTCACCCCAAGTAACATGCTTCTTCCAACAAGGCCACACCTTCTAATCCTTTCTAAAAGTCTCACCATTTGGACTGAGATCCAAACTGTCAAATACATGAGCCTATGGGGGCTACCAGCCACCAACTGGGTACCAAGCATTCAAATACTTGAGCCTCAAGAAACATTTTTCAATCAAGCCACCAAAAGTGTTTTCAGTCTATAATTTTTTGAAAAATCAGAACAGAACTTCACAGTGAGCAGGAGAGCATCTGTAATACCAACTGGATTTTTTTTATAAATTTATTTTATTTTATGTGTATGAAAAGTTTTGCCTACATGCATATATGAGTATCACATGTGTGTTTAGTGCCCACAGAGGTTGGAGGTAATACTAGATCCCTGGAATTTGAGATATGGATGACTGTGACCAGCCATGTGGGTACTAGAAATCATATCCAGGTCCTTTGCAAAACCAGCAAATGGACTTACCTGCTGAGCCATCTCTCAGTTAATAGATTTTAAAATTTTGTCCCCTTCTTCCTTTTCCTCCTTTATCTTCCCTGATATCTCCAATGATACTTTCCCCATTTCCTTTTAAGTTTAAAGATGTGATAATTTATTGGTATGTTTTAGTAGTGACTATCCTAGAATAATTCTTCTAAATGTACAATACATCCTTTCATATATGAACTCAAGCTTTCTTTTGTGTTGGGCAGTTTTCTTGAATTATATCTTAGGGCATTTTCTTTATTTGCTAACATTTAACTTCTTCCCACCATGATAGACTCTTATCTCTTCAGATTTCTCCTCATTGGGACTTCAACTTCAAGTAGGCTGAGTCTCTGCTTGCCTTTACACAGTTTTGTTAGTACAATTTGTGTGTTTGTTACTTGTGTATTACAGTGACTGATTATACAATAATGAATGGAGGATGTACTTTGACTCACAAACTCATCATGGCTGCTTGGTCCTTTGCTCTTGGGTAGGGCATCATGACAGGGCAGGGTCATGATACCGCCAAGGATGTGCCTACAGTGATCTACTTCCTCTAGCTAAGTCCCATCTCCAATGTTTCTAGACAGTCCTGAAATAGTACCACCAGCTGGGAACTAAATGTTCAAAATACCAGCCAGTGGAGAGACTTCCTATTTAAACTCTTAACAATTGACTTTCTTATTTCAGTTTTATTCTGCATGTGTTTTGAAAATTTATTTTTACAGTGGTCTTCTTCATTTTCCTTTATGCCCCTTGTGTATTACTTTATTTCTGAATGGCCCTTTCCTTCTTCCATTTCATTTTTTAATTTTGACACTTTCTGTTTTATATACTTGTATTTTGGTCATAGTTCACCTGAGATCTTTGTGATTTTATGCTCTGACTTTTTAAAATTGCATTTTTATTTATATTTTAAATGTTATCCCATTTCCTGGTTTTCCCTCCAGAAACCCACTATACCACCCCTCAGCCCCTGCTTCTATGAGGGTGCTCCCTCACCCATCCTCCCACCTCTCTGCCCTGGCATTCCCCTACACTGGGACATCTAGCCTTGACAGGACCAAGGGCCTCTCCTCCCATTGATGCCCAACAAAGCCATCCTCTGCTACTTATGTGGACGGAGCCATGGATCCATTCCTGTGTTCTCTTGGAATGGTGGTTTCATTCCTGGGAGCTCTGGGGGGGGGGGTCTGGTTGGTTCATACGGTGTTCTTCTTCTTCTTTTTTTCTTTTTTCTTTTTTCTTTTTATTAACTTGAGTATTTCTTATATACATTTCGAGTGTTATTCCCTTTCCCGGTTTCCGGGCAAACATCCCCCTCCCCCCTCCCCTTATGGGTGTTCCCCTCCCAACCCTCCCCCCATTGCCGCCCTCCCACCCATAGTCTAGTTCACTGGGGGTTCAGTCTTAGCAGGACCCAGGGCTTCCCCTTCCACTGGTGCTCTTACTAGGATATTCATTGCTACCTATGAGGTCAGAGTCCAGGGTCAGTCCATGTATAGTCTTTAGGTAGTGGCTTAGTCCCTGGAAGCTCTGGTTGCTTGACATTGTTGTACATATGGAGTGTCGAGCCCCTTCAAGCTCTTCCAGTTCTTTCTCTGATTCCTTCAACGGGGGTCCTATTCTCAGTTCAGTGGTTTGCTGCTGGCATTCGCCTCTGTATTTGCTGTATTCTGGCTGTGTCTCTCAGGAGCGATCTACATCCGGCTCCTGTCGGTCTGCACTTCTTTGCTTCATCCATCTTGTCTAATTGGGTGGCTGTATATGTATGGGCCACATGTGGGGCAGGCTCTGAATGGGTGTTCCTTCAGTCTCTGTTTTAATCTTTGCCTCTCCCTTCCCTGCCAAGGGTATTCTTTTTCCTCATTTAAAGAAGGAGTGAAGCATTCACATTTTGATCATCCGTCTTGAGTTTCATTTGTTCTAGGGATCTAGGGTAATTCAAGCATTTGGGCTAATAGCCACTTATCAATGAGTGCATACCATGTATGTCTTTCTGTGATTGAGTTAGCTCACTCAGGATGATATTTTCCAGTTCCAACCATTTGCCTACGAATTTCATAAAGTCGTTGTTTTTGATAGCTGAGTAATATTCCATTGTGTAGATGTACCACATTTTCTGTATCCATTCCTCTGTTGAAGGGCATCTGGGTTCTTTCCAGTTTCTGGCTATTATAAATAAGGCTGCGATGAACATAGTAGAGCACGTGTCTCTTTTATATGTTGAGGCATCTTTTGGGTATATGCCCAAGAGAGGTATAGCTGGATCCTCAGGCAGTTCAATGTCCAATTTTCTGAGGAACCTCCAGACTGATTTCCAAAATGGTTGTACCTCATCCAGCAGAGGACTGGTACCTAAAATGTATATGGAGCCAAATATATGTATCAAAACCCAAGCAGCCCAATCAATAAAGTGGCAATGAAATAAACAGTGTAGAACTAGAGAACTAGAGTTTATTAATGTAGAACTAGAGTTTTTAAAAGGTTACTCATTGTCAGAGTCTGGATGTGCAGGGCCGGACGTGCCTGAGGGAGAGCCAGAGATAGGACTTGCCAAACCAGCTATCAGCCCCAAGGACATTGACCATCTGTAGCCACCCCCTCCCCTTCCTTCACCCCCCTGAGTGAGATTAGCCACCCTACCTGCCTGCCGAGCTGCTAGAGAGCACGTACTCCTTGCTGATGTAATTTCGTGCCGAAAGTAACTGTGCACCATTTGAAATGACCAATCATGTGTAACCGCGAGGATGCCCCTATATAAACCCCCGAGTTTGGAAGCTCGGGGTCGATTCCTCTGTCTCCTGTGTGAGATACATATCGACCCGGGATACCACTAATAGGGATCTCGTTAATAAAAGCTACCTCTTGCTGTTACATCAAAAAAAAATAAACAAAGAAGATAACAAAAAAAAAATGGTTGTACCAGTCTGCAATCCCACCAACAATGGAGGAGTGTTCCTCTTTCTCCACATCCTTGCCAGCATCTGCTGTCACCTGAGTTTTTGATCTTAGCCATTCTCACTGGTGTGAGGTGAAATCTCAGGGTTGTTTTGATTTGCATTTCCCTTATGACTAAAGATGTTGAACATTTCTTTAGGTGTTTCTCAGCCATTCGGCATTCCTCAGCTGTGAATTCTTTGTTTAGCTCTGAGCCCCATTTTTTAATAGGGTTATTTGTTTCCCTGCGGTCTAACTTCTTGAGTTCTTTGTATATTTTGGATATAAGGCCTCTATCTGTTGTAGGATTGGTAAAGATCTTTTCCCAATCTGTTGGTTGCCGTTTTGTCCTAACCACAGTGTCCTTTGCCTTACAGAAGCTTTGCAGTTTTATGAGATCCCATTTGTCAATTCTTGATCTTAGAGCGTAAGCCATTGGTGTTTTGTTCAGGAAATTTTTTCCAGTGCCCATGTGTTCCAGATGCTTCCCTAGTTTTTCTTCTATTAGTTTGAGTGTGTCTGGTTTGATGTGGAGGTCCTTGATCCAGTTGGACTTAAGCTTTGTACAGGGTGATAAGCATGGATCGATCTGCATTCTTCTACATGTTGACCTCCAGTTGAACCAGCACCATTTGCTGAAAATGCTATCTTTTTTCCATTGGATGGTTTTGGCTCCTTTGTCAAAAATCAAGTGACCATAGGTGTGTGGGTTCATTTCTGGGTCTTCAATTCTATTCCATTGGTCTATCTGTCTGTCTCTGTACCAATACCATGCAGTTTTTATCACTATTGCTCTGTAATACTGCTTGAGTTCAGGGATAGTGATTCCCCCCTGAAGTCCTTTTATTGTTGAGGATAGCTTTAGCTATCCTGGGTTTTTTGTTATTCCAGATGAATTTGCAAATTGTTCTGTCTAACTCTTTGAAGAATTGGATTGGTATTTTGATGGGGATTGCATTGAATCTGTAGATTGCTTTTGGTAAAATGGCCATTTTTACTATATTAATCCTGCCAATCCATGAGCATGGGAGATCTTTCCATCTTCTGAGGTCTTCTTCAATTTCTTTCCTCAGTGTCTTGAAGTTCTTATTGTACAGATCTTTTACTTGCTTGGTTAAAGTCACACCGAGGTACTTTATATTATTTGGGTCTATTATGAAGGGTGTCGTTTCCCTAATTTCTTTCTCGGCTTGTTTCTCTTTTGTATAGAGGAAGGCAACTGATTTATTTGAGTTAATTTTATACCCAGCCACTTTGCTGAAGTTGTTTATCAGCTTTAGTAGTTCTCTGCTGGAACTTTTGGGATCACTTAAATATACTATCATGTCATCTGCAAATAGTGATATTTTGACCTCTTCTTTTCCGATCTGTATCCCCTTGATCTCCTTTTGTTGTCTGATTGCTCTGGCTAGAACTTCAAGAACTATATTGAATAAGTAGGGAGAGAGTGGGCAGCCTTGTCTAGTCCCTGATTTTAGTGGGATTGCTTCAAGTTTCTCTCCATTTAGTTAAATGTTAGCAACTGGTTTGCTGTATATGGCTTTTACTATGTTTAGGTATGGGCCTTGAGTTCCTATTCTTTCCAGGACTTTTATCATGAAGGGGTGTTGAATTTTGTCAAATGCTTTCTCAGCATCTAATGAAATGATCATGTGGTTCTGTTCTTTCAGTTTGTTTATATAATGGATCACGTTGATGGTTTTCCGTATATTAAACCATCCCTGCATGCCTGGGATATAGCCTACTTGATCATGGTGGATGATTGTTTTGATGTGCTCTTGAATTCGGTTTGCCAGAATTTTGTTGAGTATTTTTGCGTTGATATTCATAAGGGAAATTGGTCTGAAGTTCTCTTTCTTTGTTGTGTCTTTGTGTGG
This sequence comes from Rattus norvegicus, assembly GCF_021556685.1. NCBI lineage: Eukaryota > Metazoa > Chordata > Mammalia > Rodentia > Muridae > Rattus > Rattus norvegicus. The sequence goes on along the minus strand of NC_141535.1, from coordinate 206,344,924 downwards.
TTTAGGTATAAGAGTAATTGTGGCTTCGTAGAAGGTATTCGGTAGTGATCCATCTGTTTCAATTTTGTGGAATAGTTTGGATAATATTGGTATGAGGTCTTCTGTGAAGGTTTGATAGAATTCTGCACTAAACCCGTCTGGACCTGGGCTCTTTTTGGTTGGGAGACCTTTAATGACTGCTTCTATTTCCTTAGGAGTTATGGGGTTGTTTAACTGGTTTATCTGTTCCTGATTTAACTTCGATACCTGGTATCTGTCTAGGAAATTGTCCATTTCCTGAAGATTTTCAAGTTTTGTTGAATATAGGTTTTTATAGTAAGATCTGATGATTTTTTGAATTTCCTCTGAATCTGTAGTTATGTCTCCCTTTTCATTTCTGATTTTGTTAATTTGGACGCAGTCTCTGTGTCCTCTCGTTAGTCTGGCTAAGGGTTTATCTATCTTGTTGATTTTCTCAAAGAACCAACTTTTGGTTCTGTTGATTCTTTCTATGGTCCTTTTTGTTTCTACTTGGTTGATTTCAGCTCTGAGTTTGATTATTTCCTGCCTTCTACTCCTCCTGGGTGTATTTGCTTCTTTTTGTTCTAGAGCTTTTAGGTGTGCTGTCAAGCTGCTGACATATGCTCTTTCCTGTTTCTTTCTGCAGGCACTCAGCGCTATGAGTTTTCCTCTTAGCACAGCTTTCATTGTGTCCCATAAGTTTGGGTATGTTGTACCTTCATTTTCATTAAATTCTAAAAAGTTTTTAATTTCTTTCTTTATTTCTTCCTTGACCAGGTTATCATTGAGTAGAGCATTGTTCAATTTCCACGTATATGTGGGCATTCTTCCCTTATTGTTATTGAAGACCAATTTTAGGCCGTGGTGGTCTGATAGCACGCATGGGATTATTTCTATCTTTCTGTACCTGTTGAGGCCCATTTTTTGACCAATTATATGGTCAATTTTGGAGAAAGTACCATGAGGAGCTGAGAAGAAGGTATATCCTTTTGCTTTAGGATAGAATGTTCTATGAATATCCGTTAAGTCCATTTGGCTCATGACTTCTCTTAGTCTGTCGACATCACTGTTTAATTTCTGTTTCCATGATCTGTCCATTGATGAGAGTGGGGTGTTGAAATCTCCCACTATTATTGTGTGAGGTGCAATGTGTGTTTTGAGCTTTAGTAAGGTTTCTTTTACGTATGTAGGTGCCCTTGTATTTGGGGCATAGATATTTAGGATTGAGAGTTCATCTTGTTGGATTTTTCCTTTGGTGAATATGAAGTGTTCTTCCTTATCTTTTTTGATGACTTTTAGTTGAAAATTGATTTTATTTGATATTAGAATGGCTACTCCAGCTTGCTTCTTCTGACCATTTGCTTGGAAAGTTGTTTTCCAGCCTTTCACTCTGAGGTAGTGTCTGTCTTTGTCTCTGAGGTGTGTTTCCTGTAGGCAGCAGAATGCAGGGTCCTCGTTGCGTATCCAGTTTGTTAATCTATTTCTTTTTATTGGGGAGTTGAGGCCATTGATGTTGAGAGATATTAAGGAATAGTGATTATTGCTTCCCATTATATTCATATTTGGATGTGAGGTTATGTTTGTGTGCTTTCACTCTCTTTGTTTTGTTGCCAAGACGATTAGTTTCTTGCTTCTTCTAGGGTATAGCTTGCCTCCTTATGTTGGACTTTACCATTTATTATCCTTTGTAGTGCTGAATTTGTAGAAAGATATTGTGTAAATTTGGTTTTGTCATGGAATATCTTGGTTTCTCCATCTATGTTAATTGAGAGTTTTGCAGGATACAGTAACCTGGGCTGGCATTTGTGTTGTCTTAGGGTCTGTATGACATCAGTCCAGGATCTTCTGGCCTTCATGGTTTCTGGAGAGAAGTCTGGTGTGATTCTGATAGGTCTGCCTTTATATGTTCCTTGACCTTTTTCCCTTACTGCTTTTAATATTCTTTCTTTATTTTGTGCGTTTGGTGTTTTGACAATTATGTGACGGGAGGTGTTTCTTTTCTGGTCCAATCTCTTTGGAGTTCTGTAGGCTTCTTGTATGTCTATGGGTATCTCTTTTTTTAGGTTAGGGAAGTTTTCTTCTATGATTTTGTTGAAGATATTTACTGGTCCTTTGAGCTGGGAGTCTTCACTCTCTTCTATACCTATTATCCTTAGGTTTGATCTTCTCATTGAGTCCTGGATTTCCTGTATGTTTTGGACCAGTAGCTTTTTCTGCTTTACATTATCTTTGACAGTTGAGTCAATGATTTCTATGGAATCTTCTGCTCCTGAGATTCTCTCTTCCATCTCTTGCATTCTGTTGGTGAAGCTTGTATCTACAGGTCCTTGTCTCTTCCTTTGGTTTTCCATATCCAGGGCTGTTTCTACGTGTTTCTTCTTGATTGCTTCTATTTCCATTTTTAATTCCTTCAACTGTTTGATTGTGTTTTCCTGGAATTCTTTCAGGGATTTTTGCGATTCTTTCAGGGATTTTTGCGATTCCTCTCTGTAGGCTTCTACTTGTTTATTAATGTTTTCCTGTGTTTCCCCAAGGGAGTTCTTCACGTCTTTCTTGAAGTCCTCCAGCATCACGACCAAACATGATTTTGAAACCAGATCCTGCTTCTCTGGTGTGCCTGGACACTCCATGTTTGTCTTGGTGGGAGAATTGGGCTCCGATGATGCCATGTAGTCTTGGTTTCTGTTGCCTGTGCTCCTGCGCTTGCCTCTCGCCATCAGACTATCCCCAGTGCCACCTTGTTCCGCTATTTCTGACAGTGGCTAGACTGTCCTATAAGCCTGTGTGTCAGGAGTGCTGTAGACCTGTTTTCCTCCCTTTCAGTCAGTTATGGGAACAGAGTGTTCTGCTCTCGGGCGTGCAGTCTTTCCTCTCTACAGGTCCCCAGCTGTTCCTGTGGTCCTGTGTCTTGAGTTCACCCGGCAGCTTTCTTGCAGCAGAAAAGTTGGTCTTACCTGTGGTCCCGAGGCTCAAGTTCGCTCGCGGGGTGCTGCCCACGGGCCCTCTGCGGCGGCAGCAACCAGGAAGATCTGTGCCGCCCCTTCTGGGAGCCCCAGTGCACCAGGGTTCCAGATGGCCTTCGGTGTTTTCCTCTGGCGTCCGAGATGCATGCACAGAGAGCAGTCTCCTCTGGTTTCCCAGGCCTGTCTGCCTCTCCGAAGGTCCAGCTCTCCCTCCCACGGGATTTGGGTGCAGAGAACTGTTTATCCGGTCTCTTTCCTTCAGGTTCCAGGGGTGTCTCAGGCACAGGGGTCCTGCCGCTCCTGGGCCCTCCCCCACGGGAGCCCAGAGGCCTTATACAGTTTCCTCTTGGGCCAGGGATGTGGGCAGGGGTGGGCAGTGTTGGTGGTCTCTTCCGCTCTGCAGCCTCAGGAGTGCCCACCTGACCAGGCGGTCGGGTCTCTCTCCCACGGTGTCTCGGTGTTCTTCTTATGGAGTTGAAAACCCCTTCAGCTCCTCCAGTCCTTTTTCTAACTTCTCCACTGGGGACCCTGTTCTCAGTTCAATGGCAAGTATGTGCCTCTATATTTGTCAGGCTCTGGCAGAGCCTCTCAGGAGACAGCTATATCAGGCTCCTGTCAGCAAGCACTTCTTGGCATCAGCAATATTGTCTGGGTTTGGTGGCTGTATATGGGATGCATCCCCATGTGGGGCAGTCTCTGGATGGCCTTTCCTTCAGACAGTGCTTCATACTTCATACTTCCTATTTCCTCCTATGAGTATTTTTGTTCCCCCTTCTAAGAAGGTCTAAAGCATCCACATTTTGGTCTTCATTCTTCTTGAGCTTCTTGTGGTTTGTGAATTTTATCTTGGATATTCCGAGTTTTGGGGCTAATATCTGCTTGTCAGTGCATACCACGTGTGTTCTTTTGTTTATCCTCTGACTTATAGCTGCTTTATCAGATTATTAAAAGTTAGATTGTAACACCAGGCTATATGTATTTTTCCACCTTTATGGTGGTATTTCCCAAATGGCTTTGCATTTCTTTGGAATATTTTATTGCTGACTTTTACTGTTTTTTTTGATATATGATAAGGGCATTTCTTATTATAATAAAACAAATCCAGTTTTCTTGGATTGTTTCAGGAAACTCTGGTGGGTTATAGAAAGAGTGAGGGTACCTATCTGGCTGAACTGTTCAAAGAGTCCTGATTTTCTTTCTGCAACAGACCCATGCCTCTGTTTACTTTCTGCTTCCAACTTAGCTTCTATATCAAGCCCAAGATTTCTCAATTTTTATAGACCACGGTTGCCACAGAACAACTTGTCTACCCAGGTGTCACAGTTGGAATCCAGTATGTCCCCACGGGCCCATGATTTGAATACTTGGTCCCCAGATGGAAACTCAAAAGTTGAGCCGGAGGATGTAGGTCATTGAGGGTGGATCCTTGGGGGGCATATTATTTCCCGCTGCAGCTTGCCTATTCCTTACTTCCTAGTCAACCATGAAGTGAACTCTCTCTCACTAAATCACTGCTGGATTGATCTCCTGCCCAGTATATGGCTCGAGTGACCATGGTAAGTTGAACCCTCACAAAGCACTGAGCAAGCCAGTTATCTCACATTGTAAATAATGCACAGCAAAGTGTGAGAAAGGGCAAAAAAATGGGTAAGGTCTTGCAGTAAAAGAGCTAAAATGTCTTCAGTAGATATGATTTATAAGTTGTTTTTCTTAGATATCTGAATCACAGCAATGTAAAAATAATTAATATATCAGGTGATGCATTCAGCCTTGTTGGGAATATTTTGTGTTGTTGTAAAAATATAAAAAATAAAAAAATAGGGTTGTCTTTTATCCCCCTAGATCCAGCACCTCAATGCCCCAAGATATTTTGCTAGATATCTTGGTGGAAGATCCTAACACCGAGGCAGCCCAGTGTCTCCTGCCGCTACACACTTTCCTACACTTAATCCATCACATAAAAGAACACACACACAATAATCTTTGACCCAATTGATAAGATATAATTGCCCACCTAATCATACAAAGTCCAGTACCATCCATCCCTTAAGAACATTCTTAACAAGGTGTAAATACACAGAGAGGAACCTTAACATCACCTCCCGTGGCTTCTCTCCCTCTCTTTCCTGTCTCTTCCTCTCTCCTTCCTGCTCCAGTCTCCTCTTCTTCCTTTAAACTTCTCTCCTGCCCATCCTTCCTTCTCCTCCAATGACAGGCCTCCTTCTATCCTGTACCTGCCCCTCACCTGTATTTTACAAATTCAATGCGGAGAAGGATCTGGTGAAGTCACCTGAGTCCTGAGTAGTGACCAGGCAGCTGTCCTGGGGGCAGTGGAATTAGCATCAAAATACAGATAACTCCAGGGCAAACCACAACAATTTTGCTCATGGTTTCATGATCTATCTTCTGTGAGTCCCAGCACTCACTTTGCAGGTCTTTTTGTCTAGTCCAATTCATATCCTAATTTGTCTCTTCCAGGTCACTGGACCGGGTATATTTCTGGCAGATGTTTAGTGAGGTTTAGAGGCCTCATATAAAACCAAATGACCAACAAATGATGTGCCTTAGTATGTGTTGATTCAAGGGCTTTGAATCCTTATGTTCACACACACAAAAGTGTGTGTAAAAACAGCCATATTCACAAGTGCCTCAAATCTCCAACAACCAAGGTACTCTTCTTTAGGTGCCTGGATAACCTGTAGTGCACCCAAATAATGGAATATTTAAGGGTAAAATAGAAACGAGCTATTAAACCTGGAAAGACATAGAAGAAGTTTTAAAGCATCTTGCTAAGAGAAAGGATGCCATCAGCAAAAATCGCACACTATAGGATTCCAAGTCTAGAACATTCTAGAAAAGGCAAAACTACAAGGACAGTCAAAAGCTCAGTGTTTGCTAGAAGCTGGGTTGAGGGAAGGATGCGCGAGTTGAGGTGGGCTTCAGAGGGCAGTGAAAGTATCTTATGCAACAGAGTAAAGTTGACAGAAGTTGTTATGTGTTCACTAACATCTGCAGAATGCACAAAAGCATGTAAGTGGACCTTTTAAGCTATAACCTTGTATATAGCAATATGCCAACATGGGCTCATCAATTAAATGCAAGCTCACCACACTAGTGGAAGGTGCCATTAGGATGCCATGGGGACTGTGTGAAATTTGGTCTACAACTGCTCACAAAATAAGTATTTACTTAAAAAAAAAACCAACGTTCTAAATTTCAGTCCTGTCTTAGATGCTTGGATGAAGAGACCCCAGTTTAGCAAGGAAAGGACTCTTTATACTAATGTCTCTTATTACAGAAAAGGTCAGGGCTGGGCAATGCAGAGAAGAAATAACATTCTCAAACCTCTGCTCGTCCTGAGACAGAAACGTTCTGTGCTTATCTGAGCACGGGAGGGGTCTCTGGAATTACACAGGAAAACCCAGGGCCAGGAGTTGAATAGAAAGAAATCTCTGTAAGTAAGGAAGAGAGACATTTGGGAAAGGAAGTTCACAGAGAAAGAGACTCTGGTTTACAGGTCTTCCACCTAGAATCCTGGAGTGAGGTGAGAGGTAAGAAGGTAGCTGGATGCTTGATGCTGCTGTCTTTTTTTACCATAGCAACTCAGGGCCTCATAGCGCTTCCAAAAGACCCAACACAGGTAATGGAAAGAATTCCCAGCTCTGAACTGCACATGAACTTCGCATATTTTTAGCAGGCCCTTTCTATATTTGGTGAGGCCTGCTTCTGTTTTTCATTAAGACTAGAATTTCAATTACATTTTACAAAACTCAAGATGCATTATCAGTGCATGCATGTAGCAATTGCAGCGCCTCGGAGCTCGAAACGAGGACTATAAGTCCCAGTGTAGGCTGACCCTTTGTCAGAAAGCAAAACCCAAACCCAAATTAAATTGAACTTCAAAAACATCCTATTATAGTCATCCTTGCTCCCCGGTTTCTGCCTTTTGTAACAGCACCTGTCCTGGTAGACAACATGGGCTCTTTGCTCAGTGACACGTGCTGTTAGAGGTGGCAGGAGCAGCAGCACTGGTAGTGATATGCTAACTCTCAGCCTTCTCTCTAAAACCTGTCCACATCATTCACTTCAATGTGGCAGTATAAATGCAGGTTCCGGCTGGAGGAGGAGAACGCATTAAATGACATCTTGTCATTTTCTCATCTCTTTTGCTCTTCTGTGTGCAAGTAGATTATCTGAGCCATTGGAGGGACTCACCCGATCCACCCCTTTGAGGAGGAATCACAGTTTATTTCTCTTCCCCCCAATTTCAAGACTAGCTATACCTTCTTAGTGAGACATACAATGTTTTCAACTGTGCTGTTCATCAATGACTCTGTTTTGCCTGCTGCCTTGGCTGCAGAGTGTCTCTATCAGACTCCATACTTTAGGCAGAGAAAATATGTGCATTTTACTTGCATATACAAACAGACATTAGCTTGTGCTGTTGAGGGACATAGAGTTTAGTAGGATTGTTTGTGTGGAGAAAAAGAACTGTTCTGGAAGTTGTTAGATAAACACACACACACACAGGCACACACACACACACAGACACACACACACCTCTGTCTCTGTCTCTGTCTCTGTCTCTCTCTCTCTCCCTCTCTCTCTCTCTCTCTCTCTCTCACACACACCTATACCAGATCTTGTATCATCTAACAACACTCATATCCTTGAATAGAAAAGAAAAATTTACGTTTATATTTTTAAGACTTATTTTACTTTTAATTATGTGTGTGTACATGTGTACAATTGTTGTGTGTTTGTATGTGTGTGTGTTTGTGTGTCTGTGTGTATGCATGTGTGTGTGTGTTTGTGTGTGTGCATGTGTGTATGTGTGTATGTGTTTGTGTGTGTCTTGTGTGTGTGTTTGTGTGTGTGTCTGTGTGTGTTTGTGTGTGTGCATGTGTGTATGTGTGTATGTGTTTGTGTCTTCTGTGTGTGTGTTTGTGTGTGTCTGTGTGTGTGTGTTTGTGTGTGTCTGTGTGTGTCTTTTATGTGTGTGTCTGTGTGTGTCTTGTGTGTGTGTGTGTCTTGTGTGTGTGTGTGTGTGTGTGTGCGTGCACTCATGCATAAATGCAAGCATCCATAGGACCGGAGGTGTCAGAATCAGCTGGAGTTACAGGCTGTTGTGAGCTACCTGACTTGAATGCTGGGAATTGAACTCAGGTCCTTTGAAACAACAATCTGAGCTCTTAGCCTGTGAGCCATCTTTCCCACTCCTAGTTTTGATAAACGCCTAAGGGCATGCATTATATCATTCTTGGGAAAAAAAAAGCCCTGCGACTTCCCCCATGTAATGAAAGCTAAATTTAATAGTTTTTTTTAAAGGAAAAAACATTTGGTTTTGATATTTTTACATGACTAATCCATTGCACTGGATACTATCGTGTATTTTTGGAATAAAAAACCCAATTATTTATTTAGACAAAGCATGAAATGTTTACACAGAACTGGGTCGCTTTCACAAATATGTTTCATCAGCCACCATTAGGAATCCTATCCCACAGGAATGTTAGTATTTGTGCTGTAATTTCTGAAACACGGTTTTCTTTTAATCCCAGGAAAACTGGTTAACCATAGCAGTTATACGTGTAAAATTTGTGTATTTATATAAATACAGATAATCTAATGAGAGAAAACTGCTCACTGTAACTAAAGGTCAAAAACAGGAGCTGAAGAGATGGCTCAAAGGGTAAGAGCACTTGCTGTTCAAGAATCAGGACAAGTGTTCAAACCCCTGGTACCCACGCAAGGAGTAAAGACATGGCCATTAGAGCAAGTGTTCAGAAGGAAGCAGTCATGCTGTAAGCATGGCATACAAGACTGAGCGGATGCGGATGCTCACAGCCAACCACTGGACTGAGGTTGGCGACCCCAATGGAAGAGTTAGGGGAAGGACTGAAGGAGCTGGAGGGCATGGCAACCCCATAGGGAGACCAACAGTGTCAACTAACTGGACCCCTCAGAGCTTCCAGAGACTAAGCCACCAACCAAAGAGCATACAAGGGCTGGTCATGCACATACGTAGCAGAGGATTGCCTTGTCTAGCCTCAGTGCAAGGGGATGTGCCTAATCCTGTAGAGACTTGATGTTCCAGGGAAGGCAGAATCCAATGAGGTGAGATGAGGATGGTGGTGGTGGTGTCTGAGGTGGGTGTAGGTGTGTGTGTGAGGAGGGTGGGTGGGCCAGTGAGGGAGCACCCTCTCAGAGACAAAGGGGAGGGGGGAAGAGAGACTGGGAAGGGGGGTGACATTTGGAATGCAAATAAATAAAATAGTTTAAAAAAACAAAAAATAAAAGAAAAAAAGCATAATGGTTAGGAAGGAAAAGGTGAAACCTGTCAGTGACATGGCAGTATATGCAGAAAATCATAAAGATTTGACAAAACAAAACCTGAAACTAATTTGTGGTTATGGTGCAGCTGCAGGATACAAGATTAATAGAACAAGGAAATTGCTTTTCTTTTATAAATTATCAAGGAATGGCATTTTAAATCAAAATACAATACAACTTACGTCAGCATCCCCAAATGAAAATACTCAGGTAATTATTTAAATACGTGGGCACAAATCTGATGCTATGTTTGAGATACATATGAGAAAAATCATAATGTTCTGATGAAAGAAGTTAGGAAAGATCTACATAAATGAAAAGATATTCCACATTCATGGAAAGAAAATGCTCTATCAAATTGTCGGGGGCTCCTTACCTCATCAGTAGTTTCAATACATTCCCAATCAGAATCCCGGCACACTGGAGGACATCGATGAACTGGTTTTACTGTTTATATGGTACAGCATGTACATGTGCATGTCTCTGTGTGTGTTTTGTGTATGTGTATGTGCATATATGTTTACGTGCATGTGCATGTATGTGTGTACATGCACACACGTGGATTGTGTGTGCATGTGTATATATGATTACATATACATATTATGTGTGTATTGTGTTTAAGTATGTATAAATGTGTATATGTATGTGAACATGTGTGTGTGCGCACACTAGTGTCGTTAAATAAGGTGAAGCTGCAGAACTTTAACACCACCCAAGACTGTAAAGGTGCAGTAATCACGAGAATGTGGAGCAAGCAAAGCACAGGAAGGAAGATTGACCGATTAGAATAAGAAGTACACAGAGTCTTCAAGTTGTTGGCAAACAGTCAAGCCCGATGAGGAAAGGATGAGTATTTTTGTAAACAAATGGACACACACACACACACACACACACACACACACACACACACACGTTTAAAAAACCTACAGCATAATGTTTACAGAGCTATAGTCATGATTACTCAAACTCGGGAGCAAGAAGACGATAAATAAACTATATTGCTGTCATGCACTGCTATGCTACACATGGAGAAAGAACTAGCCATTAAGCCATCAAAAAATGGATATGTCTTAAATGGATATGTCTCAATAAAAAAAGTCTGAAAAATGCTACAAACTGTATGACTCTAGTTATGAAACAATGCAAACTTCAGAGACAGTAAAAAGATCAATAATTGTCAGAATTTAGGGGTTGGGGAAAAAGAGGTGACCAGGGAAGGAGAGAGCAACAGACACTTGGCCAGCTCCTACATTGAGGACATAGATCCATTCAATGTAAAGAGCTGTGCTGTTCAGCCAAAATGCCTGGCAAAACACACACAACAGGAAAGCTTTTGGCTCATGGCTTCTGATGCACTAGGCCATGGCAAGATGGTTCCAGGTAAGGAGAAAATATGGCAGCAGGAATGGGTGAGGGAGGGAGCCACTTGGCTCATGTCGTTCAGTAAGTAAAAGAGGAAGGAGGAGGTCCAGGCAAGAGATAATAATCCTCAGGAGCACGTCCCCAATGGTTCCCTTCTTTACTCTACATCCTGTGTCTCAAGTTTTTATCTTCCCTTCAAAGCCTATAAATTCATGGACCCATCAGTGGACCAATCCGATGCTGAGGCTAAAGTCATCACGGTCCAATCACTCCAATTCTAGCACCGCTTCTGAACACGGCTGCATTGAGGACCTACCTTTTAAAGTATGAGCCTTTGGTGGAATGTTTCATGTCCGAACAATAACTAACTTAGACATCATCATGACACAACCCAAAAGAACCTTATCCCTAAATTTGTAAACTCTGGATTTGTACTTAAAAGTAGTCCCAGACACTCTTTGACACAGGGCCTTCCTCTGAGCACATCTTGTATCCTCACCTCAGTCCTCTCTGAGATAAGTTACCATCTTGAACCTGTGATCATCTCTGCGTATGATGAGGTGAAAAGACCATTAAAAAGTAAAAAAGATCTCTCACTAAGTAAATGGGAAATTTGAAGTGTAAAAGCCATGGGAGAAACTCTGGTGCTCTGGATTGGGAACTGCGGTTCTCTGATTCCCTCCTCTGAGGTGGGGAGGACCCTGAGCTGTTTATTTGGATAATGAAACTCCAGGGACTTTTGTCAAACAGACCATTCTCCATCCTGGACTGCTGAGAGGGCAGAATTCAGCCGCTAGAACAACATCTTCCCGGACAAATGTCTCTCTTGCATATTGGAATGGGACAAAAGGTAGCTGTAGGATTTAGAATGTTAGCAAGTAGACAGGCATTTGAGAGTTCCGGGCTGCTGCTTTTTCAACTTGCATCAATTTTTTTTCCAGGAGAATAGACAGTTTGTAGACTGGGAAAAATTGTTAACAGATTCTCAGCCATATTTTTTAAAAAAGACTTATTGTATTTTTCTTGGTGTGTGTGTGTGTGTGTGTGTGTGTGTGTGTGTGTGTGTGTGTGTGTGTGCATCTGCCCTGTGTATGTAGGTGTCTGGGGAGGCCAATGGAGGGCTTCAGATCCCCTGGACCTGGAATTACAAGCAGTTGTCTAACATGTGTTCTGGAAATCAAACTTGTGTCCTCTGGTAAAGAGTGGCATGCACTCTTAATCACTGAGACATTTCTTCAGCCCAGAGTCACAGTTATTACTGTCACCGCTGATGATGCCTGACAAAAATCTGTGAGCCAATCAAAACTAGTGCTGTGCATCTGACCCCTGATGCACCCCTATTTCGTCTCACACAGAAACGGTTCCGTTAAGGCCGTCAAGGTGCTCTTATAATCAGATTGAGGGGAAATTCTTTCCTTTGCCAAGTCAATTCCCATTCCACAAATTGGGACCAGAGGAAGCTTAATGTAAAAAGTAAGGTCTGAACATTAAAGCTGGTCTATTCAGATAAAAAGAGGTAGATTTTTCTCATTGAACAAACGCTTTTCATGTGTCAGTGCTTTCGGAATTAGAGAACAGTGATATCATTCTAAGATGCAAATCAAGGAGTTTCTGGTGGAGTTGAGAAGAAAACCTGTGAGACAAGGCAGGGCTGTTGCAAACGGGGTCAGTAATAAATGCTCTGGAAGTGTGAAGGGAAAGCAAGGCCATTGTGATTGGAACAATGACAGGAACAGAGACATAGTGTTTACTGAGTGCTTCTATGCTGGTGCAATAAAGACTGAATACCAGTCATACCCGAGTCTTCTACCAGTCTCTGTGTGATGTCAGGGGCAAGGGAAAATTCCAGACAACAGGACCACTTTTCACAAGTGGAGATGACAGTTGGAAGAAGGTATTATCTCTTTGTCACAAGAATGTATCTTTGTCACAAGAATGTAAAATCAGTTCAAAGGCAAGACAACTTATGCTCTAGTCTGTTTATGTAATTTTATCTAGACACCATTTCCAAGAATTGGGGCTATCAAAATAAGTGGATATATAGAACCATATGGACAATGTAGGGATTATATGGAAATGCCACTAATTAACAAGATGAGAAAAAAAAAAGGATTTTTGCTTGGCACACCACCCACCTGAGAACTAACTCGTGATTCTAGCTGCGGTGTTGACTAACTTGGTTCTAAGGTCTTCCGAACACGGCTGTCTTCTTGTGTCCTCTTTTATCCGCTTTAGGCACCAGCTGAAAAGTCGTCTTATTTCTTTTTAAGGACTCTTCCTTGAATTTTCTCCTTATTGTTGCTCTGTTCAAGATTCAGGGACACAGAGTTGCTGGACAGTTTGGAGCCTCTCCCAGAAAGCTAACCTTCTCTGAAGGGGGTGACTCTGAGGAAGGGAAATGCTTGCTTTTCAAAAATGCCTCCACTGGGAGGCCTTGGGCAGCCTCCGTTCTGCATAGTCAGGGAAATTTCATCCTCAGATAAGGGAATTGAGGATAGTTGGCTGTGATTGCCCAAACACTCCACAAGGACAAACGTTGAGAGCACAGTCATAGAGCCATTACCCAGGAGCCAAGGTCTTTTTGTTTACACTTGGTAGCATTTCCTGCATCCCTCTCTTAAAGGCTCCAGTATCAGAGCCTTCCGAGTCTGGTCTGCTCAGAAAAATCTATAGGGAATCAGCAAAAGTCAGAGACCTTTTTCTTCCATTCATTAATTTGTTAGCCCATTCATTCTTTCCTCTGAGAACAGTTTTCTATTGCTGAAAAACATTGGTTACATAACTGCTGTGGTTTTCTAGGGGAAAGTTGCGAAGCAGCTGGTTTCCTTTATCTTTTCCTCTGAAGACACTGGGAGGCAGAGTTTCCAGTTAGCCACACTGATGAATGGTGATTTTTTCCCCCTCCCTTTGGACGGTTGAAGTGCATACCAAGGAAATGTCTGACAGTAAAGGCAAACTAGTTCTCTATGCTAACTCTCGCCTTTGAGTCCTGGAAAGAACAAAAATGACTTGAGGATGTAAGGAAACAAGCAGCCAGTGTTTTAGGTCTATGCAGCACGAGTCCATGTCTAGCCACGGCCCAGCTACGAACGCATCTTATTTTGGCAAATGCATCCCACTTCAGGTTTTGGCTTGGTTTGGTTTCTGTTGTGATGTCACAGTTCATCCGGTGGTCTATCTCAGCTATCATGTCCCCATCAGCTGGGCACTAACACGATCTGGTGTTTACGTATCAATATGAGTCTTATCAGTTTTGAACCTGATGCCTCTTCAGAGAGGGAGGCCAGGGGACGTGTCCAGAACGCTATGAGCAATGGAATATCATAAGGAAAGAGGACATTTGCTCACCCCCTGAAGGGGTGTTCACTTATCAAAGCAAATGTCAAGGTGCCAGTGTGAACAGGAAAGGCTCAGAGCAGTGAGCCTGCCCCAGGCAAATGTGTAATGCAGTTAAAGCTGCTGTCTGATGTGTACTGTGCTCCCTCTTCTGCCTCCCCCTTCCCCCCCTTTGATAGACCCACACACATACCTTTTCTAAGTCTCCAGAGTGGGCCTGAAGTGTATTTTACCCAGCACATAGAAAAACTCAGTTTGGTATTTCATGGGATTTTGAACATAAGTGTGTTTGAGAGGTAGGAGCCGAGTGGGGTGTGTTTGGGGGTAGGAGTGGACAGACCCTGTGAACAAGTGACAGAACAAAGCCAATTCACTCCTGTTCACTCTCCTTTTTATTTTTAAGACATGGGTTCTTGGGATCAAATTTAGGTTCTTGCAAGGCAAACACTATATCAACTGAGCCATCTTCCTGGCCCATACCCCTGTTCATTAATAAATGAATGATGTGTGGATGCCATAGTGCACCTGTGACGGTCGGGACAACTTCTTGCCGTTGACTACAATCTCCTTCTGCCATGTTCTGCCTGGGCATTAAACTCAGGTTGTCAATCCTGGCAATAAGTGCCTTTGCCTACTAAGTTGTCTCACTGGCCCGCCAAGTTCTTCTACTCCTCCCCCTCTCCCTCCTCCCCCTCTCCTTCCTCCCCCTCTTCCTCCTCCCCCTCTCCCTCTTCCTTCTCCTCATGTATTTAAATCCTGTATTGTCTTGAATGCCTATCTCTGGACTCTTCCTTCTTTCCTGTTCCTATCTGAAGCATCACATTCTGTCAATAGGTTCTCCCATTTAAAATCCTCTTTATATTGTGGCTCCTTAGTGATCAGTGCTGGACCTTTCTCTACATATTTTTGGATTTTTCTTGCTCTTCTACCAGGGTTTTTAAAGTGGCTGTCTTCTAAATCTTAATAGTCATCTTTCTGAGAGGTATACTCATAAATATGTTTATGCAACATGTTCAAAATAAGCTCTAAAAACTTGCTTTCTTTTTTTTTTAAATACAGGGTCTCTCTTTTTTGCAGTTCTGTCATGGAACTTGCTATATATGTTAACCTGACCTCAAAAATCACAGAGATTCATCTGTTGCTGCCTCTGCCTCTCAAATGTTGACATTAATATATGAGCTATTAAATCTGACAGTCTCACATTATTTTCAGTTTTAAAACCAATGACACCACACCACCACCACCACCACCACCACCACCACCACCACCACCACCACCACCACAACTACCATCTAACATGTCCATTCTTGTGCTAGAAACTCGAGATCATTACCCTTCTTTTTTTTTAAACCTTTCTTCACCTCCTTTCCATGGAATCAGAGTCCCATCAGTTCTATTATCACAGCATATCTGTAGTCCATTCTCATCTTCATCTGCATTGCTGTCATTGTCATGTGTTATGAAGTTGAAATGCTTCCTACTGAACTAAGGAAGCATCCACCATTGTAATTTGTAAATTATCGACTCTTCCCTGGGCCCTGTGATAATTTCTTCATTAATATCTCTGCCCCCCACCTGTTTTCTACTCTCATTGATAAATGCATTTGAAAAGCAAAAGTTCAGTGGTTCAGTGGAAATATTCTGGGAATCTGTGACTGGGGCTTGAATCCTGGCTCTCTCACCAAGCCTGTGAGTTGAGAATTGAATGGAAGCAGCTATAATGATTCTGGTAACAACACTTACCCGATGGAATCATTATAATAATTGGATGAACATTTTCCAGTTGATTAAATGAGTTTTTTTAAATGAATAGAATACTGCCTACCATACAAAACTCTTATGAAAATATAAATAAGATCATGCCACTGAAATCTGCTAATGGCTTCCTGCATGCTTGCTTGAAATTTCAAACTCCAAACCAACCCCTGCAAGTCTCACATGTCTTGGCCTTGCTTCTATTCTGACCTCATTTCAGGTCACCTCCTCCGACCCTAAGCTCTATTCAAGCAGGCCTTCTGTCTCCCTGCTATCTCAAGAGCTTTTTACCTCTCTTTTCTTGACCTAGAATCTTCCAGTGTCTAACTCCATTACCTATTTTAAACCTTGCCTCCATGATGGATCTTAGGCACGTTTTCCGGCTCCTCTGTTTGAGGAAGGCATTGTGCGTTTGATGCTACACTTTATCCTCTGCTTCATGCACATCAGTCATCACAATATTTGACAATTTTATCTGTCATTGTTTTTCGTTCTTCTCACCAAAATATAACTTCCAGGAAGCCAGAGCACGACTGTTGCAACTACTGTTGGCTTGTGGATGTGTAACACAGCACCTATGGTGTGTAGTCTTGTCAACATTTGATAAAAATGAAAGAAGTGAACAATTGTTGACCTAACCTTGAACTTCCAATAGAAAGTGATGTGTAAGCCAGGATCTAAGCTCTGTGTCCTGTGTGAGATAATATACCACAAAGTACTGGCCACCTGACCTATTTCATTGCCCAACAAAGTATGTCATACTGTGCCCAGTTGTCAGCCTGGAGGAAAGAGGGGACCGGACAAGCAGCTGGAGACCTATGTTTTTCCAGGATCTGACACTAAACCTTCTCTGTGGCCTTGATGAAGCAATATAAATCCTAGACATTCACTTTACTTCTGGAAAATGAGTGATTTGTTAAAGAAACTCACAAGTTTCCTTCATTATAACATTTGGATTCAGATATCGTGATTCTGCGGAGTAGATAAATCGTAGCATCTTCTGGTTCTTGTGCAGGAGATAAGTCACAGAGCTTCGGGAGAAAAAAGAATAATAGCAGATTAACCTCGGTTGGCCCTTAAAGGTAATAATGGGTAAATCTCTATTACTAAAAGCACCATGAACTTCAGACCCAGAGGCCTAGGAGCTGGAACTGACCTGAAAATCTCCTGCCCAAGGAACAGTTTTCATGGCATCAGAAGGTACCATTCAAGCTTACAAAAACAAAAGGCAACCAAAAACCTTCTGCAGCTATGATGCCCATGGGCCACAATGACCAGCATGGCATGTTAACCTTAAGCAAGCAACATGGGCATGCATATCTTGGTCATAACCAAGAGCTCTCTAATTGGACTTCACACCTACTCAAGAAGAGAAAAATCATGCCTAATACTAGAAACCTAGCCAAGTGCCCAGGGCTAGAAAAGTCATTGATCAAAAATCTTTACTAAACCAGTATAATTCCTAACTACAGTCTAAATATTTGCCCTTATAACCACGGATAGATGTAGGAATGTCCCTTTGCAACAGAGGAAGAGCATTGCAATAATTGCAACCAATCAAGATGCAGAGTAGTGGATCCCAGACCTAGTAGTTTATATCTACAGAATGACTCCTGCATCTAAGGCTCAGGGAACACTGTGGAAGAGAAGGGATTATGAAAACCAGAGGATCAGGAAGTTTATTTTGAGAGTTATGTCTCCTAGTAACATCAGAAGCTACATCCATAAAAATCTCACTAGCATCGCTGCTTAAACATGAGCTGAATAGGGTTAATACAATACCAACAGACATGCCAGATGGATGGAGGAAAGCCAGAGGCCTCAACCCTATGCTAAGAGCCACAGGGAATTAAGGAATGGTGAGGGTGGAAGAGATAGTCTTCCCATGGGATAAGTGCAACAGTGGTTGCCAAGTACCAAATGGTCAGTCCTGAAAATAAGACATATGAGTAACATTATACGGACTGCGGGTTATATTTAGGAATATATATGTATATATGTATACTTGTATGTAACAATAAGTAATGAAAAAGGAGGCCAAGAGTTTTAAAGAGAGCAAGGGTGTGTGTGTGTGTGTGTGTGTGTGTGTGTGTGTGTGTGTGTGTGTGTGTGTGTGAGTGGGATGGTTTGGAGGAAAGAAAGGGAAGGGAGAGCTGATGTGATTATATTACAATCTCAAAAAGAAAATAAAAAACATTTGAAGAATGCTCAGCCAGTGCTGGGACAGTCCCTTTGGGGCATTTTAAATTGGTGAGGTTTCATTTTTTTCAGTGTTACTTGTTGATGGCTGTGTGTTCCCTGGAGTCTTGCCTGCTGTCACTTGGTCTAAAAGCGTCTCCTCTCACTTTTTCTGTATTCTTTGCTCACAATTTAAGAAATGTTTCAACACACACACACACGTACACACACACACACACACACACACACACACACACACACACACACACACCTACGCACATGCATAGGCACATGAATACATGTACATAATTGTTCATCTTTGTCTTTGACCTTAATTTTTTTACACTGTTTTTATTACCTAAGAAAACCTTTCTTCAATCAACACATGAAAAAAGTACCTCAGATTCGTCGGAGGATGGGTGACTTATTACCAAAAAGGAGGAATGTTTTCCAGGTTTTCAGTTCCACTCTCCCTTAGGGCCTTTGAGAATGCCCAGAGCCTTCTAAAAGCATCTTAAAGGGCCTTATTCAATTCTCCCTTTTCTATTTGCATTCAACTACTTCTCTAAGAATAAATTTTAAAATGTGATAATTTAACTATTACTGCTAATATTATTAATGTTTCTATTGAAACTATAAATGTTTGTGTTTTGGAATATCATTGTATAGTATCAGCTACATTTGGGGTAATAGGCCTTCATTGGTTTGGAAAAAACATGAGCCTCCAGGGTCCATCTTTTATTGCCTAAATTCTACCAAATTCTTCAAGGACCAACTCAGAGACTATCCTAACCACAAATCCTTCTTTATTCCTTTGTTGGGAAGTAGCCTGACCTTTCTTTCAACTGTAAAATTCATTCCTTCATTTTTCCACAAAGTCATTTATTTATTCTGTAAATATATCCTTGTGTAGATGAAAGTCTTTGCTTTCATGAAGTTTATAATCTGGTCAAGGGAGCTAACAAAGTGTCCATATATATTACCTTGGATGTGATAATTATCATGGAGATCATAAATCGTGAAAAGATCACATACAGTATGTTTCAGTGCTGAGATGATGCCTCAAGGAGGAATGGTCTTCAACTAGAGGTCTTTTAGAAGCCATGGCATGGTTGGGGAAGGGTTCTGAGAGGGGGAAAACGGCAAGAGCAAGGCTAATGTTTTAGTCCCTTGTGGTGTTATAAGAAAACACTTTAGACAGGGGAACTTATAAGCAACAGGGATTTACTCTCCATAGTTTTAGAGATTAGGAGGAACATGCCTTGTTGCCTGCAAGGGCTGTTTTTCTGGCTTATGAGTACTGCCTTTGTGTGTGACTCTTCACATAAAAGAGTGTTCGCTTTCTAATCCCCTTTTTAGGAGTTCTAATAGCCCCACAGTTAGGGCTCTGCTTTTATGACCTAGCCATTTCCTAAAGGTCCAATGCCTCAATTTCATTCTATTGGAGATTGACACAAACCTTCAGACTATAGCAGACAGTGTATGTGGAGGACATTCATTTGCTGAGAGTCTAAACAGGAGATGAGAGTATAGAGGCAACAATACATGCAGGCAAAACACTGATGGACATAAAATAAAGTTAAATCATTTTCTGGGCAATGGTGACACATGCCTTTAATCCCAGCACTCCAGGAAGAGGAGGCAGGTGGATCTCTCTGAATTCAAGGCAGGTGGAGTGGATGAGTGAGTATATGGGTGAGACTGGAGCTCACTGAAGAAGTCCAGGCTAAATATGAACATTTGTAAGTCATTTGTACATAGGTGCTGTTTAAGGACTTGAAAGTCTAAGAGATCACCAAGGAAGGGTGTGATTATCTATTTATTTCTTAAAGCTCTATGTTTCATTATTTGGAAAATTCATTCTCACCCATTGCCAGACCAGTGTCCTCCGTGAACACTATCCACCAACTAGTGTCCTGGAGACAATTTTGCTCTTATCCATGAAACAACTTAACAACAAGCTTAGCACAGCTTGGTATAGGTACAAGTTAAAATGGTACAAACATTGGTGCTGGGAAATGCTAGCAAGTGGTCTCAGAAAGCCTTCCCAGAATCGGTACCTAGAAAGAAAGGGAGGAAGGTAAGGGTAAGAATGGGGAAGTGGAGAGAGGGCCCTAGAGTTGGGAGAACAAGCAAAGGATATCTGCTTCTAATAGTATGTTGATTGAGTAAGAGATGCCAAACCCTAGATTTGAGTTTGGGCATTAGATACACTGAAAAGAATTAGAGGTTAATTGAGGAAGGTTTAAAACAGATCCCCAAACTTAGGCCTCCTTGTAGATTAGACCAAAAGTAGTCACCCAGGAAGTCTCTTCAGGAAATCTGGAGTACTTGATGGGGGACCCATCGTTGTACCAAATCTCTGTCCCCCAAGACGCTGGGCGTTGGTGAGGGTACATCACGCCTAATTTATTTTACTTAGCTTGATGACTTCTAGGTTCATCCAGGCTTTCCAAATTAAAGAAAAATGTTGTACTCTGAAAGGTTCAGTACATGAGACAGTGTATATAATGTGTTTAACAGCATAATTAGTATGTAATGGTGCTGATGTTAGAGATGTAATGTAAATCATGACAGGGCAACATGCCAGCAAACCGTAAATCATGGGGACCAAGTCAGAATTCTAGAGTCTTGATAATTTCATGGGTAGAGTTACCCATAAAAGTGAACTCACCATTACTCATTCTTTTCTTTTTTCAATCTACAAGGAATGTACCTAGGGAGTTTGATAGAGAAAAATAAGTTACTCATAATTGTCCCATTTCAATTCAATAAAAGGAATTATTCCAGACATTTTAGATTTGTGAGAAGTGTTTTTACAAAATACCGCTGATGTTTTAGTTTGTTCTCTTTTTTCTAAGACTTTTCTAAAATATTTTTCAGAGTGATAAGTGCTTTTTTTCCTGCTATGGTTTTAAAATTTCTATATTATATATCTAATTATCTTAGATCAATGTTATCATGGATTAGTAATTGTTAAAGGAGAAGAAAAGATTTTAATTGTAAAGAGAAAACGTTTAGAAGTTGATAGTGAGGTCATGGAAACAGCTTGTTAATGAGAGGTAGAGTGATAAAGCTGGTGGAGAGGGATACAGTGTTTCAGTGAGCAACAAATCCCCCCTGGCTCTTTAATTAGAATTGTATCTTCAGAATATTTCTCACTTTCTTCCCTCTTGTACTCAACATCGATGTGAGAATTCAGTACATCCCCCGCCCCCCAGAGTTTCCTGCCACAGTAATCTCTTAGCTCTGATGGGAAGACAGTTTTATTCATCTACTTTGCCTTGTGTTTTTTAATGGCAGCCTTTAGAAAATCTAATTAGAAATTTAATTAAAATGTGATTTTTATTATCCCCTTTATTTGATGGAATTTTAAGTCCCTTAATGATATTAGAGTCTTCGGCTCCTTGAAAACAGTGTGTTCATGAGACCTTCCAGAAATCAGACATGAACAAACATTATCCAACTGCCTTTGTTTGGGTTCCCATCCTCCAATGTTCCTTGTATTTCAGCAACAGATCCCTATCTAAGTATCTTGTCTGCATTTTCTGTGTCCTGAACTTCATCCTCCACACAGCCATCAGGAAACCTTTTAAAACAATGTGCATACACTCATGTTTTTCCCGTCTCACCCTGTAGTAACCAACACGGGGTTCCATTTCACGTAGGATGAGCCTGAACATCTTAGCGTTGCAGATCGAGTCCTTCACGATCCAGTCTCCACCCATCTCTCCAGTCTTCTGCCTCCATGGTTCATAACCTGTGCCCACCCCCTTCCACAATCTCAAATCCCTGAGATGTGGTGCTGTTTCTAAATCCTTTGCATCTGCGGTGCTCTGTCCTAGTCCACCCTTCCCACTCTTTCCCAGAGTGTCTTCAGCTCCTTTACAAGTTATCATGTGTATCGCCTAATGGTTATGCTACACGACAGACTTAGTGTGTGGTTCACCAAACCCCACTTCCTTTTCCCCACGGCACCACAGGCAGATTGTGTGGCTAGGCTCGCCCTTAGTAATACAGGTTAGTGACAGGGTTATAATAAAAGGAAACAGTGTATGAAAAGGTGTATGAAAGCAGTCCGTATCGCTCCAGATGTGATTCCCCAAGCTTCCCATGTAGTACTTACTCTAAGTCTCTAGCTCCCCATCTCCGGCCAGATGGAAACACTCAGAACAGACAAGATTATGAGCAGGGAGGCAATCTCTACTGTATGTACCAGAATAGGAGGCTTCTCACAGTAGTTAGTCTACACACAAAGATAAGGGGACATGTGCACAAAGCATCATTCTTTTGAGATTCAGATCTAAGACAGCGTTTTTATGGAAATGAAAATGGAACTTTTTTTCCTTCTTAAAATTCACATTCTTGTGGGGGAAAGGCTAAAAATTTTAGTAGTATAAAATGATTTCTAGTGTTGATAAAAGCTTTGACTGCAGGATAAAGGGAAGAGAGAATGGAGTAGCCTGGGTTTATAGCCTGGGTTTGTTAGCCACGGAAGGCCATGCTGGAAGGTTCTATTACATAAGAACCAGATAAAGCAAGAGAAGGGCCTGTGGTTTGGGAAATAGAGAATAGGAAATTCAGGGACTGGGTGAAGGAAATCGCATGGCAGTTTATATCAGAAATACCCACATCTGAGGAAGAGTGAGCAGGAAGGAGTGAGATGAGTCGGGGAGGCTGGGGAGGAATCTTAGCTTGCCTCAGTTTACCCTTATTCAGTCACTAGAAGTGGTCGACAGTTGAGTGACATTTTTAAGTGGTCACTCTGTTTTAACGTGAGAGCAGTCTGGAGCTGCATTTGTACGGGCAGATTCCCGTGTCTCTGGTGCCTTTGGCTCCCTAAAGGCTGTGTCTCTGGCTCTAGGCAGCACAGCCACAGGTGCGCATGCGCTTGATCCTCACCGGGTGCTGCGGTGCGTGACTGACCTCCAGGTTTCCAGTTAACCTCAGCTGACTTTTCTAATTTTCATCTTCCTTCCATGCTGGCAGAAATCCCGATTGCTTCCCTTTATTTCCCCCAGTGGAATAAGAAGCAAGTCTTAGACCAGAGTGAAAATAGGAGACTGGTTGACTGAGGGGGAGAGCAAACTCACTGGGATTCTGTTTTCATATTTTTATGTTTTTTTTTTTAAAGAAAGGTTAAGTGGGCGTTTGTCTTTGTGTTCTAGATGCATCCACTCCCAGAAATGTATACTAGTTGGGGAAACAATACCAAATAAACAGCTGTGCTCTATTCATTCAATCTCTTATTCATTCAGCAACAACGTAAATCATGAATCGGAAGACTAGAATGCGTCTTCTGCTCTGAGGCTAACGGGAACGTCTACTAGAGGTGGCGTTAAGGGAACACCGTGGAGTCTGCCGCATGTTTTATCTGATAAGAAGTGTGACAGTCTTGAAGGATGAGTAGGTGAGTCCAGGTCCATGCCTGGAACAGGATGACTCCGGCAGGGTAACTAAAGATTTAACAGGCGTGAAACTTAACACAGTGCAGACATGAGATTAGGACTAGGCTCGGTGTAGTTAGGGAAGGCTGATGAAGGAAGGGAAACCTGAATGTGTGGGAAGATTCGAGAGAGTGAAGGACAAGGAGATTTTAGGCTGGGGAAGCATACTGTATAGAAATAGAGATGTTTGTGCGTAAGGTGGGGGTGCTTAGGAGAAATGCATGATGGGAAAAGTCAAAGTCAACTGATCAGTAGAGCAGAAGGTCTCAGCCTGTGGGTCTCAACCCCTTCTGGGCCACATACCAGGTATTCTGCATATCAGATACTTATATTACAATTTGTAAGAGTAGCAAAATTATAGTTATGAAGTAACAAAGGAATAATGTTCTGGTTGGAGCTCACCACAACATGAGGATCTGTATTAAAGAGTCCTGCCACCAGGAAGGTTGAGAACCACTGCTGTAGAGGATCTTGCCTAACTCTAGGGCAAATATGTAATGCTCACTTGTCCCGGAGGGATGGACACAGAGAAGTTTTGCCCTTTGCCTGCTTGTGCTTCAGAAAGCCCTGGCATGCTGCAGAAGACGACCCAGTTTCTTCAGTGACTGAGCATGTCTGGGGATGGACTCAACACCAGGAGAGAAGCTAGGTGGCACTACATTACTGCCCAGCTATTGCCTAGGGCATCTTTGATTTGAAACCAAGTTTGGTGGCTATAAACATTCATCGAAGCTTCGAACCAGACATTCTGGAGACTTCTAGAGAAAGGAATGTGGAGTTCTTTCTGCCAAATTTATGCACTCAATTGTAATTACTTGGCTTAGCTGGTACAGCTGCCGGAGCTGTGCTATGAAGGACATAATTCTATCTGCAGGCGAAGATCGTATTGTACTTTGCTATTTGAGAAATTCTTTGTTGAGTTCTGGTAAGGAAATCATTGACGTGATTGTAGGTAGGTCACTCTTGAAGCTTCAAAAGAGAGAAACTGTCTATGGTCGTTCTTCAGTCAGAATTCAGAAGAGACACACAAAGGGGCTTGGTGGTAGCAGTAAGAATCCCACCAAGTGCTAAACGAGAGTTTTCCTGGGTAAACTGTTGCTGGCTTGATTTCCTTAAAGCATTTCTTCCAGGGAGAGTAGCATTAAGTACTAGATTAACTGTACCTGTTAGTGAGCGGCCTTCAACAACAAACAAACAAACAAACAAACAAACAAACCAAACCCAATACAATAAATGAACCATAACAGAATCAAAGCATTTGCCTCTACAACAAACTGAGCCTGGGAAGAGGTCTAGACGTTCTCCATTAATGAAATATGTCTCTTTAGAATACAAGTTTGATCTAGATATATGATAGAATAAAATAGAATATAAATATTAGAAATATAATAGAATATAAAGTTGATCTGGTAGAAGATAAGTCCAGAGAAGAAGAAAGAGCCAAGGTATAAAATGTAGCAGAGACTATCTGTAGAGCTTTGCCCTTTGTGTTGAAACATTGTTCCTTCCTGGCAATTTTCTCCTGACTTGGAGTTATAATATGTTGTTAATGGGATTGCGATACAGTTCAGCAGCAGAGCACTTGCTTCGTAAGTTCAAGGCTCTGAGCTCAATTCCTAGCACCATCAAACAGCTAACACAAAGGTAAGATTGAACAACATAGTTAGCCATCATTCCACCATCATTTGTATCATCCCTTGTCCCCCAAATGGGGTGAGGGCTTGCTTCTTGCTACTTGTTAGGAGAATGAGATTTGGGGGAAATGGAAGAGTCATAGGAGCCAGTGGGGTGAATATAAATACCCCAAGATCATGTAATGTGGAGAGAGCTGGGGTCGGGACTCTGTGGTAAAGTTTGAAGCACAGCAGAAAACAGATGATCTTCAGATGGTCAGAGCCAACCCAAACCACAAGGTAAAATAGGGTTTTGTTAGACCCACAGAGCCCAAAGCAAGCAATGGGCAGAGGTCAAAGTTGGACGGGACCAGAGACATATACAAAGAAGAGGGAGTGCGGAGGGGGAGGGAGTAAGGGAGGAGGGGAAAAATGGGGAGGGGAGCTGGAGGAAGAGGAAGAGGAAGGTGAGATGGAGGAGGAAGAGGAAGAGGAAGAGGAAGGTGAGATGGAGGAGGAAGAGGAAGAGGAGGAGGAGGACAGATCAGGATATAGTCTAATCTGGTGGTACAGTTACAGGTAGTACAGTGCTTTTTATGCACTTTTCTGACTGCAGGCTGATATATTTTTGTTTGTTTGTATTGTTTTTATTTTGTTGAGACAGGATCCTGCTGTGTAGCCCAGGCTAGTGTGGAGTTTATGATTCTCCTCCCTTAGTCTTCTTTGTGCTAAGATTACAAGCCTGTGTCATCAGGATCAACCAATGCTCATATGTTTTTGTTTTTCTTTTCTTTCTTTCTTTCTTTTTTTCTCGGAGCTGGGGACCGAACCCAGGGCCTTGCGCTTGCTAGGCAAGCACTCTACCACTGAGCTAAATCCCCAACCCGCTTATATGTTTTTTAATTCAGTGAATTTGTCTCCTTATTCTCTGCCTTCTCATTTCTATGTGTTTCTGTGTGTGGTGCATGCACATATATGTGTCTGGAGGCTGGAGGAGTATGCTGAGAGTCTCTCATTCTTGGCTTCATCCTTTGACACAGGAACTTTCACTGAACTTAGAGCTAGGCTGGCGGTCTCCAAGCCCCAGTCCAGAAACCCTCCTCTCTCTCTCTCTCTCTCTCTCTCTCTCTCTCTCTCTCTCTCTCTCTCTCTCTCTCAAAGTAGGTTCTTCATAAAAAGCCTGTTTTCCATGTTTAGTGAAACTTTTATGGTCAGACTATTTCTCTTTCCCCTCAATGACAGTTCCTTTTTAAAAATCTATCTGAATGAATAATGTTTTTATTTCGTAGTCAGGAAAGTCTCAGTTTTGAATCAACCTGTGAATGCTGCCGCTTTACCATAGAACCAAGTAATCATAATGACTCTAAATAGTAACAGCAAACCCGTGCAAGGCAATTATGGCTGGCACTCTGGGCTCTTAGGCTCTGTACACACGGAGGTACAATAAGCATAGGGAATCTATGAAGCTGTCAGGTCGGTACAATTCAAGGCACATTTTGATATTATGTAAGTATTTTAGGAATCTTGTGAATGTCATCACTTTTAAACTTTTTTTTTCAGATCTGCTTTGAATACAGTGTTCCGGGAATCTGTGTTCCTCCTGGTATTCCAGTTTCCCAAGGCACAGGCTGACTGAGGATGTGAGGAGAACATCCTTTCCCTTGAATTTCCGACGTAGAAGTTCTGCTAAAGCAGGGCAAGGTATCATTACCCTCTCAGCTGCTTTGCAGAAAAACACAAACCAAACCAAACCCCAAAACAAGAAAAAAACCTCAACATGAAAACAAAGCCTTATTGGCTCAGAAGAGGGTTTGTTTTGTTCTTTTAAAAACATGCAAAATTGTGCATTTTATTAAAGCAAAAGTTAAAGATTTTTCTCTGTCTCAGCAGCCAAATATAGGCATTATCTTGGCTGTAACTCGGCTACCCCACCCCACGTGTCCTGGTGGAAGCGTGATATTGTCATTGCACTCCCGGCCTCCATGTGCTTCTGAGAATCGAGAGGTCTCTCCGTGCACCATCATCCAGTCCTCTCATCTCCTGTGAGGATAGAGTAATGCCAGCATCCCAGTTAGGGCTCTAGCAGGCCCCTTGTTCAGTACGGCCTTGGCTTCCCATCTTGATGACCCTGGACAGTATGTTCTCTGCTTTTGGCAAAAGTGGGACACGGACTTCATCAAGATCTGTGTGCTTCTCACACTCGTTTAAAAAGATTTATTTCCTACTTGAAGGTCGTGTGTTTCAGACTGCGTGACAGTGCTCAAGGTTTGCAAGACGTTGCAGGACAGCTAGGCCTCGTGCCGAGATAGCCTGGATATGCAGAAATCAATCTCTCAGCTTCCCTGCTTCTTCCGGCAGGGATGGTCAGGCAGTTACTCAGTCTCTTGGAGCTTTGGCTTTCAATCTGGAGAGAGAGAGAGAGAGAGAGAGAGAGAGAGAGAGAGAGAGAGAGAGAGAGAGAGATAAAGTGTTAAAGTATTAAGCTTGCTTTCACATTTTTCTCTTGGTCACGTGGCTTCCCTCATTAACCCTGCTCCAAAGCATTCGGAAATAGGAATTCATCTCATTTCAGGGAGAAGCTGACTCAGGGACCCGTATGACTGTGGTAAGTGGGAGAGACATGCTGGAGGCCAGGCTGTCTGACTTTATCTTCAAAGTGTGATCTACACACTGGCATCATTAATTCCTGGAACTTGTTAAAAAAAAAAAAGCAAATCCTCACCACACTCTAGACTAACCAAATCGAAATGTTTGGACACGGATGTAGGGATACGGGCATCCGCCAGCTCTATAGGTGGTTCTTACAGTAGTAAGGGCCAGGGTCCTGTGCTAGAATAAATGTTCTTAACGACTTTTCACATTCAAGGAGTTTTCCAGCCTACACAAAGTTGAGAATCAGTTCCAGTCAGCTCTGTGGCTGTTTCCTTGTGCCCTCAACTGCTCCATTCATACCCATACCTTGACCAGCTGCTCTTGACCCCAGGAATGGCCTTCAGAAGTAACTAAGTGCCTATGCCGAACTCGTTCCTCTGCTGTGACTGCTAGGATCCCTCACTGGGCCCCGTATGGTCAGACAGAATAGTGTAAAGCCTCCCAGCTAGAAGGCTCTCTGAGTCTATAATCCAGACAGCACTCAAACCACTGAACGTTCTTTTGAAAACGAGAACATTTGCCTGTCAAATGCACACATTTCCCTTCAATCCCACCAGAGGGACTTTATCTGTTCAAGGCTTTTAGTTATGTGAATTAATCAGCGAGTACTGCACACTTCTCTTTTCGCTTGGGGAAAAAAAAAGAGTAATGTTTACGACCACCAATGATAATGGATGTTGTAAATAAAACAGTCTGGGGGCTTGCCAGGTTGTTATATAAACCTTCAGGGGCCTTTAAAAATTCTTCGAGGAAAAAAAATGGAATTTTTCTTTTCTTCCCGTGGCCTTCAATCAATCCCAGCACCTCTCAGGCACCAAATCAAGTGAGTCTTCCACTTGGCTGCAAATAGAGAATGGTGATGTTACATTTATAGAGTGGGAAGAGAAAGAAAATTTCAACAGGAGAGGGAGAAATGGGCTGTCTTACACCACTAAATAAAGATTAATTAGGAAAACTCTGAGAGTACAACTGAGTCCAAGAAAAAAAATAGAGCATTTGCAGTCCCCTCAGTCAGCACTAACTGGTGACCTATAGGGTCCCTAAGTATTTTAAATTTGTGTGTCTAACTACTTACACTCAAGATTCATGTTTTATCAAAAACTAAAACCAATTCTTCACAGCTTTCCCACGGTGCAGTCAGATGATGCAGGCTTCTTCCTGCCTGCTCTGCGTTCTCGAAGTGGCTCATGAACCTCCACTGTTTTTGGCACCTCAGGCCACATGTCCCATGTCCCTTGAGATGTCATTTGTTCTCATCTGTGCAGACATGGAAAATCATTGGTGGCCACAAAATGCCACAAAGATGGCCAATTCCGAATCAGGTGAAAAGATCGGGATGAAGCTCTGATGTCACTCATTCTGTCCGACACGCCCCGCCCCTTCTACGGACCAGACAGTTTCACTCTGCAAACAGTTTAACTACTAGGTGTACTCACCCCTTTTCCTGACCAATACAGATATTCCAAAAAACAATGTGTGGATTCATTGCTTTTCTTCCTTTTCCCTCAGGGAAATTCTGTCCCAGAGAAAACATTTTGAGGGAAATTCCAAGGATCAAATTCAGGCCATTGAGCCATGACTTAGCTGTTTAGTCGTTAAGGATAACTAAAGGCCAACAGGTTGTTATTAATTTAAAAGGCTCTTGGGTGAGGCTGTACCAACCAGGCCTGAGAAAGAAGACCCCTGAATGAAGTGAAACCATCAGGCATGAGCTTGTTATCAGCTGATGAAGGTTGGCTGCCTTCTTGCCTAGCTGATTTCAGTGGGTGGACACTTCCTTTTGTTTGTGGTAGGCTTCTCTGCTTTTTACAACCCATAGACTTTATCTAAAGACTTGCTGGATCAGTGCTAGGCAAAGCCAGACTCTGTGTTTATGTTAACTGAAGGACAGACTTTGAAGGCACCACAGAGAAAAGTCATGTTTTTAGCTTAGATTGTGACAGTCAAGTATTAATTCATGCTGGAGGGGGCCTGAGGGGGTTGAAGAACAAATCTTTGAAAGTGAATTGGCCTCAGATGATCAAATCAAGCTTCTTTTCTACCTTTCCTAGGCAGACATGTAACACACATCGTCTGGCATGACCACAACAGTGTTCACTGCTTACTAACCTTTCAAGTCTGTGTTTATCCTCAGACAGAAGCAGACACTCCTTATTTTCTGTAGATAGTAAATAAAGACCACCAACTGCATGTTTAAAATACAGCACGCAAATAATTCAGATTTCGAAAGTGAGTCCTCCCACAGAAATGTAAAAACAAAATGAAATGCTTTCTTTTTTGACACTAGTTTTATGGATTACGGAAGCAAAGAGATCTACTGTGGAGAAACCGCATGGATTACAGAAATCCGTAAGTGAAAACAGGTTTGTAAGAGGACGTAATGGAACATATGAACTATGATGCAGTCCTTCCAAAGAGCACAGCAGAGAAGACAGAGAGGCGAGATGGTGGCTTGGCAGTAGAGAAGATGCAAATGTTACTTAAGCCATATCCCTATTGATTATGGTAAAACATGCTAGTGTAATTTATCCTCAACTTTAGATGAACAGTATGACAATTCATTGAATAGTGTGGTGGTGGTGGTGGTGGTGGTGGTGGTGGTGGTGGTGGTGGTGGTGGTGATGATGATGATGATGATGATGATGATGATGATGATAAAAAACCACCAGACAAATTCCAATAAAGAAATATCCACAAAATACTTGGCCACTATTATGGTTATAGGAACAATGTGTGTACACCTGCACAAGGAGAAATGACACTGTGGATTTGATGAGATGGCTGTGCCCCAGAGCAGAAAAGTGGGAGTCCCAAGAGATGACACTGGGCAGGACCATCTGGGAGCTACTCACAGAGGGATTCATCCTCCATGTTAAGACGGATCCTGCTAGCTAGGAGACTGGAGGCAGATGGATTAAGAATGAAGGAAACAGAACCGAGACAATGAAATTGATGCAGTGAGAAAGGACTATAGAATCATTTACCCATTGAGTTGTTTATTAGTTCAGTGGGTTAGTCAATAAAACTGGGGGTCACAATACAACTCAGGGTGTTTGTGAGGCCCTTGGAAGTAGCCGTACACCTAACTATGAATGGCAGCTCTGCAGTTGTGCAATGGCCCACCTCACTATTGGGTGTAGACTTTGGCTGCCTGTGTGCAGGATGCTGGGTAAATGTCCTGAACAGAATAGAAGGTACATACACCTACCACCACACCTCCTTCCAGTCAGGGCCACACCAAGACTGCCAGATGCCTGTGTGGGAGTGTGATTGGGTTTTCCCTCAAGCCCAGAATGAAAGCTGAGTTCTGGTAAATAGGCATGTTTCATCTTCCTATCCAGTTCAGAGCGTTGCATCTTCTATCCAGTTCAGAGCGTTTCGCCCCCGGGCTAACGTTCTCTACCGCTTTAGAAGATTATCCTTAATGTTTCATCCTTTATTCAGAGACATCTCTTTTCCCCCTTCACACTTCACTATTTTAAAAATGAAGGCCAACATGGTACGTAGCTAGTTAGAAAAGCGATTTTATGTCACTGTGGTTGAACCTCTCCCTCATAATCAGCTTTGGACCTATCTCCTGTTTTCCTGGTAACACAGTCATTAGTGACGAGGGAGCTATCACGCCTGCCTCTCCTGCGGGTCCGAGATGCCATGTGAAAGAGTGGAGGCAGAGTAAGAGTTATTGCTTCTTAACACTTATAATATACAACGAGGAGGACGGCAGAGGGAGCAGGGCTCTGTTGAAGTCTATCAAGGAACAGAGGAAATAAATTTGTATAGATTTTCCCCCTTTCACATTCTTTTAAATATGGCCTGTTGTATGATTTAGGGCCAAAGAATAGGATGTGAGTTTTCTTTCTGGCTCTGGGTGGAGACAGGACATTCTAAACTACTGAAAAGATCCTGAGATGATAATCTAGCAAGTTCCCTGGTAATGAACAAAGTCATACCACTGTTTCCTGCCTTATAGAGTTAATCTAAGGATCCTTGTTGATTATCTGGACTGTATTTCCCTAGTATAAAGTCTCCCTCAGAACATGAGTTAGCACAGTGCTCTCTCTGATCATTGTCAATTCTCACACCAGGAGAGCCTTTTCCTCCACAGTGGCCCCTTTTGAACCCACCCACTTCCATCACTTAAAGGTACCCCAATTTACTCTGTAATAAATTCTAATAAATTCTATCTTTGGTGTGCCTTGTGTCTTACCTGAATTCTTCTGACTGTGGAGATACAAGATCTCAGGAGCTGGGGGAAGCCAGAGCATGCTTCCATTAACAAATATGCATTTTTGTTCACTGTTCCACACCCTGATGGGTCCTTCAGCGGTAGGCCTATGGCTTCCCTTGTATATTGAAGTTTGGAGCAGTTCTCTGGCTGAGTTTCTTTTAATTAAGCTCTAAAGTGGAAAACAGACATCAAACGAACCTTTACAAATATTTTATTGGCATTCCCTTGATTTTTATGCTTTAAAATAAGTAAGATTACTCTTGTATTGCTAGACAAAGCTTGACACTTTTAATTTCCCTGTGAGCTTTTAAAGCCTCTCAGAGAATTAGTAGCTCCTGGCCCTGTGGGACTCCTTGGATACTGTCTGAATGGACATGGGGGACAGAGCAGCCCACATTTGGTCACAGTCTTTGTGTTCTGGGATGTGTTGTTGGACTGCTCTTTCCTTGCTGCCCAGCAGAGCGGTGCTAGCAAGCGCATCAGAGAAATGATGACTGACCTCAGCCATCATGTGAAGCATTCAGAGTGAACCTGATGTCACAGGAGGACAGGAGGCAAGGTGGGATCTAGGTTTTGGTATTCACCTTCAAATGGAGAGGATTAGGTTGGGGTCCCATGGATATGGACTAATGGGTAGTCAGAAACTTAGTAGGTTCTGATTGACTTCGAACCATATCCACATTTGTGAACATTTCCCCTGGTCCAGCCTGTTTCTATTTAGACCCAGCTGTCTTTTCTCCTTTTCTCTTAAATTTCTTTCAGCCCATCATCATACCCAGATGGTCCACAGAAGCGGCAGATAAGTTACTGTGGACTTAAGCCATTTCTTTAAAAGAGCATATTCGTATCTTGCTTCTTCTTTAAAAGTAAAACTTTACTTGGTGATGGGCATGCTTCTGCAACATAGCAGATAGGAGGCTGTGATGGTTTGTATATGCTTGGCCCAGGGAGAGGCACTATTTGGAGGTGTGGCCTTGTTGGAGTGGGTGTGGCCTTGTTGGAGTGGGTGTGGCCTTGGAGTAGGTGTGTTGCTGAAGGCATGGGTTTTAATACCCTAGTCCTAGCTGTCTGGAAGCCAGTATCCTTCTATCAGCCTTCAGATTAAGATGTAGAACTCTCAGTTCCTCCTGCACCATGCCTGCCTGGATGCTGTTCCTGCCTTGATGAGACTTGCCTTGGTCATGGTGCCTGTTCACAGCAGTAAAACCCTAAGACAGAGGCCTTGAGGCCTGAGTAGCAGCACTTGCTAAGGTTGCCTCTGGGTTCACCTACTGATCGCATTGCCCTCCGTAGCAGAGGAGAAGCCATGGGGTGGCATAGCTGTGGAAGATTCAAGGGGCTCCGTCGGTTTTCCTGATGCTCCGTGATCCCGATGGCACGGGTATTAGAGAGGCTGAGGGGCACAGTAGGTCTTTTTGTGTCCGCGGTCTGACTTCATTTTGAACTCCAGTTCTTTCTTGCGAGTTGGGCAGATGCTTTAATGTAACCTTGGAGCATCAGATACTTCACCTGTAAAATGCAGATAATAATAGCTACCACCTCCTAGGACCGTTGCTAGGAAGGTTCAATGAAGTGCTCAGAGCTCAGGCTGGCACCTCCGTCTTCGTCAAGCACCAGAGCCAGCGACCCGCTGTTTCCTTAAAAAGAAAAAGCAAAGTGAGATCATGCTCGCTACTATTTTTCATTGAGTTTGAACAAACATCGGCCTTGTTTCCACTGAGAGAAAGGGGGGCGCACAGCTGGGGGAGAGGAGGTGAGCATTTCAGGGAGCTCTGATGAGTGTATCATGCAGCTGCAGACACTGATGCAGCTCAGGCAACCGCAGAGGTGCTGGGAGTGACACCTCTCCTACTCCTTAAGGCTTAATGCGGAAATAATGACACGGATGACAGGTTTTCATTTCTCCCCCAATTTTCCTGCCTACATCGTTAATCTAGAGTGTCTCTCAGTATGCTGTGCCCGATGAAGAAACCAGGAGTCCAACCAAGGTGTTGGGAATTTGGGTTAAAATCGTGCATCTGAGAGTGTTGTGTTACAGAGGCCTCCAGGGGTCCCAACCCTTGGTTAGAAAAACATAAAACCATATCATATATTAAGACTCATCAGGAGTTAGAGTCTAGGCCTAGTTATTAGAGCACACACTATGTTTAGACAAATTCAAATAGGAAAATGAAACCAGCAAATAAAAAGAAGTCAATCATCTGCAACAGTCATTAAATATCAAATGACTTATGTTACAGGGACAGAACTCTCCCTTCTTTTTCTCTGCTTTGAGACAGGATCTCATGTAGCACAGGCTAGACTCAAACCCATTATGCAGCTGAGGATGATCCTGGATCTCTGCTCCTCCTGCCTCCTCCTCCCAATGTGTGCCACAATGCCCTTGTTTATGCTTTGTTGGAGATCAAATCCTGGGTTTATCACATGCTGATCAAACACTGTCCCAACTGAGCTACCTCTCCAGCCCCTTCCAAAAACTTTTTAAAAGGTGATTTGGAAGTGTGATTGCCAGGGGGAAGGGATGAGTTAATTTTGTTCTTTAGAATTTTTAAATGACTTATAATCTATTTATTATGTGTGTTCACGCGTGTGCACTCACAGCATGTGTATGTGACATGGCATATGTATGGTAGTCACAGGGCAATGTATGATGTCAGCTCTCTCCTTCCACCATGTGCATTCTAGAGATTGAACTCAGGACATCAAGATTAGTGCCTTTGCCCACTGAGCCATCTTGACAGCTTTAACCTTACCTCATTTCTAAGGTGGACTGCACTATTATACAGACACTGTTATAGTTATGGCTCTGCTGACCTTCCTGTAGTAGTTAAACAAATTTAAATAACACTAACCATATGTTCTTTTTTTAAAAAAATTTATTAGATATATTTCTTTACCTACATTTCAAGTGTTATTCCCCTTCCCAGTTTCCTGTCCATGAGTCCCCATCCCCTCCCCTTCCCCCCCATACAGTTATTCCTCCATACATCCCCCTTACTGCCCCCATATTCCCCTGCACTGGGGGTCCAACCTTGGCAAGACCAAGGGCTTCCCCTTCCACTGATGCCCCAACAAGGCTATTCTCTGCTACATACGCAGTTGGAGTCCAGGGACAGTCCATGTATAGTCTTTCGGTAGTGGTTTAGTCCCTGGGAGCTCTGGTTGGTTGGCATTGTTGTTTTTATGGGGTTGCAAACTCCTTCAGCTCTTTCAATCCTTCCTCTAATTCACACCAAGGGGGTCCTGTTCTCAGTTCAGTAGTTTGCTGCTAGCATTGACCTCTGTATTGGACATGCTCTGGATGTGTCTCTCAGGAGAGATCTACATCCAGTCCCTTTCAGCATACATTTTTTAGCTTCATCAATCTCATCTAGTTTTGGTGGCTGTATATATATATATATGGGCCACATGTGAGGCAGGCTCTGAATGGCCACTCCTTCAGTCGCTGCTCTAAACTTTGCTTCCATATACCCTCCTATGGATATTCCCCCCCCCTTTTAAGAAGGAGTGGGAACATCCGAATTTTGGACATCCTTCTTCTTGAGTGTCTTGTAGTTGGATTGCATCTTGGGTAATTTGAGCTTTTTGGCTAATATCCACTTATCAATGAATACATACCAAGAATGTTTTTCTGCGGTTGAGTTACCTCACTCAGGATGATATTTTCCAGTTCTATCCATTTACCCATGAATTTCATGAAGTCATTGTTTTTGATAGCTGAGTAGTACTCCATTGTGTAGATGTACCACATTTTTTGAATTCATTCCTCTGTTGAAGGGGATCTGGGTTCTTTCCAGCTTCTGGCTATTATAAATAAGGCTGCTATGAACATAGTGGAGCATTTGTCTTTGTTGTATATTGGAGCATCTTTTGGGTATATGCCCAAGAGAGGTATAGCTGGGTGCTCAGGTAGTAGAATGTCCAATTTTCTGAGGAACCTCCAGAGTGGTTGCACCAGTTTGCAACCTGGTAAACAACTTCAGCAAAGTGTCAGGGTATAAAATTAATTCAAACAAATCAGTAGCCTTCCTCTACTCAAAGGATAAAGAGACTGAGAAAAAAATTAAGGAAATGACACCCTTCACAATAGTCCAAAATAACATAAAATATCTTGGTGTGACTTTAACCAAGCAAGTGAAAGATCTGTATGACAAGAACTGCAAGTATCCGAAGAAAGAAATTGAGGAAGATCTCAGAAGATAGAAAGATCTCCCATGCTCATTGATTGACAGGATTAATATAGTAAAAATGGCCATTTTGCCAAAAGCAATCTACAGATTCAATGCAATCCTCATCAAAATTCCTACTCAATTCTTTATAGAGATAGAAAGAGCAATTTGCAAATTCATTTGGAATAACAAACCACCCAGGATAGCGAAAACAATACTCAACAATAAAAGAACTTCTGGGAGAATCACCATCCCTGACTTCAAGCAGTATTACAGAGCAGTAGTCATAAAAACTGTATGGTATTTGTACAGAGACAGGCAGATAGATCAGTGGAACAGAATTGAAGACCCAGAAATGAACCCACACACCTATGGTCACTTGATCTTTGACAAAGGAGCTAAAACCATCCAACGGAAGAAAGATAGCATTTTCAACAAATGGTGCTGGTTCAACTGGAGGTCAGCATGTGGAAGAATGCAAAACAATCCATTCTTATCGCCTGGTACAAAGCTTAAGTCCAAGTGGATCAAGGATACACTCAAACTAATAGAAGAAAGAGTGGGGAAGAGTCTTGAATACATGGGCACTGGGAAAATTTCCTGAACAAAACACCAATGGCTTATGTTCTAAGACCAAGAATCGACAAATGGGACCTCATAAAACTGCAAAGCTTCTGTAAGGCAAAAGACACTGTCATTAGGACAAAATGGTAACCAATAGATCGGGAAAAGATCTTTACCAATCCTACATCTGATAGAGGGCTAATATCCAAAATATACAAAGAACTCAAGAAGTTAGACCACAGGGAGACAAATAACCCTATTAAAAATGGGGTACAGAGCTAAACAAGACATTCTCAACTGAGGATTATCAAATGGCCAAAAAGCACCTAAAGAAATGTTCAGCATCCTTAGTTATCAGGGAAATGCAAATCAAAACAACCCTGAGATTTCACCTCACACCAGTCAGAATGGCTAAGATCAAAAACTCAGGTGACCGCAGATGCTGGTAAGGATGTGGAGAAAGAGGAACACTCCTCCATTGTTGGTGGGATTGCAAACTGGTACAACCATATGTTCTTCTTATTGTGCACTAAAGCTAGTCACACATAGTTTGATGGTTTTAAGTCCACCGAGCTACAACTTTATTTTTAATGTACTGTCTATCATGTGGATATCACATAACAAACTAAAACTGATGTTTGATCCTGTAAATTTGACAATCTCCATATTGCCAAAGGATAATACCATTGGGATTATAGGCTGCAGCACCACGCTTACCTGGTCATTTTAATTATAAACTAATACAATCCACCAAAAAGCCTTGTTGTCTCTACTTCCAACATAAATGTAGAACTTGCCCATTGCTCCCTGAAGCTATTCTCACCGCCACGGTCACTGGCATTTCCCTGCGCACTGGAAACACTCTGCCTTGGCTGATGAGACAGTTTTCTCCCACTTCCTGATTTTCAGTAATCTCTGAAATCAATTACATTTGGAGAGGCCAGTCTGGCCCTTCTGCCTGCTTCAGTTTTTATTTAGTTGCTGTGACAAATACCATGACCAAAGCGACAGAGGAGAGGAGAGCACTCCTTGGTTTATTCTTCCAGATTATAGTCTGTCATTGAGAGAATTCAGGGCAGGAACTGAAGCAGGGACTCGAAGGCATGTCCGATAGCTATTGCACACAGCGTTACCTCTGACCAGAAAGCACACTCACAGCTAAGGAAGTGCAGCAGAAATCAAGAAGGAACAGAGACACGCTCAGCTAGTTTTCTTCTGGTGTTCAGGACCAAATGTCAGGTCATTAAAATGGTGCTGGCTGTGGTGGGCTGGGCCCTTCTATATCAGTTAAGAATCAGGACATACCCCCACCGATGACATTCAGTTGCAGAGCTCTCCTCAGAACCCTGGGCAACCTCAGGCTGTTAAAGCTTAGCAGGACAACCTTCGACATTTCGTGATGAAATCTTCAAGCCCAAAGTAAAGTTGAAACACTTGTATGGAGAACATTCACACGCCTCCCACGTAACGTTTTACTCTTAGTCATCCTATCATCCGTCCAGCTGTTTGTCCCCATTGAGTCATCCTTCTGCCTCAACTTGAGTATGCCTTAAAGAAATTGTAGGCACTGGTGCTCTCTCTTTTTAAGCATGACAGCATTCACTGTTATTAACTGCACCCCAAATTTAGGTGGTTTTCCTTCTAATGAAAGTTTTAGCCACACATTTCTCTTTGCTATTGGATTTTTGGCTAAGAGGGGGTATAGTTTGCACTTGTTAAGTTTCAGCATCTGTGTTACCCTATCCCTTAATAAGAACATATTGCCATCACTCTAACCACTTCCCTTCTGTCTCTCCGTGGTTCTCAACCTTTCTTATGCTGTGACATTTAATACATTTCCTCATGTTGTGGCAACCTCCAACCATAAAATTAGTTAATTGCTACTTCATAGCTGTAATATTGTTACTGTTGGAAATTGTAACATAAACATTTGATATACAGGATATCCGATATTCGACCCTTTTGGAAGTTGCAACCACAGGTTGAAAAGAACTGTCCTAGGCAGGCCTCACCTTCATTCTCACCATAAAGGAAAAGTGTTCGAGTTTTTCCTAGCTTAAAGTAGTTTCTCCTGTCATAGGACATCATACATTCTACCATACAAAAATATAGTCATCCATAGCCAGTAAATTCCTTCTTTTTTATTGCTGAGTTATCTGTTTATTCATTTATTGGTGGATATGAAGACTTTTCCATTTGTGGTTATTATGATAACATTTTACATGAATATATATATATATATTATGCATGTGTGTGTGTATTCATGTGCACACACACATGTGGATGTGTATGCATGCCGGTGTGCATGCCTCTGTGTACTTGGAGGCCAGAAAATGTTTGGGGTCCTTATCTATTGTTCTCAACCTTACACTTTTATGGTAGAGACTCTCACTGAATGTGGAAGTCACCATTTTTCATTTAGTTTAGCAGTCAGGCAGCTACAATGCTCCCTCTGCATCAGCTTGCCCTGCAGTGCCTGGATTGTAAGCACATGGTGGCTATATCTGACTTTTTATGTGGTCCTGGGAGCTGAGCTCACATACTTCTGCTAGTACTACAAGCACTGTTATCCATTGAGTATCTCCCCAGCTCCCAGTAAGAATATTTTTATGAACACATACCTTCATTTGTTTGGGGTAAATGCCTAGGAGTAAAATCAATGGGTTGGTGCATGCTTATTTTTGAAAGAGAGTGAAAATCACACCATTCTCTTGCTTACAACTCTTCAGTGACTCCACTGTAAGAAATACAAACACCAGGGTTGGGGATTTAGCTCAGTGGTAGAGCGCTTGCCTAGCAAGCGCAAGGCCCTGGGTTCAGTCCCCAGCTCTGAAAAAAAGAAAAAAAAAAGAAAAAAAAGAAAAAAGAAAAAAAAGAAAAAAATAATAAAAAAAGAAAAGAAATACCAACACCATAGTACAAGCCAAGAAAGACCAAGCTTCCCCGACTCTCACAGCTCGCTCTTGTACTAAGCACCTCACTTCCCCGACCCGCCAGCTTGTTCCTATCCAGTCTTTTCCTTAATGAACCAAATGTGCTTCCCGCTTGCCCACACCCCTGCTGTCATCCCAGCCAAGATCATGATCCTTTCAACTCATTGTACATACTTACTCATTCTCATGCGCCGGCTTGCATGCTACCTCTGCAGAGAACACCAGGAGGTAGTGAGAAAGCAAATGGTATGGCCACCCTGCCCACCCACACATGCAAGCAATCTGAGGATAAAGCACCTTCCCTGGGCATCTCAGTACATAAGGCCTTCGTCAGTTCTCTGACGGTTGTTACTCTTTGTTCTTTCTTTCTTAGACACTATTCACTGCCCTATTTTTTTTTTTTTACTACTTTGCTTTTCTTGTTCCTTAAACCTCTCCCTACCAAGGTCACACATGACCACTTGATTGTTAAATCCAGTGGAAATACTTTTTATGCTTCACATAACTATCTGTCCAGAGCATTTGACACAGTGGACTGTTTCCTTTGCTTGAAATTTGGCTTGTCTAACTGTTCTTGTCATGGTTATTTCTGTATTTATGGCCCCACACCAATGCTCTCCAACATTCCATTGCCTTTGGACTCTGTTGTGCACAGTAATTTCTTGGTCCTATTTTTGTTGTGTCCCATACTTTGTTTCTGGCAGATTTATGTAAATAGTGCCAACCACTATTTACACTATAAACCACTATTTACATATCAATTGTTCTTCAGTTAAATTCCCAGGGTGAATGTGGATTGAGTCTCTCTAATTGTGTAACATTGGATTAGACTTCAGAAATGGGCCATGACAAGCTATCCCTCCCTGTCGTCTTGCTGTATGGGAGAACTTGTCAAATCTGTGCTGACTCTTTCATTCATGGTTAACCAGTAGAATTCTGAAGAGGTTGACATTATGCTGAGTCCCTTGCAGCTTCTGCCTGGGCCTCCTTAGTGGGCAGTATTTTTTACATCTCACATATCTTGCTATGAGAAGCTTAAGCCACAGGAGGAAATTTGTGTAAAAAAGCAAGCTCAGCCGAGCTTCTTCTCAGTGGTACCAATGGCCATCCATGTGGGTAAACCATCCTGGATGCCCAGGTCTAAGAGCCCTCAGATGACATTTGACAGAAACTATAGAAGAAACTCTAATTAAGACTCATGAAGTTGGCGGGGTCAACTCAAGAACTCTAAGAAGCAATCATAGTTTATTTTTTCAACTCATTAAAATTTTGGAGTGGTTTATTGTACAACAATGGTTAAGGGAAGCACGTGCATGTGGATATAGATTTCCCAAATAGAACAGAGTGCTTTTCTAAATGAAATAAACAGTGAAGACATCTCCAGTGTGGGAAAGTGTGCATTGTGGAGAGAGAAATGAGGAGGCCAGAGTCCCACGGAGAATACTTCTGCTAGAGATACTCAGCTGAGGGAAAGGCTAGTCATTGTTAGTTTCTTTTCTTCCCAAAGGTTTGTGAGTTGTAGAAAGAGTAAAGAAAATGAATCTTAAGCCCACAGTTATATTGAGTGTCACTATAGGACGTGACACTCACCTAGGAAACTCCAGGCTCTAAATCAACCCAAGAGAACAAAGCGAACAAGCTGCCTTCTCCATCCAGGAAATAGCTCTGGTCTGGCTGTAGTTCATGCCAAAGAAACTGGCTTAGGGAGTGTACCCTGGAATTGTCTGGCTTATGACTCAGAGAACTCAATGGCAGAAATGTTGGCTGATGTTAATGGGAGGTGGAAGAAGAAAAACTCAATTCCCTGAGAGGAGACTGTCTGAGAGGAGTGAGACCTTCTTTATAGTATGAGTGAAAGTTAACTTGTCATGAGTAAACAATGCTTTTCCAGGTTGCAGAGAAAACATGTGTTTGTCTCTTCCATTGAAAGAGTGTTGCTGGCCTCTTCCTGCCAACACTTGTATAGACTGTGTCTTCAGAGTGGCCTGGATCTGGACAAGACAGAAGTAGAACTATAATCTTGTTACTCAGAAAAGATGGCAACAGCCCACTTACTCGGGACTAGGTATCCTGTGTGACCAGTAGAGAAATGTTTGTTCCAACAGCTGTGCCCAGGCTGGGTGATGTTGGAGCTGAAGCTTATACTGCAAGCTCTGGGCCAATAGGACTGGGCCTTCGTGGGCCATGTCAGTTCTGAGTCTTCATGAGTAACAATAGGGTCTCCTTTACAACTTTACAGGAGGCATTAACTTTTTGTAAATGTTACAAATGCATCATAGGATACAAAAGTTTGCCTTGGAAGGAGTCCCATATATAAAAATCCAAACGAATATGTTTTATTATTAAATATATGGGAATGTGTTCACTTAGTTTCTCAATGAATATGAGTGACTACTGTGTATCAGGTTCATCAATGGGACAATAACTTTATATACACAGAGGCATATACACACGCAGACACACATACACACACACACACACACACACACTTTTTTAAAACTAATGATACCTAACTTATAGAAGAGGCCGCAGGCTTATGCAATTCTGTTTCTCTTAGCTTGACCAAGTTCAAGGTGCGACTGTGTGTGGACTTGTGGTGCAGATCCTTCCTTCTCTAGTTTGTAAACATTTCCAATGTTCAAGGCTTCTGTGTTCGTCTTTAACAGACCCAATCAAATTTGTCAAGAGGTTAGTGATTATTTAAATTGTCAAAATATTACTCAATGAGGGTCTTTGTGACTAAGCTATCAAAATTGAAATTTAATAAAGACAGTGGCTAAAATTCCTTGTTGACTAAATCACTAGCATTATTTGAAAATTCCAGAGAGTTGTTGACCTTTCCTTGTAGATTGTCTTCTTGTCCAGGAAGAGTTTATTTTTTTAAGCTCCCAGTGTATACAGAGTGCTGCACTGAGTTCTGAGAAATCAAGCTCTGTTCACTGTTGCAAGTCACTTCAATTTATATTTTTATTGCACTGCTTATTTATTTGTTTTCTTGTTTATTGTAAATGTGTGTGTATGTGTGCATGCCATGGTGTATGTGTGCGTGTGTGTATGTGTGTGCAAGTCAGAGGGCAACTTTTGGGAGCTGATTTTCTCTTTCAAATATATGGATCTAGGGGAATTGAACTCAGGCCATAAGGCTTGGTTGCAACCCCCTTTATCCACTGAAACAGCTGATGAGCCCGTAATT
Source organism: Rattus norvegicus (assembly GCF_021556685.1). NCBI lineage: Eukaryota > Metazoa > Chordata > Mammalia > Rodentia > Muridae > Rattus > Rattus norvegicus. Next base: position 206,302,198 of record NC_141535.1, on the reverse strand, counting down.
CACATGTCAATGACGTATTTAAGTAGTTAAACAACTCTAAAGAGAGAGAGAGAGAAACAATCAACTTCTGTTGCTACAGCTTTTAGCAGCTACAGGTATAATTTTGCCCAAGGGCTTGACTCTGACACTGCTTGCCATCATAGAGAAGGAACGTAAGAGACAGAAAGGTTGCTAAAAACACGATCTGATCGGTGTATTTTGTTTTGTTTTTACTATGTGCCATTGCACTTGTGCTCCCCTACTTCTCTCACATTTGTCTGTCCTCAATGTAAGTAGTATTCATTTTATCAATGTACACTGGAATCTTGAGAATTCAAGGTAAGCCTCAGCCTCTAAACACATGCACATGCACACGCATGCACATGCACACACAGAACCATTCACTACACTGCACAAATGGTTCAGACAGGCTTCTTAGACTGTTCATACTTCAATGTTGAGACAACACTTCTTAACCCATGGGAACTCATGGAGGATGGGTATGAAAATTTTGGCAACAGTAAAAAATTTTCTGATTGTGTAATGACTTAAAGTAATTAAAAACCTAACGTGCAAGGAACCCAGTGGGTTTCTGGTAAAGCTTGCCCATGTTGCATTGTGGGACTTTATTAAAGTCTTTATTAAACTCATAAACTTTGCCGTGAGCATGCCGTGACTCCACGCATCAGAACAAATAACGCCTGGAACACCTCAGCTACCGAATGCTCTGCACTGCAGCCTCTTTGATGGACACAGAGCTTCCTGCTCTTACAGAAACACAATGGCTTAATTATAAAAAACAGAACCTTTTCGTATTTCCTACTAGGATTCTTCAGAATGTACCAAATTGGTATATCTTTGGGTTATATTATGTTAGATACATAAACCCATCTGTGCAAATTTATTTCCATTTTAATAGTCAATAAATGCATATAAAATATTCTTTTAAGCTCAATCTGTTTATGACTTATAGTCTATAAATTGTTCGTATACCTATCTTATCTACTTATTCAGTCAAGGTCATGTGACACTTTCTTGGGTAGGAAGGGTTATGAGTTTAAGAAGTACTGGACTTAGAGATGGGATGTAAGTAACTTACAGTAAGCTGCAAATAGAATCTTTGAGACACATGATCATTGAATTCCTTCTCCACCAAAGATCTGAACAAGGTCTGAGGAAAAGTCAGGAAACGGATTGCAGAGATACAACAGTAGAAACAAGAGCCAAATAACCAGCACTATTTAATTCTCAATGAATGAGTTACATTCCGGAAGAGCCAAGTAGCTACAATTTCCAATTAAATATCTGCTTTGAAATCTCCTTCCTGAAGGTCACCAAATAGACTTCAGTTTTGCTTTCTAAATCTGGTTTTGCTCTGTTGCACACACAGAAGGCAGAGAGGTAGGTATCCAAGCAGACCTTTGAATTCTGGCTCATTGGTGTCTCTCTCATGATGTGGTCATCCGGAGAGGATCTATTCTCCAACTTGAAGGCTGCAAATTTGGAAACGTGTCAGCTTAGTCATTATTCTATTGCTGTGAAGAGACTTCGTAATCATGATAACTCTTATTTAAAAAAGCATTTAATTGGGGTTTGGTTACAGTTTCCTAATATTAGTCCACAGTCAGTGTGGCAGGGAGCATGGCAAGTTTGGTATGCTGGATACTTAGTTGAGAGCTTCATCCTGATACACACACACACACACACACACACACACACAGAGAGAGAGAGAGAGAGAGAGAGAGAGAGAGAGAGAGAGAGAGAGAGAGAGAGAGAGAGAAGCACTCTAGTCCTGGTGTGGACTTTTGAAACCTCAAAGACCACCCTCAGTGACATACTTATTCTAACAAGTGACAATACTTATTTTAACAGGGCCAAACCTACTTCAACAGGGACATACTCCAACAAGATCATACCTTCTAATCCTTCTAATTCTTTCAAGTAGATTCACATCCTATGATCAAACATTCAAATATACCTTATGGGGGCCATTCTTTGCTTTTTCATTTGTTTTTTATTGGATACTTTTTTTATTGGATATTTTTAAATTTACATTTCAAATGTTATCCCCTTTCCAAGTTTCCCATCCATAAACCCCCTATCCTATCCTCCTCCCCTTCTTTTTTTTTTTTTTTTTTTTTGGTCTTTTTTTCGGAGCTGGGGACCGAACCCAGGGCCTTGTGCTTCCTAGGCAAGCACTCTACCACTGAGCTAAATCCCCAGCCCCCCTCCTCCCCTTCTATGAGGGTATTCCCCCACCCAATCACCCACCCCTTCCTGCCTCCCTACCCTAACATTCCACCACACTGGGGGTGTCCAGCCTTGGCAGAACCAAGGCCTTCTCTTCTCATTGTGCCTAACAAAGCCATCCTCTACTACATATGCAGTGGAGCCATGGGTCTGTCCATGTTTAGTCTTTGGATGATGGTTTAGTCCCTGGGAGCTCTGGTTGGTTGGTATTGTTCTTATGGGGTTGCAAACCTCTTCAGCTCCTTCTTATTCAACCTACCACACATCTAATGCCTGAAATAGCATACAGTCCCTAGAATCTTAAGGATGAGGATGAATAGTGACAGGTGAACCACCTCTAAGCAGAGAGCACAGAAGTCTAGCCCGTAGTAGATGGGACCTTTGAGAGAGCTCTTCAGCTCCTTTGTACATTCCAGGGAAGATGCCGTTCCACACTGCCCTGAGAACAGCGAGCCCCTGGATGGCCACACCTCCTCCTAACTTGTCACACAGCAGTTATTCCACGGGAGGCCCTGTGTACCTGTGTTCTTTGCAATCACAGCTCACAGCTGTTTGAATTGTTCTTCTCTCTGGAATGGTTCGTCTGGCATTGCTCGTCTATTTTTTATTTTTATTTTATTTTGCAATGACTCAGCTTTCAGTTTAACATTTAAACTAATTGTTCACTTTGATTAAAAATTGACAATTACTTAACTTTGACATTGTAAACGATGAATAGGAAATACTGAAGTTAAAACCCGTTAGGGACTGAGGTGGTCATTTAAACTCTGATCTTGGAATTAGAGCTTAAGCAAGGAAGATAGGAAGTTTGTATTTCACAGCATAGGCTCCACAGCAAGACCATTTCCAAACAAAGAAAATAAGTTTACTCAGACTAAATGGAGGCAGCATTCATTAAGAAATAAACTTCATCCTTGTTTGGGTGTAAAGTTGGGAACCAGTTAATGTAGTAGAAGGGCAAATATCATTTATTAAAATAATATGATTGATATTAAATATCATTGAGGTTCTACATTTCAATAGGAACTTCGTTTAGATATAAAGGATCATGTGAATATGACATAGCCCTGTCTTCTGAGTGTTTTTACCTGGAAAGATAGAGCATGTCCACTAAAGAAAAGTAACACTCTACATAGAAATTTAAAGACCACAGAGCCAACTAATGACTGATAGGTGAAGAAATACTAGTTCTCAGCTAGGAAGAGCAGAGCTAAGCTCTGGTTTGGGCTCCTTCTCTTGTCGGGATTGTAGCTCGAGGACTTTTTCCAGAGCTGAGGACCAAACCCAGGACCTTGCACTTGCTAGGCAAGCGCTTTACCACTGAGCTAAATCCCCAACCCCACTCAAGGACTTCAATTCTTGGAGCTTTCACCTTTTCAGACATAAAATGGAGACTGTAATCTCTGTCCACCCTTATACCAGGTTAGTGTGGGATTTGAATGGGGCAAGATAGATGGAAACGTGGGATCAATAATAATCCACATGCATTAGTCCTCCGTGTGATCATTTCCCTTCCTCTGTCTCATCATGGAGTGAGATCTCACAGTTGTCCTTTTCTTCCCTTTCTGTTTGAATATATGAAATATTTGACATTTCTAGTGTTGTGAGTCTATGGCATGTGCAGTACTTAATCTTAGGAAGCCAGAGAAAGACATCTGGGTTCCTCAGTATGAAGAATTGTGAAGATGACATTGTTAGAGGAAGGAAGACATCTCCCGAGGCTGGATCTACCTCAGGCAAGAGTTCCTGGTATCCTCCATTGGCAGTGGATCAAACTGCGTTTTCATTATTGAACATCATTTCAACGAATGTTTATATTTTGCATCCAAGGCCTTGATGTCACTGGGAACGACAAGCCGGAGAAGGGTGGGGCTCTTTGTGCTCACCTCTCACCTTTGCTGGTAACGTCTTAGCACTGAAATGTCACTTACATTTTGTCCTTTACTTTCCTCCTCCCAAACCCCAAAGCTAGTTAGCTATGCAACACACAACCAGCTTTATGCTTTTAAATATTGGCATGCAAAGTAGAAGCAAGAAGGGTATAAGAAAAGCTTTCTTTTTTAATCGTACAAGGGACAGTGGTTACCACTGCTTGGAGTTTTGAGAAGTGTGCTCATGGAGGAGGCCACACTTGGGGAATGTGAAGCTTGATGGGTTTCTGGCTTGCTTGGTTTTCTGCCTCTAACTATTGGGCAAGGAAAGGGACACTGGACAACATAAGACAGCTGGTTTCCAGTGTGGGCTCTCCTCGGGGGCAGTGATGGGAGTTAAGCCAGGAAAGAGTCAGGGCCAGTCATTAGGGAATTTCACAACTTTGTCATGGCCTTCTGGGATATTTTCAAGCTGATGGTGATCTCACACTTGGTTAACACGCCTAAACCCAGATAACAGCCGTGCAGTGCTGGGTGAATTGACACTTTTTCTTCCTTCCAAATGTCCAGACGTTTTTTTTCTTGTGCACATGGCCTTTTGGATTACTGCGAGATACCGTAAACATAGAGAACACAACATTCAACAAGCAGATCAAGTAAAAGGAAATTAATAAAGACATATTCAAAGCAAGAGCCGAAATGAACTCAGTGAGACCCCTTAGGAAGAGAACGGGTACAGGTACTGGTTGCATCCTGCATCCACTAGGGTGACTTTAACATGAACACAACTTGTGACAGCCTGCAAGATGGCTCTCCTATGATTGAAAACTACAGCACACAATTTCTATGTCAGTAAGTCAGGTGATAACTGTGTTTAAAATGTGGAGGTCATGAAATTAATCTCTTCCTGGATTCTACCCAGACTCAGCAGGCTTGGCATACTCACTTTATTTTTAAAGAATCATCTTTATTTAGGGGGTGAAGAGGCACTTAGAAGCCCTGATATTGGGGTTATCATCAGAAGATGTTGCTAGAGCATGTGGCACTTAGACTGAGCTATAAGCAGACGAGGTTTCTGTTGTCACCTGCAGTCACCAATGGGACAGGTATACTACCAATTCTGCTTAAGAAGGCCCAGCAGGTGTGTGCTGGCATGAAGATCCTCGGACACACTGTCATCTTGAAAGCTGTCCAAGTGAGAGCAGAGTATGGGTTTCACAGCGAACGAACTTTGGGGATCCGTATGCTTGTATTGAGTTTCTGGATTTCAGAGCTGCAGACCATGTAACCAGGTAGACATTGTTCTGTTGCTCAGTTTAGATTAGGGGAAAGGCAGGGCAAGAGTTCACCCTGGCCTTCCTAGCCTCTGGTGCTCAGACCTTTTCTGCCCGTAATATTTAGCATATGACTAAGCTACTTAAGTAAATCCCAAATTTATGATTTATGAACCCAGGAAGAGGGCGTTGGACACTTAAATCACCCTAGAGATAAGAGTTGGAGCTAAAGAGGGAAATTTTTCCTCTATAAATTCTGGCCCAGGTTATCGAAAGTGGCTATTTTGAGAAGACTTGTACACTCTCCACTGGCCTGTGGACTGAGTTCTCTTGGTCCTAGTGAACTCTAATGTACAGGTCTTGAATGCTCAGCTGGATGGCTGGTTCCCATTGAGGGTAAAACTGAAAATAGGAAGCTCTTGGCTGCTGACTGTGAAATAAACTTGCTAAAGTTGTCTGCCAAGAACAGTTGGTCATATGAAAAGCCACATGACTAACCAGAAATGATTAAGGCTTGGAGGGTGCCAGGGTCAGTGGGTAGGATTGCTTTCACCCTGGGATCAAGTTAAAGTGAATGTGCCCGCTCACAAGTTCATAACTTAGACACTAGTGTATTTCACCCTGGATCATCCCACCTACACTGATGTGGCCCATCAAATGATGTTATTAAGACAGACGTGTTGGATAATATCGACTGGCTACTCTATATTTCCCTCTTAAGCACATTGCTAAGGCCTTCTGTTTGTGAAGCATGACAAAAATATCAATAATATTGGTTCCCTTTAATGTCTGACTCCTCTAGTGTCAGGGTCTTTTCCCTGAAACTGACTAGCTCTTTGGTTATAATTCCCCACAATAACTTCATGACATGGCGCTTTGGATGATAGCAACTTGAGATCATGTTTCATGTTATCATTCAAAAGTCTAAACTACTGCTTCACAAATTTTCTTATATTCCACGGCACTTTAAAAAGAGATTTATCTTACTTTGAATGCTGTGTCGGTGTGTGGTACGTTTGTGTGAGTAAAGGTGCATACCAAGGTCAAAAGAGAGCGTCAGATCCTAAGAGCTAACGATAGTTAGCTGCGAGTCACCCAGTATAGATGCTGGAAATGAAATCTTGGTCCTCTGTGAGAGCAGTATGCCATTAAAATTGCATAGCCATATATCCAGCCCCTGTTCTACGGCATTTAAAATAGCGTTTGCCTAGCATGTGTTGTACAACTGAACATTTGTTGAGTTGGATAACAGACTATCTGTCTTATACTAAGTTAGGCTGCAGTGACAAATAAGCCCAGATTTGGAAATCTACATTATTCGGTGTATTTCTCATCCATGTTCATGTCCATGTTGGACAGCACATAGCCTTCCTCTTCCTCTTCCTCATTCTAGGATCTGGACAAGAGGAGCAGTTTCCAATTGGGGTAAATTTGTCTTTGGTAGGGGACAATATAGAGATGTCAGAAATGTATGCTGGGTAGTAAAGAACACATATCACTTCTGCTCAAATTTATTGGTCAAAGCCAGCCACATAGCCACGCCTGTTGCAAAGGGGAGATAGGTCTAATCTTCCTGTGAGGAATGCAGTAAATATTTGAAAATAAGAAAACCATTATATCTTAGAAAGCTATTTCATTTTCATCAGACTGAAATATTGTTAATACGTAAGAATTTTTAGCTATGAGATTCAAGTAACATGTTACAAACATAAGAGAAATAAGGACCATCTTCATCTGGATTTTGTTATACCAGGTTTAAGAGAATACATATTCTTTAATTGGGAATTTAAGAATAAGATTTTGCAAGAAGCAACTGAGGGAACTATGAATGGAAACATTTTAAGACGAGTGAGAAGATGGTGTGAAAGTCCATTTTGGTGGAGCATAGGGCTTGACAGAAAGCGATATTATAGTCCCGTATATTCTAAACTAAGGAGTTTAGCATTTAACCAGCAGCAAACATTCGGAGGTTTTGAAAGTTCGTTGAAGAATGGATGGGAGAGATGCTGAAGACATCCATGAGGCTTCTTATAGAGTCAAAGGCTGTAGTAGAATGAGGACCCAGGAGGTGGTAAATGTGACTAAGATAGAACAAGCCATTATGCTATGAAAGGAACCAACATTGGCTGCTAACAGGTTGGTGGGGAAGGAAAGATGGAGAGAAGAAGTTACAGAGAGAGTGGAAAGTGGTGTCATCAAGTAGTGAAGAATACAATGAAAATAAAGTGGGTGAAAGCCATAAAGTATAAAGGGGCCGGGGTGGCTCCATTGTGCGGCAGGCCTCGGCAGCTCTATAATGACAAGGCACCAAATAGATCCGAGTAGTCTGGGGGAAGCCCATCCCACAGAGAATGGTGAGTGCTCAGACTGGGATAAGCTAGGTTATGTTTTAAGAGGTTCAGGAAGGTCATGGTGGTGGGAGTAAGAGACATGGAGAACAGTAGCCATCAAGTTGGAGAGACGGGCCGGATCACGTAGAATCTTAAATTATTTTGTCCTCACTGTTGGGAAATCATTTTCAAAAAATATATTTACTTTACTTCTATTGCTGTGTATGGGTATGTGTCTACCACATGTGGGAAAGTGCCTGCAGAGGCTGCCTGATGTAGGTGCTAGGAACCACACCCTGGTTCTCTGCAAAAACAGCAATTACACTTAACCACTGAGAGCAATCTCTTTTGTTGTCTGGGGTGAGTTCTGAGCAGGATTTGTGTTAGAGAATTGTGGTGGCTGCTCTGTGGCTATGGACCATGTTTCTATGATGTTTCCATGATCTAGAAAGGATCTGTGGATAACCTGAACCAGTGACCTGTTAGGGGGCTTTCACAGTAATGCAAGCAAGAGAAGACAAGTGTCTAAATGGGGTAATAGCAGCAAAGATGAAATATTCTAGATATGGTTCTAATATTTTTACTAGCAGCTACATTTCACATATATATCTTTTTTATCAGATACTTTATTTACATTTCAAATGTTATCCCCTTTCCCAGTTTCCCTTCTTCCTTTCTGGAAACCCCCATCCTCTCTGCTCTCCTCCTGCACCCAGTCACCCACTCCCTCCCACCTCCCCACCCTGGCATTCCTCTATACTAGGGCATCAAGCCTTCACAGGACCAAGGGCACTTCCTCCCATTGATGCCCAACAAAGCCATCCTCTGCTACATATGTGGCTGGAGCCATGGGTCCCTCTACTCTTTGGATGATGGTTTAGTCCCTGGGAGCTCTGGCAGGTCTGGTTGGTTGATATTGTTGTTCTTCCTATGGGGTTGCAAATCCCTTTAGTTCCTTCAGTCTTTTCTCTAACTCCTCTTTTGGGGACCCTGTGCTCAGTCCAGTGGTTGGCTGAGAGCATCCATCTCTGTATGTGTGTGTGTGTGTGTGTGTGTGTGTGTGTGTGTGTATGTACATATATACCATTTCTATTTAATTGAACGCTTTAAACTGCACAGCTAAATGGCTTTAGAGTCATGATGGATTGCAACACGGAATAGAGAAGGGTGAGAATCGTGATGTTACTTGTATTGTGGGTTAAGGAGCTAGATAAATGCTGGGGGCATCTGCTGAGCACCAGGAAACAACATACCTATAACACTGAATCAGAAGATGATCTATGAGCACACATAAAAATGACATTATGATTCATGTTATGTTTGCCTATTCTTTTCCCAACACAAGTAGATCATAGGTCTAGTTACTCAAACCTGAATATAATCAGAAAGGTTAACCATGGAGACTCACTTGATAGTCATTAACCAAGTTGTGTGTTTAGGGAGCTTGATGTTTCTATACCTGCTGGTGGGTTGCTCTCTTAGCCATGATAGAGAGTAACATTCTCCTGGAAGCCAAGTAGCATATCACCATGCAGTAGATCTCTGAGAAGCCGAAGATCAAATTTCAGAACTGATTTTTTTTGGTGGGCTACAGAACGTCCTCTGTTAGCATCCTCTCAAAGAACACGAACAAGCCTATATCAGTCATGAATCCCTGTTGCTTAGTAAATCACCAATATGTGAAACTGGGTGATCTCCACTGGGATTCCCCATCATTAATTCTGTAAGCCTGAAGCAATGTGCCAGTTGCACTTGTAGAGCATGTGTTTATGTAATATAAATTTACAAACAAACTCAAGGTTATGCGTATATATATATATATATATATATATATATATATATGCATCTAGTATAGCCAAGCTTAACACCAGCAATCTACTTTCATTGCTGAACCCCAGAGAAGCTGGAAGAAAAATCAACAGGCTGAATGTAGAGAGGGAAATACTGATTGCCTGAGAGTTTGGGGGGCTGGATTTGCCTTATTTGGGGGCCCATTTGTCTCAGTTATATACTGTAATTGTAACAATGTCTTGCAGCCTTCAGCCCTCTATGATTGTCTCTTTCAGTGTTGGGAGCTGACTGAGCCCATCTGGGTGGTCTTTGCCTAGGGTCGTCGTGCATTTGTAATCACATATCTGTGTAAGGACTGTACTAAGTGTCGTCATTCTTATCTGGCACTTAGTTTCCTTGCACTTGGTGATTCTCTCTAGCAAAGTGACTCCCATTTCTGACACAGCATCAAAGGCTCCAGGAAGGAGGAAGTCCAAGTCCTCGCAACAGTAAAGTCTGGGCCTGACATAGTCTCACCATTACCACTGTCTACTGGTTGAAGTAGTCAGCTAAGATTCTCCTGTACAGGGATGTGAAATCAGGCTGAAGAAAAGAAGTTGATAATTACCATTTAATAGATGAACTACACTCAATCAGCAAGTAAGCATTCTCATCCCACACAGGAATAACCAAACCTTTTTATTGACAGATTATTGTAAAAAATAATAATTCCATGGTAGCCCATTAGAATAGCTATTATAAAATAAACAAGAAATCATAACTATTGATGGGGGTAATTGGAAACTTTTATGCTACAGTTGGAAATGTGAATAAAAAATTTACTGTGGAAAACAGAATAGCAGGTTCCAGATTAAATAGAAAAATTGCCCCATTATTCGACAATTCCATTATACAGCATACATCACAACAAGTTGAAATTTGGATCTGAAAGGTATTTTGACACACAGGTGTTCACAGAAGTATTAATCATAATAACTAATTCACAGAGGCAATTTTGTGTCCATTGATGGGTGAAGGACTATGCAAAAAATGGTATTTCGAATTAGATGTCACTCAGAAATAACAAAGAAGGACATTCTGGCGCATGGAACATGGACAAACCTTGAGGAGATTTTGATGAGTGAAATAAGACAGTGACAAAAAGACAGACATATGGTGTGATTCCCCCCGGAGGCAGCAGGGAGAACTTAGACAGAAAGTATGGCAGTGGCCCCAGGTATGAAGAAAGAGAAGTTATTTAGTTCATTCAGAGTTGCAGTCTGGGAAGGGGGAAAAAATTCTACACATGGATGATGGTGATGGCTGAACAACATTATGAATCTATTTCCGAACACTGAAATATAAAATTAAAATGGTTAAGATGATATGTTTATGTCACTTCTGTAAAGATAAGAAAATTGAAAAAAAATCATCTGACAAATTTGATCAATATGGGGGGGCCCTGAATATCTCGTGTCATAGGTTAGTTTTAATTGTCAACTTAATACAATCTAGAATTACTTCCCAAGCGTCTCAGAGAAGGATTATTTGGGTCAAGTTGGCCTGTGGGCACATGGGACTATGTATAGGGAATGTCTTGATTGCTTTGGTTGAGTTGAGAAGACTCAGGCTCAAAGTCAGTTGTACCATTTCCTGGTTTTGGGCTCTGAACTATGTAAGAGAATAGAAAGTTAGCTGAACATCAAACATGCACACGGTCATTTTTCTTGGCCCTTGGCTATGGAATTGTGAGCTAAAATAAATTCTTTCTCCCCTAAATTGCATTTTCGTCTGGGTATTCTTATCACAGCTGCAGAAACGAATCTGAAATGTCTGGTAACTTGTATGACATTCATCCTGTCGTTAGAAAATCTGATATTTGTAATTGTTTTTTTTTTATCTTGCAAAAGCACATCCAAGATCTGAGAAGGATTTTGACAAGTTAAGGCTACTGGAAAAGACAACTTCAAGGGCCGTGTTATTCTTATGACAAGGATGTGACAGAATTTTGTAGAAAGGTTCTCATTCATTTGCTCATTTATAAGAAATCTAAAGTGGCTTCGAAAGGAAGGTGAAGTGACCTTAACAAGAATAGCCTGAAGATCCAAATGGTTGCATCCTGTCCTAACAGAAGCCCCAAGCAACACACTCTGCTATAAGGGACCAGTGACAAATACCGTAACTCACTGAAAAAATACCGAAATCACCCTGGATTTCCAGAACTGCCCAGTTAATCAAAAACCCTGGAACTATTCCCAGGATTCTTTTAAAGTCTAGACAAAGCCTCAAGATAAGCCTTGTACAACTGATCTAGTGCCAGTGCGGTGTGAGAAGACCTGTGTTATTGAAGGGATTTTATAGAGAAGTATTTTGTAAAAGAGAAGAAAACAGAAAAAGTCGTGCACAAATCACTGGTGGGTGATGATGGGGGAGGGTAGAGGAGGGGTAGGGAAGCATCAAGGAAATGAAGAAACAGTTCTGCCGTGTGGAGGAAGTTGATAGACTTCAACTTCCCTAGGGGATGAGCAACTTTTTTTAAAAAAAAAATTAACTTGTATTTGGCACCAGATTTGTTTGCTGCACACAGACCCTATGTGAGAAAAAACTCTGGGGATGGCAACAAACACTTATTTAGAGGCAATAAAAAAACAAAACAGAAAACAAAACAAAACAAAACAACAACCTTTCTTTTTTTTTTCCCTTACCAACGATGCCCAAATGGAAGTTTTACATCCCAGAGTGGCTGATGGAAAAGGCATATGAGTAGTTTGCTTCCCTGTGGAAAGATCTCCATAGTAGTCACCTGTCGTCCATGGATCGCTCTGGGTTGTACCAAAGGGGTTATAACTGCATCCAGCTGCAGCACTGTGATGGTTCCAAGCATTTCTAATGACCAGATTATTAGGACCTTGACATTTCCTGAGAGTCTCAAATACATTTCCTAAATGCAGCTCATCAACTCACAGACAATAGGTTAATGATATAGTTCAAGTGCCTTCTAACCTTATCCATGTACTCGTTACTTCGAAGCACAGCTGTTTGACTCTATCAATTGCATGTATGAATATTCTAAAGGAATGTCAAGTGATAGCACAGACACCCATCGAAGATAATCCTCGCTAATCACATTCTTAATTAATCAAAATAAACATTCCGAGTGCAGCCTCTTCTATGGTACATGCATTCTAAGTGAAATTTCAACCTCAAACATATACAAGAATGCTCGTAGAAATCTCATTTTTTTTTATTTTATGTACACTGGTGGTTTACCTGCATATATGTCTGAGTGTAGGTGTCAGCCCCCACTGGAAATAGAATTGTGGATGGTTGTGAGTTGCCATATGGGTGCTGGGAATTGAACCTATGTCCTCTGGAAGAGTAGCCAGTTCTCTTAACCTCTGATCCATCTCTCTATCCCAAGAAGCTTCATTCCTAATAAACAAAGATGAAACCAATATTAACCTTCAGCAGCAGAGACGAATACTAATAGTCCGGAGGAGCAAGTTACCACGATATACAGCAATATGGGTGGGCATCACAGACACAGGATGAAAGGTTAAGGTTGGGTAAACCCATGATAAGAGAATAATAGTTAGAGGGCATCATCTAGCACAAACACAAGGAGGACATTTAGGAGTGTTGAAATGCTTCATCTTGTCTCTGAGTTGGTTGAATAGTTACACATGTAAAATGTGATTGAGAAGCTTGAGAGATGGCTTAGCAGTGAAAAGCATTAGCTGCTCTTTCGAAGGACCACGATTCAGTTCTCAGGACCCACATGGCAGCTCACATGTGCCTGTAACCCCAGTTCGGGCACATCCAACATAGACATATATGCAGACAAAACACCAATGCACATAAAATAAAAATAAACACTAGAAATGTAATTGAGACATACATTTAAGAGTTGAGAAAAATTACAATTCACTAAATGTTCATTATATATTAAGTTAGAGAAGAAAATCTATACTTTTCAGAGATTCATACGTGAAGATGAAAATTTTAAGTTTGTCTGCTGAGTTATCTCTTCATTGACAGTACACTGTAGATGTGAGGACGGCAGTATTTACTAATTACCTACAATCACAGGATCCAGAGTTTTACAGAAATAAGCCCAATGAGAAACTGCAATCAAAAAAGCTTTTCAATAGGTACTGGTATCAAAAATAATAATATAAACTATCCTTTACCATGTAGATGATGCATGATAAAAATGAGCTCATTTGTGTTCAATGGCATTTTTGTTCTTTTAATTGTTCTGAATTTTAAAGAATTATCTTCAAGAATGGTTAAGCACAGGGATTTGAGCTAGGCCAATAGTGCCCTTTATGAGGGCGCCTTACGAACTTTATTTCAGCCTGGTTGTCTGGCATTACTAGTGCCTTGTCATGGGAGACTGAAGACCGAGAGCAAGACTTTCTTTTACAGTGCTTTAATATTCTCTCTCTCTCTCTTTCTCTCTCTCTCTCTCTCTCTCTCTCTCTCTCTCTCTCTCTCTCCTCCCCCCCGCCATCCCCTCCCTCCCTCCCTTTCTCTCCTCCACTCCCCGAGTCAGAGTCTCATACACCCCAGGTTAGCTTTCAACTTGAAGGATTATAGACATGTCATCAAGTCTGGTTTATTTGAGTAGAGCAAATTGAATCCAAGGTTTTGTGTGTGTTCTACTATCCGAGCTATAGCCTCAGCTCTTACTTTACTTAGAATAGCCTTTCATTGTTGCTTTTCTTCTTCTGGTAAAATAATTTTACTAGTAATTATTTTAGATTGTCTTAATTTAACTTTAATTAACCAAATTGGAGAAAAGATTCTTTACCAGAACTTTTTTTTTTTTTTTTTTTGGCTTCTTGTTCTTGGTTGAAGTAAAGCAGTTCTAGGTTCCAGACGGCAGGCATTCCCATGCCTGTCATTCAGGACACTCAATGCCATTACAGGGAACGCAACACAGTCAACAGGAGGGGAGCACAGGGGAAGCTAAAGCTGGGCAGTATCTCGCTAGGGTGTTGTAGACGCCCTCGGGTGTGTTAGTCACTCCCGTCAGAAGGTAAGGGCAGTGAGTAGAAGTTTAATTCTGAACGAAGGTTGTCTCAACGTGGGTACAGCCTTTACAGGACAGCACTTCTTTCACTGCTCTTGCAAGTCTCACTGTAACCATGCGAGAACATCATGAGGCCCCAGGTTCATAACCTTTGTCCCAGATACAGTTTCAAAATGCTGTCTTTTGGCTGCTGCTTTGGAATCCTGAGAAAAGGTCTCAGTGGTGGCCATGGAGAAACACAACTCACAAACAAAACACTAACAAAACAGCTTGGACTTTTCCTGGAACCCCAGGAAGTCAGAGCTCTTGATGCAGGAGTCCCAGCTCCTAAGACTTGAGGGTAGGTGGAAACTGTGGAGGCTGGATATACGGTGCTTTCCTAATCTCTGTTTCCTGAAAAAAATATTCTCGTACTGGCTGTTTATGGAGATGAGTGGGTAAACTCCTCATGAGCATTATTTGTAACTCTGGAGAGTTTATGGGGATTAATATGGTGGGTGGAGCAAGTATTCTTGTTTAGAATTGGCAAACAGTTATTTTACTGGCTTAAGATGACCCAATCCCGTATCCATCTATGCTGAACACCTACCATGTGCCTGGTCGTTCGATAAGGACTAGATGTCAAAGGCAGCACTGAGTTTCATGGAACTTCTAGATCCATCATTCAGACATAGGGCACCGTGCACGCAGAGAGCAGTCTTTGATAAATGCTCTGTTAGTGACTGTATTAATGGAACCGCTCCAACATCAACTTTCTTCATCTAAGACAGTAACTCTTTCACAACCACATTGAGGACTAACTGAGGCCATGCACGTCAAATCTTTTTACATTGTTGGCAAATAGCAAGCTCTCATTTTATAATATAAATATAATATAATATAAATTGAATAATGTATTTGATTTAAGGACAGAATGTCAAATGCCTCCTCGGGAGACATTTAAATACCTAGAGGATGAATAGGAGGTCTAGTTGGAGAGGACATTACCACCATCGATAAGTGCGGAGACAGTAGGCTGAAGAGCACAATCAGATCTGGGGAGCTGAGGTTAGACCAGAAAAAACGTGCTAGTGAACAATCATAGGGGCATCTTCTGTTTTCATGGGGTGAGTGGTCTCATTATACCTAATTGTAAGCACCAACTATTTAAGACTTGGCTCACAAAATTCCTTTATCGAAACAAAACAAAACATCTCTCTGACCAGTTCACATGACATCTGTAATACCATATAGTTTCTGGATTAAGGAATTGTATTGATGGCAGGTCAAACAGACATTGATATGCTTTTAGCCACTGAGAAAATTTGATCAGACTTTTAAGATAACTCTCTCTCTCAATAGGAAAGAAGAGAGCCAGGTGGAGGCAGTGATCCAGACCAAAAATAAAAGTTAAGAGTAACCACCGTAGTAAGGGAGATGGGGGTGGGGTAGATTTAGATAACAGGAACACTAATCAGATGTGGCAGTTTAGGGGATGGGCACATGCAGAAGTCAGTCTGAGTGTGGGACTTGGGCAGCATGGCGGCCATTCACCAAGAGGGGAAACTCAAGATATACACACACATATAATTTTGAGGGCATGAGATTTATCTCTTTGCCTATTTGTGCTATATTCCCACAAGGCTGCTGATAGCTCTGTGTGTCTCTGGCCAGAGATTGATGAGAAGAGAGATAAAGATTTGAAAATTATCTGCACATAGATGTCATTCAAGCTTTGTTATCAGATGATCTCGGAAGTGGAACCTACAACAGAAGCCTAAGCAGGTGAGAGACTCCACTCTCTCAGGGACCTGGCAAGGAAACAGAGCAAAGAAGAGGTGCTGCGGCGCTGTTAGAAGGTTCAACAGAAGCAGGGGCCCATGTGAGCGGGAAGAGTGAGCTTCTAAAGGAGGGGACATTCGAGGGCATTAAATACTCGATAAAGGCCAACAAAGAGCAAAAAGGTAGCTAATGTATTTTCAATCTTGATCTTGGTAAAAACAGTGGCAGTGAAACACAAACTGTAGAAACAGGAGAAAAGCGAGATAGTAAGAAGAGCCTACAAAGAGCTTGACTCGGAGATAGAACTACTGTACAATCTAGCTCTCCCCACTCTGGGTATAGACCCAAGAAGTGAAATCTGTACATTAGAGAAATCCCTGCCTGCCCTGCCAGTGGTTATTGAGGCACACACAGCCTATGATTGTCATTTGCAGCATTGTGGACGGAGCTGGAGACCACTACACTAAGTGAAATAAGCCAGAGAGAGAAAGCCAAATACCGCATGTCCTGTCTTAGATATAGAAGCAGAAAGTGTCAACCTGAGTGTAGACTAATGATGACCAGAGCTTAGAAGGGTGGGGGCGGGTGATGCACGTATGATGCGGTGTGTGTTGAAATATCACACTGGACCTCACTAAGATGTCCAATTAATACATATTAATTAAAAATAAGTGCTCTAAAACAAATAGCCGGTCAGGGAAGAAAAGATAGGGCAGCAACTGTAAGGAAACTAGGAAGAGCACATTTTTCTTGTGTTTGTTTGGCTTGAGATGTGTATTAAGATTATTTAAGCAACTGTAACATGGTATGTTTTATTGGGTTTTTTAATTTACACTTCAAATGTTATCCCATTTTCTGGTTTCCCATTCATAACCCCCCCATCCCATCCCCCTCTCCCTTCTTCTTTGAGGGCATTCCCCAACCCACCAACCCACCCCTTCCCGCCTCCCCACCCTGACATTCCCCTACATTGGGGCATCCAGCCTCCCATTGATGCCCAACAAGGCCATCCTCTGCTACATATGCAGCTGGAGCCCTGGGTCAGTCCATGTGTATTCTTTGGATGGTGGTTTAGTCCCTGGGAGCTCTGGTTGGTTGGCATTGTTGTTCTTATGGGGTGGCAAACCCCTTCAGCTCCTTCAATTCTTTCTCTAACTCCTCCATTGGGGACCCTGTTCTCAGTCCAATGGTTGGCTGCGAGCATCTGCCTCTGTATTTGTCAGGCTCTGGCAGAGCCTCTCAGGAGACAACTATGAATCTAGACTCTGTTCCAAATGCTTTAAACATAGTTATTGATTTAACTCTCACTCTGGGAGGTATTCTTTTCAAATATTTTTACATTCTGTTTTGTTTGTTTATAATATACTTACGTAGTATATTATACCTAAATGTAGGTGTTAGTCACTTTACATATCCCAGTGATGAAATTGCTGACAAGAAAGAACTTATGGGAATAGAGATTTATTTGGGCTCACTGTTTGAAAGACAGTCTATAAGGGTAGGGGAAGAATGATGGAGAGAGGCACTGATGGCTGTGGCAGTGGGACTGCGAGGCTGCTTGTTCACATCTTGTAGACTGAGAAGTGGAGACCACATGGAACAAAGACATGGGCTATAAATGCCCAGGGCTGTGTGCTAGTGACCTACTTCTGGATACACTATAACTCCTAAAGGTTCCATAACCTCTCCCTGTACCGACACCACTGGGGGAACCAAGTGTTCAAATGCATGCGTCTGTAGGGGACAATTCACATTCAAATCACAACATTGCAATCTGGGAGTATTTGTGTATCAGTAGTGACAGGTTCACACACCTGACTCTCAAAGATCATTTTTGGGCTGGAGAGATGGCTCAGCTGTTAAGAGCACTGACTGCTCTTCCAGCTACTACTCTGTGTTCCCAAATATCTATAGCTCATACATAAGAAAGGAAAGTGTCCTATTCCTGAAGACACATTGTGAACAATTTTTTTAATAGATGAAAAAAGACACTCTAAGGAAAATGAGGAAAAGGCCCAAATAGGCAATTGAAAGACAAAAGGAATGACCAAGGAACATGAGAGTAAACGCCGAGACTTACTGGTAGTATGAGAGATTCTTTTCATCTATTTCATTTGGAAACATTTGACCAAAAGTGCTAAAACAGCACTTAAACCCATTTTAATGCAATGCTAGGTAGATATGAAAAACATGAGATAGCCTTCCTCAATATATTACTAATAAGAAAAAAGTCAAGGTTCGGTGTGCTATTTCTATTGTAAATACTATAAGATGCATACATGCCTCTAAAGGTAGGAAAATGTTTAAGAGGACATGAAAGAAATGATTTTGAAGTCTAACGCTGGTGAACATAGACCATGGGAGGAGTTGAGAATTATTTTTTTAAATGGGGAACTTGAGAGATGGCTCAGCACTTAAGAGTAGTAGCTGCTCTTGCATAGGACCCTGGTTCCATTCTCTGCACCCAAACTGCAGCTCATAAGCATCTGTAACTCCAGCCCTCCTAAAGGAGCCAATGTCCTCTTCTGGTTTCTGGGGCCACCAAGCATACACATAGTGCAGACATATATGGTCAGGCAAGACACTCATGCAAATAAATATGAATAAAACTTGAAAATGTTGGTGCCAGAGTGATGGCTCGGTGGTTAAGGGTGCTTGTTGCTATTGCAGAAGACCCAAGTTCAGTTCCCAGCACCCCTGTTGAGTGGCTAGTAACCATCTGTAACTCTAGCTCTAGGGGATCTGATGCCCTCTTGTGGCCTCTGAGAGCACCTGCCCCCATGGGCACATAGCCACATGAAAATACACACATACATATGAATAAAAATAAAATAAACCTTGGGGTATTTTACTGCAGAAACATTTGGATATGCAAAGTACAAAGGACAATGTCACATCTCTACTTCTGTTTACCCGCCAACTGAACTCAGCACTTGTTAGCAATATTCAATAATATTGTCCTTTCCTTTTTCTATTCAAAGAAAAATAACCACTTACATGTATTTTCATTTAATATTAAAAATCAACCCAACCCAACAAAAGTGATCTTTTGGCTGACCCACTGACCTTTGAAGCAGGAAGAGACTTTGGGAGCTAAGGTTTGAGCACAGGCCTGTCTGAACTCCTCCGCTGCATCCCTAGAAGGACAATAAGTCCTGTCCAGATACCACAGGATGATTCTTAATTAGAAAAGTGACATCAAAGGAAGGCTGCCTGCTTTGTAGGGGGCAGTGTAATGTTCTTTCCACTCCCCCACCCCCACCCTGTCTGTGCTTTGGCAGCAACAACTTGATTTACTTGAAGCTTACTTTTATCTCTTAATTTAGGCTCACCCCAGTTCTCAATAGAACCCAAAGCTGAGCAAACAGCGCCTTCCTCCTTTTCAACTGGGCATGCTTTGTGGAGCCAAACTTCTGTCACACAGTGTTAGCCTGGTCCTACATGGAGGTGTCCTGCTAGAAACTCAAGAATCCTTGGAAAAGTATGTAGACCCCCAGCCCCAACTTAGAGTGAAGTTCCAGATTCGAAGGACCGAACTGAAGATGTCCGCCCTGACACGCATCCATTCATTCATTCAGCCATCATCAACGGTAGAATTCTTGGCCGGACTCTGTGCTCGAGTTGAGTTTTAAGGTTCCATATTTGGCCTTCCAGACTTGCTGGAATCTAAAATGAACTGTCCAGAGTTTGCCCCTGCTCCAGGGCCAGGACCATTCCTTCCCATCTCGTCTATGTACTCTCCACCTCATTCTTCAGATTTGGCTCACAATTCACTATCTGTGATAAATGACCCCTGGGGTTTACTGTTTCCTCTGCCAAGAATTTCCTGATCTTGCCCATCTGTTCTCATTCTGAGAAACTCAGGTCACCAGTCAGCACTGTAGGCTAACTACCAAGACCAGAGTCGAGCCCGGTGCTAGCCACATTGCAGAGCAGACTCTTACGTGTTTGCCCACCTCAGGCATAGGCATAGCACTTAAATTTCTTTGTTATTATTACTATTTGTGTGTGTGTGTGTGTGTGTGTGTGTGTGTGAGAGAGAGAGAGAGAGAGAGAGAGAGAGAGAGAGAGAGAGGATGGATGGATGGATGGATGGATGGATGGATGGATGGACGGACGGAAAGGCAGACAGGCAGAGAGAAAGGAGGAGGTGTTTGCCAGGGTGTGTATGTGGAGGTGAGAAGACGTCTTTGTACAGATGGGGCTCTCCATCCACCTTTATGTGGGTTCTGAGGATCAAACTCAGCTTCCCACAAATGCCTTTCTCTATCCATTGAACCATGTTGTCAGTCACAGATGTTAGAACTCCTGAGAGAGGGGTTGATATGTGCTTGGTAAAGAAAGTCACAGTGAATAAGAACCAAGTTTCAAAGAGCCTGCCTGTCTTTGCTTTCTTTTAGAAGCTTCACCTTTTTTGCCCTTCTGAGTGAGATTCATGCATCCTCTCTTGGGCCCTCCTTGTTATGTGGCTTCTTTGGATTTGTGGATTATACTGTGAGTGTCCTGGATTTTATAAGTGCATACATACCATGAGTGTCCTTTTGGGTCTGTGTTACCTCAGGATGATATTTTCTAGTTCCATCTATTTGTCTGAAAATTTCATGATGTCCTTGCTTTTAATAGCTGAGTAGTATTCCATTGTGTAAATGAACCACATTTTCTGTATCCAATTTTCAGTTGGGGGACATCGTGTTGTTTTCAGATTTTGGCTATTGTAAACAAAGAGGCTATGAACACAGTGGAACTGATTGGAGAGGGGATGGGAAGGGAACGTAGGGGGTCAGGTGTAGGGAAAACTGAGGAGAGAGGGAGGGGAGAATGAATGGAATTTGTTAGGGGTGGGGGCATTGGAGGTTGAGGGACATCTCTAAGATGTCCCCGAGACATGGGATAGAAGATGCTCCAAGGAGTCCATGAGGGTGACTCTAGCTGAGACTCCTAGCAAGGGGGATCTGGAGTCTGAAGTGGCCATCTCCTTTGCCAGGCTGGACTCCCAATGGAGAGGAATAAGAAAATTAATTCACCCTCAAAACCTTTTACTCAAAATTCGTCCTATTTACAACAAAGGCAGGGACAAAGGTGGAGCAGAGACTGAGAATGACCATCCAAAACCTGTCCCAGCTTGAGACTCATCCTATGGGCAAGAACCAATTCCTGATATGGTGAATGATACTCTGTTATGTTTGCAGACAGGAGCCTAGCTTAACTGTCTTCTGAGAGGCTCCATCCAGCAGCTGACTGAAATAGATGCAGAGACCCACAGCCAAACTTTAGATGGAGCTCAAGAAGTCTTGTGGAACAGTTGACAGAAGGACTGAAGAACCCAGAGGAGATAAGGACTCCACCAGAAAACCAATAGAGTCAACTTACTTGGACTCTTCGGGGCTCCCAGAGACCGAACCACCAATCAAAGAGCACACAAGGGCTAGACCTAGGCTCCCTGCACATGTACAGCAGATGTGCAGCTTGGTCTTCATGCGGGTCTTCTGACAACTGAAGCAGGGCTTACTCTGACTCTATTATCTACTTGTGGATCCTGTTCCCCTAACTGGGCTGTACTGCCTAGCCTCAGTAGGATAGGATTGCCTAGTCCTAAAGTGACTGGAGGTGCCAGGGTAGGTTGGTACCCAGGGGAGACCTCCCCCTTCTCAGAGGTGAAGAGGAGGGGAGAATAGGGGGAATGCCCATGTGAGTGGGGACTGATAGTGGGGGAAGGGCAGGGGGCTGGATCTGTATGTAAAGTGAATGAGTAAATAAATAAATAAATAAAATGGGGAAAAAAGAAATTTCATTGCTTGCTCTTCTAAAGGATGGGTTTTGGAGAAGTTTATGTCTGAGCCATGGCTACTGTCCCCTGGCCAAAGAGAATAATCCAGGATACAGATATTTTTGATAAATTAAAACAACAAGCAATATCATTTTATGCAGACTCAATTATTTTCTTCTTGCCATTCATCTACCGAAGGAGACATTTCCTCTAAATAGTCATTAGGACGTATTATTATCTTTGCTGTTAGTCCTTTCTGCGAATTGAGGTACTTACAGGTAACAAGCAAGAAAAAAAAGTCCCCCTGGGAAATTGACTTCAGAGAAAATTCCAACACCCATTGTTTTTCTTGATTTCTTTTTGGCAAGGGTTTCAAATTCTGGCTGTCGTTGCACAGTTTGAGTTTAATCCAATAGGAAAGGAGATTTCATCTTTATTTATAACTCCTGCTGACAGCCTCTAGCATGGGTGGGAGCCTAGGATTTCTGGAGCCAGCCTTGGCCCCTGAGCTTTCGGGATGTAGAAATCCCAAAGACTTCTGTAAGCCTTCCTGAGTGAGGACTGTTTGTACCGCTGCCTCCTTCAGCAACAGGACAGCCTCAGGACTTCTTCGCAGCGTAGCTTGTTTGATAATGAAGTTTAATTTTCTCCTTAGCGTTAATGAGGCGAGCCTTACTGATTAGCACACGAGCCTCCCAATTCTAACTTGACTCACACAGCAGAGAGAAGGTGAAAGGTGAAATGTGTCTCCCTTTTTAAAGAAGCTAATAGTTATCCATGTTCATGGTATGCCAAGAATTACATCACCATGCCCAACGTCGCACTGCAGGGCTGGTGTTCTTATATGCCCTACTTTATAGACGACACAATGGAGCTTTGGGGAGGTTAGCAATCAGCCAATGATAACATATTCTACTAATTCTGTAGATGTAGCTTACTGCAATGTGAACTGTCAACCAATAGTTATATATTTAAGCATATATATATATGTATACATATATATATGAATTTTGAGATACCCAAGGTTTTTAACTAATTCTAGAATGAAAAAAAAACCGAACTGTTGGCACATCTCTCAAATTATTTTTAAAACAAGAAGCTTCAGATAATAAGCAAAGACCTAACTTTTTAACAAAACCAAGTCTAATGAACTAAAGAAACATCCTCTAGGCAATAAAGCCAGGAGCCGTTAAGGAGCAATGTTAGTTACCATGAGGTAACTTGCTGTGACACACAGTCTCACACATCGGTGGCTTAGCACATTTACTTCCCAAAGCCAAAAAAGTCAGTACTCTATCCTACACATTGAATTCTATCCTAGACATTATTCATGAAAACTGAAAACTTAGGGAGTCTCAAAGAAAAATCCTCAGTATCAAGAAGAGCAATTTTTAATTAAAACTTAAAAAAAACCCTCACATGTGAGTATTGTATTCATCATTTTCACCCATCCTTCTCCCCATTGCAGTTCTGCTGTGCCGTGTTCCCCTTCCTTCCTCTCAAATTTGTTACCTTTTCTTTAATTATTGCACACACACACACACACACACACACACACACACACACACACACACACACACACACGCAGCCTGCTAAATCCATTCGTGGTTTCTCTTATGTATATTTGTTTAGGACTCATTTCTTGGGATTGCATAGGGTATGAAGGGAAGCATATCCTAGAGAAACAGCATCCTCATCTCTCAGTCTCTCAATCTCTCAGCAGCTGTTAGTTGCCTCTAGTTCAATCTAGGGTGGGCCCTTGTGAAACATCCTCTAGGCAATAAACATTGGCATGTCAGCTGGTGCTGTCATTATGCTAGTCTTATTCAGGTAAGCATATTTTTTTCCGGAGCTGAGGACCGAACCCAGGGCCTTGCGCTTGCTAGGCAAGCGCTCTACCACTGAGCTAAATCCCCAACCCCTAGCATAGTTTTGAGATTTAATGTGGGCCATTTATTAGTCATATATAGAAGACATTATCTTAAAGCAGATATTCTGGTCCTCTTACAATCTTTCTGTCTCCCTTTTTCCCCCAGTGATGTTGTCTGAACCTTAGGTGTAGGGATTGAATGGTGGATGTGTTAATTGGATCGGCTAATTCAGGATCAGTTGTTTTCTGCCTTTTAACCAATTATAGATTTCTGTAATTGTCTCTGCTGAAAAAGTAGCTTCTTTGATAAGGGAGTATGAACTTTATTTATCTGTGGCTATAAGGATTAGATTTCAGAATGCAGTTAGAAATTAAACCAGTTTAGGAAATTGACAGTTTTAAGTTCTCTTCTAGGTTCCATGGCCTTTGCCAGCTATGAGTACAGGGTTAGGTTAAAGGTAGACTAATAGAAACTTAATCAGGTTGGCAAAATTTCAAAGGAGCAACTAAATCAAGGTGAATATTACTTAAAAGAATCTGTATATATACTAATCTTTTTCAGCCCCAGGGACTGGGGTACTTGCTGATTTATGGAGTGTGCCCAGGGAGCTTAAATATAAAATATATAGCATTTTTCTTCATAGTCATTGAATTAAAAGGTAGTTTTACCTTACATTTCAAAAAAATCAATAAACAAAAGCAAATCTTGTTACAAACTACAATAACCTATTTTAATATACATCAGGCTTCAATTAACTTAATCTTCATTTAATAAAGGACTCTGTTATCAAGTGGTAGATAAAGGCTAGCCTGGTATCTATGAGAGGCGAGAGGGTGGTCTTGAGCACCACCCTTGTTACATACTTTGTCAGATGGTCCTTCCACAACAGATCTAAGTAACACTACTCCCAGCTACTGTCACGTGAACATGTTTTGTTTTACTCGTGGTAACTTCTTACATTCTGATGTTTTGATTATTATTTTTTGTCTGTCTCTTCCTCCCCCTAAAACCATGTTGCAAGTACCATGAGATCAGAGATCTTGTGAGATGATTAGCTTTAATTAACAGCTTGACACAATATAGCATCACCTGGGAAGGAGTGTCTCAGTGGTGGATTGTCGTAATCAATCTGATTGATAAGGGAAGATCTAGCCCACCATGGGTGGTGGCACTCCTTAGACAGGGGATTCTGTAGTGTGTATAGGTGAAGAGATTGAGCACTCATTTGTCTCTGCTCTTGTCTCTCCATTTACTCTAACAGTGTTTTTTGGAGACTTTATTGGTTTCTATCATCTGCTACCCCTTTCTATCATTGCACCCTAATTCCTTCTAACCCCTCAACAGTAGGTAGGTGAGAGAGAATGTTAGAGAGGAAATGTGGATGGTATGGTATTACTGATTGTCTCAAGCTCCTGTCACCGTGGTTCTCCCATTTCTGCTACTTTTAATATGGTAACCTGGGACTTTGAGCTAAATAAACTCTTAAGTTACCTTTTCTTAGGATATTTTACAACAGAAACATAAATGCTTGTCCCTGATGTTACATTCGCTGCCTTTGCTATTGCTGGATTGCTGCTTGCTGGTTGGAGGTATCCTGATGATGGAGATTGGACTTGCCCCTAGGAACTGAACACCCCTAATCAGTGGGGAGTAGTTTAAAGAGGCTTCCCCTCTAACATTCTTTCTCTCCTACCTAGTGTTGGAGTTGGAAGGGATTAGGGTGGAATATTATGGTTGCAAAATAACTCCTGCGCCTTGGGATCAGGGAACACTGCTGAAGTGGGGGGCAGAAAGATTCTAAGAGTCAGAGGACCAGGGAGTGTGTTGTGAGATTGTTTCCTGCTAACCTGAGAAGCTACATCCATGAAGTTTCACCAACATGATTGCCAAATCACTAGTTGAGCAAGGACAATGACAATAGACATTCCAAAGTGGACACGGGGGAGCCCATTAGGCCTTAACCCTCCACAGAGAACTACAGGCAACTAAGGACTGCTGAAAGTGAGAGAAATAGACTTTGCCAGAAAAGCACACCAACTGGTTTCCAACACTGAATGGTTATCCTGAAAAGATACACACGGTAACATATAGAGAGGTCAGGAATTCAAAAGAGAACAAGGAGAAAAATGTGGGAGGATGAAGATGGAGAAAAAAGAATGGAGGAAATTATGCTATATTAATTATATAATTATATTAATCTCAATGAATAAAAGAAATAATTTAAAAGATGCCATTGATAAGTAAATAGTTAAAATCATAGTGCTGATTTTTCTAAATGACTCTTCCTTCGCAAAATTCTTCCAAAGTGACTGGCATATTAGTACCATCGGTTAATGATAGCTATTATTATTTTATTTTATTACATCATCATCGTCATTATCATTATTATTATATTACATGACGTTCCTGGATTGTGGAATAATAAGCAAAAATAATTTAAATACCACATTCATACTTTTGATGAAAGAAACATTATTTTTCTTTTTTTTTTTTTTTTTGGTTCTTTTTTTCGGAGCTGGGGACCGAACCCAGGGCCTTGCGCTTCGTAGGCAAGCGCTCTACCACTGAGCTAAATCCCAACCCCAAAACATTATTTTTCAATAAAGAAACCTGAGTTAGATTATGCCACTGCATATGTATGTGTTTGTGTTTATGTGTCTATATGTGGGAATAAGTGTCATATTTCAAAAACCACAGTATTTTATGCAAAATTTTATTCTTTTTAATATTTTTATAGGTTATTTACATTTCAAATGTTATCTCCCTTCCAGATTTCCCCTCCAAAACTCCCCTATCCTAAACCCCTGAATCCCCTGCTTCTATGATGGTGCTCCCTCACCCACCCACCCACTCCTTCCTCACAACACTAGCATTCCCCTATGCATTAAGCCATCAGGATCAAGGGCCAAACAAAGCCATCCTCTGCTACATATGCAGCTGGAGCCATGAATCCCTCCACATGTACTCTTTGGTTAGTGGTTTAGTCTCTGGGAGCTCTCAGGGGCAGGTTTGAATGGTTAATGTTGTTCTTCCTATGGGGTTGCAAACCCGTCAGCTCCTTCATTCCTTTCTCTAACTCCTCCGTTGGGGTCCCTTGCACAGTCTGATGGTTGGCTGCAAACATCCTGATCTCTATTAGTAAGGCTCTGGCAGAGCCTCTCAGGAGACATCCATATCAGGCTCCTGTCAGCAAGCACTTATTGGCATCAGCAATAATGACTGCATTTGGTGGCTGCATATGGGATGGATTCCCAGGTGGGGCAGCCTCTGGGTGGCCTTTCCTTCAGTGTCTGCCCCACTCTTTGCCCCTGTATTTCCTTTAGGCAGGAGCAATTCTGGATTAAAATTTTGAAAAGGATGGGTAGTCCCATTTCTCAATTGGGGGGCCGTGCCTAACCTCTGGATATGGTCTCTATAGGTTCTCCCTCCCCTTTGTTGGTCATTTCAGCTAATGTCATTGCTGTTGGATCCTGGGAGGCTCTTGCTTTCCTGGTGTCTGGGACTTTGGTGGTACCCCATTCCCTATTCCCCATTGCTACAGACCTCTGTTCAATTTCTTGACCCTCTGTTCATCTCCCCTGTCCCCTTCCATACCTGATCCTGCCCCCTTTTTTCTCTCCCCCTCCTTTCTTCCTCCCAAGTACCTCCCACCCTCTATCTCCCATGATCATTTTGTTACCCCTTCTAAGTAGGACTGAGGCATCCACATTTTGGTCTTCCTTCTTCTTGACCTTCTTATGGTCTGTAAATTGTATCATGGGCACTCTGAGCTTTTTATATTATCCACTTATCAGTGAGTACATACCATGTCTGTTCTTTTGTGACTGTGTTATCTCACTCAGGATGATATTTTCTAGTTCCATCCATTTGCCTGTGAATTTCATAAAGTCACTGTTTTTTTTTTTTTTTATTAACTTGAGTATTTCTTATATACATTTCGAGTGTTATTCCCTTTCCCGGTTTCCGGGCAAACATCCCCCTCCCCCCTCCCCTTCCTTATGGGTGTTCCCCTCCCAACCCTCCCACCATTGCCGCCCTCCCCCCATAGACTAGTTCACTGGGGGTTCAGTCTTAGCAGGACCCAGGGCTTCCCCTTCCACTGGTGCTCTTACTAGGATATTCATTGCTACCTATGGGGTCAGAGTCCAGGGTCAGTCCATGTATAGTCTTTAGGTAGTGGCTTAGTCCCTGGAAGCTCTGGTTGCTTGGCATTGTTGTACTTTTGGGGTCTCGAGTCCCTTCAAGCTCTTCCAGTTCTTTCTCTGATTCCTTCAATAGGGGACCTATTCTCAGTTCAGTGGTTTGCTGCTGGCATTCGCCTCTATATTTGCTGTATTCTGGCTGTGTCTCTCAGGAGCGATCTACATCCGGCTCCTGTCGGTCTGCACTTCTTTGCTTCATCCATCTTGTCTAATTGGGTGGCTGTATATGTATGGGCCACATGTGGGGCAGGCTCTGAATGGGTGTTCCTTCAGTCTCTGTTTTAATCTTTGCCTCTCCCTTCCCTGCCAAGGGTATTCTTTTTCCTCATTTAAAGAAGGAGTGAAGCATTCACATTTTGATCATCCGTCTTGAGTTTCGTTTGTTCTAGGGATCTAGGGTAATTCAAGCATTTGGGCTAATAGCCACTTATCAATGAGTGCATACCATGTATGTCTTTCTGTGATTGGGTTAGCTCACTCAGGATGATATTTTCCAGTTCCAACCATTTGCCTACGAATTTCATAAACTCGTTGTTTTTGATAGCTGAGTAATATTCCATTGTGTAGATGTACCACATTTTCTGTATCCATTCCTCTGTTGAAGGGCATCTGGGTTCTTTCCATTTTCTGGCTATTATAAATAAGGCTGCGATGAACATAGTGGAGCACGTGTCTCTTTTATATGTTGAGGCATCTTTTGGGTATATGCCCAAGAGAGGTATAGCTGGATCCTCAGGCAGTTCAATGTCCAATTTTCTGAGGAACCTCCAGACTGATTTCCAGAATGGTTTTACCAGTCTGCAATCCCACCAACAATGGAGGAGTGTTCCTCTTTCTCCACATCCTCGCCAGCATCTGCTGTCACCTGAGTTTTTGATCTTAGCCATTCTCACTGGTGTGAGGTGAAATCTCAGGGTTGTTTTGATTTGCATTTCCCTTATGACTAAAGATGTTGAACATTTCTTTAGGTGTTTCTCCGCCATTCGGCATTCCTCAGCTGTGAATTCTTTGTTTAGCTCTGAACCCCATTTTTTAATAGGGTTATTTGTTTCCCTGCGGTCTAACTTCTTGAGCTCTTTGTATATTTTGGATATAAGGCCTCTATCTATTGTAGGATTGGTAAAGATCTTTTCCCAATCTGTTGGTTGCCGTTTTGTCCTAACCACAGTGTCCTTTGCCTTACAGAATCTTTGCAGTTTTATGAGATCCCATTTGTCGATTCTTGATCTTAGAGCATAAGCCATTGGTGTTTTGTTCAGGAAATTTTTTCCAGTGCCCATGTGTTCCAGATGCTTCCCTAGTTTTTCTTCTATTAGTTTGAGTGTGTCTGGTTTGATGTGGAGGTCCTTGATCCACTTGGACTTAAGCTTTGTACAGGGTGATAAGCATGGATCGATCTGCATTCTTCTACATGTTGCCCTCCAGTTGAACCAGCACCATTTGCTGAAAATGCTATCTTTTTTCCATTTGATGGTTTTGGCTCCTTTGTCAAAAATCAAGTGACCATAGGTGTGTGGGTTCATTTCTGGGTCTTCAATTCTATTCCATTGGTCTATCTGTCTGTCTCTGTACCAATACCATGCAGTTTTTATCACTATTGCTCTGTAATACTGCTTGAGTTCAGGGATAGTGATTCCCCCTGAAGTCCTTTTATTGTTGAGGATAGCTTTAGCTATCCTGGGTTTTTTGTTATTCCAGATGAATTTGCAAATTGTTCTGTCTAACTCTTTGAAGAATTGGATTGGTATTTTGATGGGGATTGCATTGAATCTGTAGATTGCTTTTGGTAAAATGGCCATTTTTACTATATTAATCCTGCCAATCCATGAGCATGGGAGATCTTTCCATCTTCTGAGGTCTTCTTCAATTTCTTTCCTCAGTGTCTTGAAGTTCTTATTGTACAGATCTTTTACTTGCTTGGTTAAAGTCACACCGAGGTACTTTATATTATTTGGGTCTATTATGAAGGGTGTCGTTTCCCTAATTTCTTTCTCGGCTTGTTTCTCTTTTGCATAGAGGAAGGCAACTGATTTATTTGAGTTAATTTTATACCCAGCCACTTTGCTGAAGTTGTTTATCAGCTTTAGTAGTTCTCTGGTGGAACTTTTGGGATCACTTAAATATACTATCATGTCATCTGCAAATAGTGATATTTTGACCTCTTCTTTTCCGATCTGTATCCCTTTGATCTCCTTTTGTTGTCTGATTGCTCTGGCTAGAACTTCAAGAACTATATTGAATAAGTAGGGAGAGAGTGGGCAGCCTTGTCTAGTCCCTGATTTTAGTGGGATTGCTTCAAGTTTCTCTCCATTTAGTTTAATGTTAGCAACTGGTTTGCTGTATATGGCTTTTACTATGTTTAGGTATGGGCCTTGAATTCCTATTCTTTCCAGGACTTTTATCATGAAGGGGTGTTGAATTTTGTCAAATGCTTTCTCAGCATCTAATGAAATGATCATGTGGTTCTGTTCTTTCAGTTTGTTTATATAATGGATCACGTTGATGGTTTTCCGTATATTAAACCATCCCTGCATGCCTGGGATGAAGCCTACTTGATCATGATGGATGATTGTTTTGATGTGCTCTTGAATTCGGTTTGCCAGAATTTTATTGAGTATTTTTGCGTCGATATTCATAAGGGAAATTGGTCTGAAGTTCTCTTTCTTTGTTGTGTCTTTGTGTGGTTTAGGTATAAGAGTAATTGTGGCTTCGTAGAAGGAATTCGGTAGGGCTCCATCTGTTTCAATTTTGTGGAATAGTTTGGATAATATTGGTATGAGGTCTTCTATGAAGGTTTGATAGAATTCTGCACTAAACCCGTCTGGACCTGGGCTCTTTTTGGTTGGGAGACCTTTAATGACTGCTTCTATTTCCTTAGGAGTTATGGGGTTGTTTAACTGGTTTATCTGTTCCTGATTTAACTTCGATACCTGGTATCTGTCTAGGAAATTGTCCATTTCCTGAAGATTTTCAAATTTTGTTGAATATAGGTTTTTATAGTAAGATCTGATGATTTTTTGAATTTCCCCCGAATCTGTAGTTATGTCTCCCTTTTCATTTCTGATTTTGTTAATTTGGACACACTCTCTGTGTCCTCTCGTTAGTCTGGCTAAGGGTTTATCTATCTTGTTGATTTTCTCAAAGAACCAACTTTTGGTTCTGTTGATTCTTTCTATGGTCCTTTTTGTTTCTACTTGGTTGATTTCAGCTCTGAGTTTGATTATTTCCTGCCTTCTACTCCTCCTGGGTGTATTTGCTTCTTTTTGTTCTAGAGCTTTTAGGTGTGCTGTCAAGCTGCTGACATATGCTCTTTCCTGTTTCTTTCTGCAGGCACTCAGCGCTATGAGTTTTCCTCTTAGCACAGCTTTCATTGTGTCCCATAAGTTTGAGTATGTTGTATCTTCATTTTCATTAAATTCTAAAAAGTTTTTAATTTCTTTCTTTATTTCTTCCTTGACCAGGTTATCATTGAGTAGAGCATTGTTCAATTTCCACGTATATGTGGGCATTCTTCCCTTATTGTTATTGAAGACCAGTTTTAGGCCGTGGTGGTCCGATAGCACGCATGGGATTATTTCTATCTTTCTGTACCTGTTGAGGCCCGTTTTTTGACCAATTATATGGTCAATTTTGGAGAAAGTACCATGAGGAGCTGAGAAGAAGGTATATCCTTTTGCTTTAGGATAGAATGTTCTATAAATATCCGTTAAGTCCATTTGGCTCATGACTTCTCTTAGTCTGTCTACATCACTGTTTAATTTCTGTTTCCATGATCTGTCCATTGATGAGAGTGGGGTGTTGAAATCTCCCACTATTATTGTGTGAGGTGCAATGTGTGTTTTGAGCTTTAGTAAGGTTTCTTTTACGTATGTAGGTGCCCTTGTATTTGGGGCATAGATATTTAGGATTGAGAGTTCATCTTGGTGGATTTTTCCTTTGATGAATATGAAGTGTCCTTCCTTATCTTTTTTGATGACTTTTAGTTGGAAATTGATTTTATTTGATATTAGAATGGCTACTCCAGCTTGCTTCTCCTGACCATTTGCTTGGAAAGTTGTTTTCCAGCCTTTCACTCTGAGGTAGTGTCTGTCTTTGTCTCTGAGGTGTGTTTCCTGTAGGCAGCAGAATGCAGGGTCCTCGTTGCGTATCCAGTTTGTTAATCTATGTCTTTTTATTGGGGAGTTGAGGCCATTGATATTGAGAGATATTAAGGAATAGTGATTATTGCTTCCCGTTATATTCATATTTGGATGTGAGGTTATGTTTGTGTGCTTTCATTCTCTTTGTTTTGTTGCCAAGACGATTAGTTTCTTGCTTCTTCTAGGGTATAGCTTGCCTCCTTATGTTGGGCTTTACCATTTATTATCCTTTGTAGTGCTGGATTTGTAGAAAGATATTGTGTAAATTTGGTTTTGTCATGGAATATCTTGGTTTCTCCATCAATGTTAATTGAGAGTTTTGCTGGATACAGTAACCTGGGCTGGCATTTGTGTTCTCTTAGGGTCTGTATGACATCAGTCCAGGATCTTCTGGCCTTCATAGTTTCTGGCGAGAAGTCTGGTGTGATTCTGATAGGTCTCCCTTTATATGTTACTTGACCTTTTTCCCTTACTGCTTTTAATATTCTTTCTTTATTTTGTGCGTTTGGTGTTTTGACAATTATGTGACGGGAGGTGTTTCTTTTCTGGTCCAATCTATTTGGAGTTCTGTAGGCTTCTTGTATGTCTATGGGTATCTCTTTTTTTAGGTTAGGGAAGTTTTCTTCTATGATTTTGTTGAAGATATTTACTGGTCCTTTGAGCTGGGAGTCTTCACTCTCTTCTATACCTATTATCCTTAGGTTTGATCTTCTCATTGAGTCCTGGATTTCCTGTATGTTTTGGACCAGTAGCTTTTTCCGCTTTACATTATCTTTGACAGTTGAGTCAATGATTTCTATGGAATCTTCTGCTCCTGAGATTCTCTCTTCCATCTCTTGTATTCTGTTGGTGAAGCTTGTATCTACAGCTCCTTGTCTCTTCTTTTGGTTTTCTATATCCAGGGTTGTTTCCATGTGTTCTTTCTTGATTGCTTCTATTTCCATTTTTAATTCCTTCAACTGTTTGATTGTGTTTTCCTGGAATTCTTTCAGGGATTTTTGCGATTCCTCTCTGTAGGCTTTTACTTGTTTATTAATGTTTTCCTGTGCTTCCCTAAGTGTGTTCATGTCTTTCTTGAAGTCCTCCAGCATCATGATCAAAAATGATTTTGAAACTAGATCTTGCTTTTCTGGTGTGTTTGGATATTCCATGTTTGTTTTGGTGGGAGAATTGTGCTCCGATGATGGCATGTAGTCTTGGTTTCTGTTGCTTGGGTTCCTGCGCTTGCCTCTCGCCATCAGATTATCTCTAGTGTTACTTTGTTCTGCTGTTTCTGACAGTGGCTAGACTGTCCTATAAGCCTGTGTGTCAGGAGTGCTGTAGACCTGTTTTCCTCTCTTTCAGTCAGTTATGGGGACAGAGTGTTCTGCTTTCGGGCGTGTGGTTTTTCCTCTCTACAGGTCTTCAGCTGTTCCTGTGGGCCTGTGTCTTGAGTTCACCAGGCAGCTTTCTTGCAGCAGAAAAGTTGGTCTTACCTGTGGTCCCGAGGCTCAAGTTCGCTCGTGGGGTGCTGCCCACGGGCTCTCTGCAGCGGCAGCAACCAGGAAGACCTGTGCCGCCCCTTCCGGGAGCTTCAGTGCACCAGGGTTCCAGATGGTCTTTGGCTTTTTCCTCTGGCGTCCGAGATGTGTGTGCAGGGAGCAGTCTCTTCTGGTTTCCCAGGCTTGTCTGCCTCTCTGAAGGTTTAGCTCTCCCTCCCATGGGATTTGGGTGCAGAGAACTGTTTATCAGGTCTGTTTCCTTCAGGGTCCGGCGGGGTCCTGCCGCTCCTGGGCCCTCCCCCACGGGAGCCCAGAGGCCTTATACAGTTTCCTCTTGGGCCAGGGATGTGGGCAGGGGTGAGCAGTGTTGGTGGTCTCTTCCGCTCTGCAGCCTCAGGAGTGCCCACCTGACCAGGCGGTTGGGTTTCTCTCTCACCGGGTCTGGGAGCAGAGAGCTGCTGCGGGCCGTGATCCGCGGGTGGGGGACTTCCGGTAAACACAGAACGTGCTGGGTCCTAGAGAAATTCTGCTTCTGTGTGTCCCAAGCTCACCAGGCAGCTTTCTTGCAGCAGAAAATTTGGTCTTACCTGTAGTCCCGAGGCTCGGGTTTGCTCGTGGGGTGCTGCCCAGGGGCTCTCTGCAGCGGCAGCAACCAGGAAGACCAAAGTCACTGTTTTTAATGGCTAAGTAGTACTCCACTGTGCAAATGTACCACATTTTTCTGGATCCGTTTCTCTTTTGAGGATCATCTGGGTTCTTTCAAGAACTTCAAGTCTCTGAAGAAAGAAATTAAAGGAGACATCAGAAGATGGAAAGATCTTCCATGCTCATGGATCAGCAGAATTAACATAGTAAAAATGGCCATCTTACCTACAATCTACAGATTCAATGCAATCCCCATTTCACATCAATTCTTCACAGAGATAGAAAGAGCAATTTTCAAATTCATTTGGAACAACAAAAAACACAGGATAGTAAAAACTACTCTCAACAATAAGAGAACTTCTGGGACAATCACCATCCCTGACCTCAAGCCCTACTACAGAGCAATAGTGATAAAAACCACACTGTATTGGTACAGAGACAGGCATGAAGATCAATGGAACAGAATTGAAGACCCAGAAATGAACCCACACACCTATGGTCACTTGATCTTTGACAAAGAGGCTGAAACTATCTCGTGAAAAAAAAACCCAGCATTTTCAACAAATGGTGCTTGTTCAACTGGAGGCCAGCATGTAGAAGAATGCAAATTGATCCATTCTTATCTCCTTGTACAAAGTTCAAATCCAAGTGGATCAATGACCTCCACATAAAACCACATACACTGCATGTATTAGAAGAGAAATTGGGAAACAGCCTTGAACATATTGGCATAGGGGAAAACTTCCTGAACAGAACACCAATGGTTCAGGCTCTCGGATCAACTATTGACAAATGGGATCTCATAAATTTGAAAGGCTTCTGTAAGGTGAAGGGCACTGTTAATAGGACAAAACGGCAATCTACAGAATTGGAAAAGATCTTTACAAACCCTACATCTGAGAAAATGCTAATATCCAATATATACAAAGAACTCAAGAAGTTAGACTCCAGAGAACCAAATAACCCTATTAAAACATGGGATACAGAACTAAACAAAGAATTCTCAGCTGAAGAATCTTGAACAGCCAAGAAGCACCTAAAGAAATGTTCAACATCCTTAGTCATCAGGGAGATGCAAATCAAAATGACCCTGAGATTTCACCTCACACCAGTGAGAATGGCTAAGATCAAAAACTCAGGTGACAGCAGATGCTGGAGTGGATGTGGAGAAAGAGGAACACTCCTCCATTGTTGGTGGGATTGCAAGCTGGTATTACCACTGTGGAAATCAGTCTGGAGGTTCCTCAGAAATTTGAACACAGTACTACCTGAGAATCCAGCTATACCACTCCTGGGCATATACCCAAATGATACTCCAACATATAACAAGGGCACATGCTCCACTATGTTCATAGCAGTCTTATTTATAATAGCTAGAAAATGTTATTATTCTTGATGGATAGTGGACTCGAAAGTAGTTCTGGAAGAGACCCAAGAAGGCAATTTTTAACAAAGGTCTTATTGTGTGCATAAGTGATTTTGGTATGCATGTGCTACAGCGTGCTTACATCACAGTGCACTATGGAGGTGAGAGGACAACCACGGGCGACAGTCCTAACCTTCTGCTTTGTGTTGAAACAGGGTCTCTTGTCATTTACCCACTGTGTATCCATATTAACTGGCCAATGAGCATCTAAGGGTTCTCCATCCCTCATCCTTCCATCAGCTGTAAGTGGGGTGAGTTTATAAACATGATCTATTATACTGTTTTAAAATGTGGATGTTGGGGATTTGAACTCAAGCCCTTTGGTTTGAGCAGCAAACACTTTACTTACTGAACCATCTTACTAGATTTATGAGGACAGCTTTTTATAGATCTTAAGGACTCAGAAGTACACACACGTGTACACACACACACAGAGAGAGAGGGGGGGGAGAGAGAGAAAGAGAGAGAGAGAGAGAGAGAGAGAGAGAGAGAGAGAGACTGTAGAATAGATAGCCAAATTAGAAAAATACACCATACATATAGATACATTAGTGTGGACATAGGTAGATGGACATGCATAAAGTTTCTGATGGTACAAGAAAAATTATATAACAAGAAAAATCTCAATTAATGGCATTATCAATTAATGGAGTTACTACTCACTGCAAAGTTCTTGATCATCTTTCTACATCACAAGACACTTTTGAAAAACTGATGTGGAGTAACTCATGATCCAAATTCAGGCAATGGCCCCCAATTTCAATAAGCTTTCTTAAAAATCCATTGTTTTTACCAAGTTGGGTTTATTTTCACACGCAGGTCATATTTCTCTGGAAGCCATGCTCATCGCATGATATGAGCATCATGAAAATCTGGAAGAGAGTCACCCCGTACTTCCAGCCAGCTCTTCATCCTGACATTCTCTACACTTCAATGTTTCCTCACTCATCTGCAGTTTAACACCTCCGAAGTCAAGATGTCTTCTAATCAATATTTTGTGAAAAGAGTACTTCCTTTTATTTTCATAAAAGATGTTATTAAAGTAATGGTATCTTTCTATCCGTGGCAACCAGAGATCAAGAAAGAATAGGATTTGTAAGAAACGTGATAGACAGGTTTATAATCTGAGCATGTTAAAACTTACAAAAACAGTAAGAAAACAGTTAAGTTTTGAAATAGGAAGGCAAAGATCATGAAACTTCAGTTCACAAAGAAAATAAAACTATTCAGCAAAATAAGTAATCTTCCTAGGTCTCAAATAAAAGCATTTGAAAGCAAAAAGGGAAACCCTTTTTGTCTTCCAGAT
This sequence comes from Rattus norvegicus, assembly GCF_021556685.1. Taxonomy (NCBI): domain Eukaryota; kingdom Metazoa; phylum Chordata; class Mammalia; order Rodentia; family Muridae; genus Rattus; species Rattus norvegicus. The sequence continues at coordinate 206,265,091 of NC_141535.1, read as the reverse complement.
CTGAAAATGGTAATTTCTTTAAAGTCCTTGGCTAATTCGTGTGAAATGCGAACAGTGTCCTTGTCAGGAGTTGACGTGCAAATTAATACGAAATTTCTGGATAGCAATTCGGCAGCATACGTTCAGATCTTGTGAATGTTCCCATCTTATCAATCACTTTAGGAATGTATCATGAGAGGGCAGTCAGAGAGTGGTCCAAATAAATTCCCAAAATAAGAACTGTAATGGTAAAGGCACAGATTTAAGTATTTTATTTCAGTCATACAGTGAATCAAGAAAAATTATAATAAATATGCCAAGATATTAATGAGAACTTTATCGGTGCTCCTGTCTACTTCTGATTATTAGGTAAACCAATGTACATTATTTTAATAATCAGATTAAAAATTTAAACTCTGAAAGAAGGTGATCATCCAACATTCTGTCAGAGTTTCCATTCCTTTCCAATGGAAGAGAAAGGAAGTTATTCACTACAAAGCCTGCTTATAAATGATATTTACACACCAGGAATCATGCATGTAGATCTTCTGCGTATTCGTGGAGCATACCCAAGATAAAATATTTCAATATTATAAATTTTAATACTTAACATTACTGGTCTTTGCAGTTAAATTTTGGGTGTAAACTGTTTGAAGCTAGTTTTATGATGATTTGCCTCATTTTGGCAAACTGGCCATTCACTGGTTAAATTCACCCTGCGAAGCCTTGCCTTCCTGGCTGAGGAAGTGTTCCGTGTCCTCACTAAATATGAGATTAGTCAGCTCTTTATTATCTCCTGCAAATAATAGTCGGATACTGTTCTTATCATATAAACATTTACTCAAAAAGCTAACCAAAGCTCTAAGCTGCTAATGAGCGGTTATGTAACAAGAATATTGAAAAATTAAGTTTTTTAATAGGATGTCAGTAATTAATTCAATACTGCACCTCATAGAGCAGCCTCCTGGGGGGCTTGGCTGAGTTTTTAAAATTTAACTTTGATTTTTTGGGACTGTCAGACGTATGTAAAGTATTTTTATGTTTACCCCACCCTACTCAGCTTTTCCCAGAACCCACCTTGTCCCCTGTCAATGTCATGGTCTCCTCTTTTTTTTCTTTCTCCTTTATGACTCTCTCAGCACAGTGAGAGCTGTGGGTGTGGGGCATCCACTGAGCAAAGGCAACCCTAACGGGCCATATCCCTGAAGAACACCAACTCTTCCTCCTCCAGGAGCTGTCAGTTGCTTGGCTGATTTTTATCATCCCTACCTCTCTGCCTTACCTTGCAATCTTATTTTTGCCTATATTTTCTTTTTTTTTTTTTTTTTGTTTTTTTTTTTATTTATTTATTTATTTTTTTTTTCCCACGGGCTTATAATTTTTTATTAACTTGAGTATTTCTTATATACATTTCGAGTGTTATTCCCTTTCCCGGTTTCCGGGCAAACATCCCCCTCCCCCCTCCCCTTCCTTATGGGTGTTCCCCTCCCAACCCTCCCCCCATTGCCGCCCTCCCCCCATAGACTAGTTCACTGTGGGTTCAGTCTTAGCAGGACCCAGGGCTTCCCCTTCCACTGGTGCTCTTACTAGGATATTCATTGCTACCTATGGGGTCAGAGTCCAGGGTCAGTCCATGTATAGTCTTTAGGTAGTGGCTTAGTCCCTGGAAGCTCTGGTTGCTTGGCATTGTTGTACTTTTGGGGTCTCGAGCCCCTTCAAGCTCTTCCAGTTCTTTCTCTGATTCCTTCAATAGGGGACCTATTCTCAGTTCAGTGGTTTGCTGCTGGCATTCGCCTCTATATTTGCTGTATTCTGGCTGTGTCTCTCAGGAGCAATCTACATCCGGCTCCTGTCGGTCTGCACTTCTTTGCTTCATCCATCTTGTCTAATTGGGTGGCTGTATATGTATGGGCCACATGTGGGGCAGGCTCTGAATGGGTGTTCCTTCAGTCTCTGTTTTAATCTTTGCCTCTCTCTTCCCTGCCAAGGGTATTCTTTTTCCTCATTTAAAGAAGGAGTGAAGCATTCACATTTTGATCATCCGTCTTGAGTTTCGTTTGTTCTAGGGATCTAGGGTAATTCAAGCATTTGGGCTAATAGCCACTTATCAATGAGTGCATACCATGTATGTCTTTCTGTGATTGGGTTAGCTCACTCAGGATGATATTTTCCAGTTCCAACCATTTGCCTACGAATTTCATAAACTCGTTGTTTTTGATAGCTGAGTAATATTCCATTGTGTAGATGTACCACATTTTCTGTATCCATTCCTCTGTTGAAGGGCATCTGGGTTCTTTCCAGCTTCTGGCTATTATAAATAAGGCTGCGATGAACATAGTGGAGCACGTGTCTCTTTTATATGTTGAGGCATCTTTTGGGTATATGCCCAAGAGAGGTATAGCTGGATCATCAGGCAGTTCAATGTCCAATTTTCTGAGGAACCTCCAGACTGATTTCCAGAATGGTTTTACCAGTCTGCAATCCCACCAACAATGGAGGAGTGTTCCTCTTTCTCCGCATCCTCGCCAGCATCTGCTGTCACCTGAGTTTTTGATCTTAGCCAATCGCACTGGTGTGAGGTGAAATCTCAGGGTTGTTTTGATTTGCATTTCCCTTATGACTAAAGATGTTGAACATTTCTTTAGGTGTTTCTCAGCCATTCGACATTCCTCAGCTGTGAATTCTTTGTTTAGCTCTGAACCCCATTTTTTAATAGGGTTATTTGTTTCCCTGCGGTCTAACTTCTTGAGTTCTTTGTATATTTTGGAAATAAGGCCTCTATCTGTTGTAGGATTGGTAAAGATCTTTTCCCAATCTGTTGGTTGCCGTTTTGTCCTAACCACAGTGTCCTTTGCCTTACAGAAGCTTTGCAGTTTTATGAGATCCCATTTGTCGATTCTTGATCTTAGAGCATAAGCCATTGGTGTTTTGTTCAGGAAATTTTTTCCAGTGCCCATGTGTTCCAGATGCTTCCCTAGTTTTTCTTCTATTAGTTTGAGTGTGTCTGGTTTGATGTGGAGGTCCTTGATCCACTTGGACTTAAGCTTTGTACAGGGTGATAAGGATGGATCGATCTGCATTCTTCTACATGTTGCCCTCCAGTTGAACCAGCACCATTTGCTGAAAATACTATCTTTTTTCCATTGGATGGTTTTGGCTCCTTTGTCAAAAATCAAGTGACCATAGTTGTGTGGGTTCATTTCTGGGTCTTCAATTCTATTCCATTGGTCTATCTGTCTGTCTCTGTACCAATACCATGCAGTTTTTATCACTATTGCTCTGTAATACTGCTTGAGTTCAGGGATAGTGATTCCCCCTGAAGTCCTTTTATTGTTGAGGATAGCTTTAGCTATCCTGGGTTTTTTGTTATTCCAGATGAATTTGCAAATTGTTCTGTCTAACTCTTTGAAGAATTGGATTGGTATTTTGATGGGGATTGCATTGAATCTGTAGATTGCTTTTGGTAAAATGGCCATTTTTACCATATTAATCCTGCCAATCCATGAGCATGGGAGATCTTTCCATCTTCTGAGGTCTTCTTCAATTTCTTTCCTCAGTGTCTTGAAGTTCTTATTGTACAGATCTTTTACTTGCTTGGTTAAAGTCACACCGAGGTACTTTATATTATTTGGGTCTATTATGAAGGGTGTCGTTTCCCTAATTTCTTTCTCGGCTTGTTTCTCTTTTGTATAGAGGAAGGCAACTGATTTATTTGAGTTAATTTTATACACAGCCACTTTGCTGAAGTTGTTTATCAGCTTTAGTAGTTCTCTGGTGGAACTTTTGGGATCACTTAAATATACTATCATGTCATCTGCAAATAGTGATATTTTGACCTCTTCTTTTCCGATCTGTATCCCTTTGATCTCCTTTTGTTGTCTGATTGCTCTGGCTAGAACTTCAAGAACTATATTGAATAAGTAGGGAGAGAGTGGGCAGCCTTGTCTAGTCCCTGATTTTAGTGGGATTGCTTCAAGTTTCTCTCCATTTAGTTTAATGTTAGCAACTGGTTTGCTGTATATGGCTTTTACTATGTTTAGGTATGGGCCTTGAATTCCTATTCTTTCCAGGACTTTTATCATGAAGGGGTGTTGAATTTTGTCAAATGCTTTCTCAGCATCTAATGAAATGATCATGTGGTTCTGTTCTTTCAGTTTGTTTATATAATGGATCACGTTGATGGTTTTCCGTATATTAAACCATCCCTGCATGCCTGCGATGAAGCCTACTTGATCATGGTGGATGATTGTTTTGATGTGCTCTTGAATTCGGTTTGCCAGAATTTTATTGAGTATTTTTGCGTCGATATTCATAAGGGAAATTGGTCTGAAGTTCTCTTTCTTTGTTGTGTCTTTGTGTGGTTTAGGTATAAGAGAAATTGTGGCTTCATAGAAGGAATTCGGTAGGGCTCCATCTGTTTCAATTTTGTGGAATAGTTTGGATAATATTGGTATGAGGTCTTCTATGAAGGTTTGATAGAATTCTGCACTAAACCCGTCTGGACCTGGGCTCTTTTTGGTTGGGAGACCTTTAATGACTGCTTCTATTTCCTTAGGAGTTATGGGGTTGTTTAACTGGTTTATCTGTTCCTGATTTAACTTCGATACCTGGTATCTGTCTAGGAAATTGTCCATTTCCTGAAGATTTTCAAATTTTGTTGAATATAGGTTTTTATAGTAAGATCTGATGATTTTTTGAATTTCCTCCGAATCTGTAGTTATGTCTCCCTTTTCATTTCTGATTTTGTTAATTTGGACACACTCTCTGTGTCCTCTCGTTAGTCTGGCTAAGGGTTTATCTATCTTGTTGATTTTCTCAAAGAACCAACTTTTGGTTCTGTTGATTCTTTCTATGGTCCTTTTTGTTTCTACTTGGTTGATTTCAGCTCTGAGTTTGATTATTTCCTGCCTTCTACTCCTCCTGGGTGTATTTGCTTCTTTTTGTTCTAGAGCTTTTAGGTGTGCTGTCAAGCTGCTGACATATGCTCTTTCCTGTTTCTTTCTGCAGGCACTCAGCGCTATGAGTTTTCCTCTTAGCACAGCTTTCATTGTGTCCCATAAGTTTGAGTATGTTGTATCTTCATTTTCATTAAATTCTAAAAAGTTTTTAATTTCTTTCTTTATTTCTTCCTTGACCAGGTTATCATTGAGTAGAGCATTGTTCAATTTCCACGTATATGTGGGCATTCTTCCCTTATTGTTATTGAAGACCAGTTTTAGGCCGTGGTGGTCCGATATTGCCTATATTTTCAAATATAAACCAAAGTACAACATTACTTTGCTCATGCCTTTGATATCAGGAAAAGGAAAACCAAACCAGTCAACCCTACATTTATTTATGTGTCGTATTTCCCCTATATTTCAATAACTTCCTTTCTGTTCTATTTATTGCTTGACTTATTTGCCTTTGATATTTTTCTTAGGTATGCTAACAAAAGGAAATCATTTAGGAACCTTGCATGTCTCATACACTACTGAGGTGGTAGAATGTGTGGGCAGGTAGCCTGCATGTGCAGATTTACATAAAAGGAAAGATTTAAGTTCCCTTTTAGTTAAAACAAGTACCAAGTGTGCATCGTTAGCCAGAGAGAGTTCTAGAAGCCAGATGATGATAGACAGGCATTAATGTCAGCCATGCTTTGGGAGAGCGTGGGAAGGGATGGGCCTCCATTCTCTGGTAATCTCACAGCCTTGGATGCTCCTCACAGTCCCCCCACATTCCTACTCTCAAGTCAGCCAAGGAAACGTCTCCTTTGGTAGGCATGGGGTTCTCCTTGGCAAGTGTGATATTACCTCACGATGCTGCAGCCACATGGTCTCATACGGAAAGCGCGGGAAGGCATCAGGTGAATCTTTCTGAGTCGCTTTTCTTCTTCACAGCACCTTTCTGCTACTGCTACACGAGTATCACTGATGTCATCGTCTCTAACCCATCATTGATGTCATTGAAAGACGGCACAGGGAATGCCCTTCTAAGTTGCCTCACAACTTTTATAAATTGCTGGGTTAATGCTCCCTCAAGTGACTCCTTTCCAACTCATTTCAAGTTTTCTTCTTGAGAATTTAGTGCTGTGAGCTAACATTTTATTGTTTGGTTAATATAAGCCTGTGCCTCTTTCTTCTCAGATCTAAAATAACCCACTCTCTTGCCTCTGGGATGTTACATATGTTCTTTTCTTATCTTTTTTGACTTGTTCACAGTCTGTTATCACATATAAGGAAACAGTCAAACTTTACACATCCAAGATCTGAGGAAGTGGAACTCCCACACGTTCTGTCCTAGGAAGCTTTGGAGAGCCGTTGAAGAGAGAAGAGGAAGAGCCAGGCTTGGGAAACAGCTCACTGGGATGCAGGAGCCAAGGGAAGAAGTCCCATAAGGACAACTGCGCAGAAAGATGGAGAGACTCAAAAGGCAGTGCTCCAGAGGCAAGAAAATGAAGCCCCTGAAAGACTCTCTAGTTGAGTATTTGACAAGGCGTTTTGGATTAAGCAATCCCAGAAATCCATGCAAAGGGAAAAGAAGCCAAACGAGCTGCTATTAGAGAAAAATATAATTCCTGCCCACTGTTAGCTCAACCAGCAAACGATACATCGTTACTGGGGTGCAACCATTCGCTATTTCTTTTACCATAAATTCAGAGATGACTTTATTGAGATAGGATGTTTGAACATCCTAAGGTGTAAGGGTGTTAACTTACCACCAATGCAAAAAGGCAGCAAGGAAGATATGTGCTTGATAAATCAAGAATATTCATACTGGAAAATCAAGTAGAAATACCATAAGCTGTGGCTATAATTCAAAGTATCTGTCTCGGACCAGAATGGTTGAATGGGACACGGGCCATTTATTTAATGACCAATATTGTTTTCCTATGAAAGTCTTGAACTTCAGGACATTTTTTGACTTATTTATTTTTCATGTGCCTTCTCTCTGAGGATGTTGGATTACCTAGAACTGGAGTTACAGACAGTCGTGAACTGCCGTGTAGGTTCTGGGAATTGAACAAGGGACCTCTGGAAGAGCAGCTAGTGCTCTTAACCACTGAGCCATCTTTCCAGTCCTAACTTTAGGACATTTTAATAACATTATACAGATACTTAGATTTGTTTGATTTTAAAAACTAACTGAACATGCAGTGTGTATATAATGCATCTACCACGTGCATGGCAAAGAGCTCAACTCTCCGCCCAATCACATGACAGAAGCAATAAAACAGGGTTTCTGACACTCCAGGAATGTGTCACTTTCCTGGAGGATGTAAGGGATGACCCAGGTCCAAGAGAAACTTAAGTAAGTTTGAATTCAAACTATATAAAACTTAACTTTTGACGAAAAGTTTAAAAAGTACTCCCACTGAATTCATAATTCAAACTCAAAGGGTGATGACAGTGAGTTACTGATTGAGCACCTCCCTAACAGTTTACCTCATTAAAGCCACCCTGAGCACAGAATTACACTGAAGGACCAGTGACGATGCCTGTGGCTTACAGCCTTGTCTTGCCTCTTCTTCCAGAAGTGACTGTTTGCTTTTCTACCAGTTACTGTTGTTCTTATAGAAGGAACACCGGTTCCTGTTCCCTTTGGCCTAATGTCTGTCTGAGAGGATGCTGCAGAGACAAAGAAGGACAGAAAAATAAGGAAATGAAAACAAAAGGGTCAGAGGCATAGAAGACAGAAAGAAGGACAACAGTGTCGCAAATGCTCTGTGTGAGGACTTGGGGGACAGTCACTCAAATGTGTTTCTTGCTTTTGTTGCATATTTTGCTTGGACATCGTGTCACTTCCTCTGTACCCTCTGTGCCAGAAATATTTGTGAGGAAGGTTAAAATCACTAAGAAATTGTTTGTGTAGCATCTTTCTTGGCAAGAGACACACGTACATTTCATGTGCCTCTGAAAAGCTACATTTGAACAGGCAGGTAACTCACAGCAAGATTAAGTAGCAATCTATTGTGACCAAACATTGGAAATGGCCAATTACTATTTTTTAGTGGTGTGTGTGTGTTTGTGTGTGTGCGCGTGCATTCATGCCCATGTGTGTGCACACATGTGTGTGAACATTCTATACATTCAAAAACATATCGTTGTGTGTACAGATAAAGTTTTCCTTCCACTGACATTCGGATTCATTTTTCTTCATGCTGGATTAGGCTACCAAGAAATGGAGAGATTAATCTAGGCCTGAAGGAGGAAGGCAAATCCTTAAAAATATTCTGTTGCTTTTTGGATGTTGATCTGAAAACCTGTGAGAGTCAGTCTTCAGTAGCATGGAAGGTCAGCCCAGAGACTGTTCATTCAGTGAAATAGGTAGGTGTGCCACGACGCCATTAAAACAGAAAGAACAGAAAGATAGCTCAGTGGGTAAGGACGCTTGCCACCTACTCTGACAACTTGAGTTCAAATCTTGAGACTCACATGTTGGAAACAGGAGACTCCTGATACTTGTTCTCTCTCTTTTTTTTTTTTTTTTATTAACTTGAGTATTTCTTATATATATTTCGAGTGTTATTCCCTTTCCCGGTTTCCGGGCAAACATCCCCCTCCCCCCTCCCCTTCCTTATGGGTGTTCCCCTCCCAACCCTCCCCCCATTGCCGCCCTCCCCCCATAGACTAGTTCACTGGGGGTTCAGTCTTAGCAGGACCCAGGGCTTCCCCTTCCACTGGTGCTCTTACTAGGATATTCATTGCTACCTATGGGGTCAGAGTCCAGGGTCAGTCCATGTATAGTCTTTAGGTAGTGGCTTAGTCCCTGGAAGCTCTGGTTGCTTGGCATTGTTGTACTTTTGGGGTCTCGAGCCCCTTCAAGCTCTTCCAGTTCTTTCTCTGATTCCTTCAATAGGGGACCTATTCTCAGTTCAGTGGTTTGCTGCTGGCATTCGCCTCTGTATTTGCTGTATTCTGGCTGTGTCTCTCAGGAGAGATCTACATCCGGCTCCTGTCGGTTTGCACTTCTTTGCTTCATCCATCTTGTCTAATTGGGTGGCTGTATATGTATGGGCCACATGTGGGGCAGGCTCTGAATGGGGTGTTCCTTCAGTCTCTGTTTAATCTTTGCCTCTCCCTTCCCTGCCAAGGGTATTCTTTTTCCTCATTTAAAGAAGGAGTGAAGCACTCACATTTTGATCATCCGTCTTGAGTTTCATTTGTTCTAGGGATCTAGGGTAATTCAAGCATTTGGGCTAATAGCCACTTATCAATGAGTGCATACCATGTATGTCTTTCTGTGATTGGGTTAGCTCACTCAGGATGATATTTTCTAGTTCCAACCATTTGCCTACGAATTTCATAAACTCGTTGTTTTTGATAGCTGAGTAATATTCCATTGTGTAGATGTACCACATTTTCTGTATCCATTCCTCTGTTGAAGGGCATCTGGGTTCTTTCCATTTTCTGGCTATTATAAATAAGGCTGCGATGAACATAGTGGAGCACGTGTCTCTTTTATATGTTGAGGCATCTTTTGGGTATATGCCCAAGAGAGGTATAGCTGGATCCTCAGGCAGTTCAATGTCCAATTTTCTGAGGAACCTCCAGACTGATTTCCAGAATGGTTTTACCAGTCTGCAATCCCACCAACAATGGAGGAGTGTTCCTCTTTCTCCACATCCTCGCCAGCATCTGCTGTCACCTGAGTTTTTGATCTTAGCCATTCTCACTGGTGTGAGGTGAAATCTCAGGGTTGTTTTGATTTGCATTTCCCTTATGACTAAAGATGTTGAACATTTCTTTAGGTGTTTCTCAGCCATTCGGCATTCCTCAGCTGTGAATTCTTTGTTTAGCTCTGAACCCCATTTTTTAATAGGGTTATTTGTTTCCCTGCGGTCTAACTTCTTGAGTTCTTTGTATATTTTGGATATAAGTCCTCTATCTGTTGTAGGATTGGTAAAGATCTTTTCCCAATCTGTTGGTTGCCGTTTTGTCCTAACCACAGTGTCCTTTGCCTTACAGAAGCTTTGCAGTTTTATGAGATCCCATTTGTCGATTCTTGATCTTAGAGCATAAGCCATTGGTGTTTTGTTCAGGAAATTTTTTCCAGTGCCCATGTGTTCCAGATGCTTCCCTAGTTTTTCTTCTATTAGTTTGAGTGTGTCTGGTTTGATGTGGAGGTCCTTGATCCAGTTGGACTTAAGCTTTGTACAGGGTGATAAGCATGGATCGATCTGCATTCTTCTACATGTTGCCCTCCAGTTGAACCAGCACCATTTGCTGAAAATGCTATCTTTTTTCCATTGGATGGTTTTGGCTCCTTTGTCAAAAATCAAGTGACCATAGGTGTGTGGGTTCATTTCTGGGTCTTCAATTCTATTCCATTGGTCTATCTGTCTGTCTCTGTACCAATACCATGCAGTTTTTATCACTATTGCTCTGTAATACTGCTTGAGTTCAGGGATAGTGATTCCCCCTGAAGTCCTTTTATTGTTGAGGATAGCTTTAGCTATCCTGGGTTTTTTGTTATTCCAGATGAATTTGCAAATTGTTCTGTCTAACTCTTTGAAGAATTGGATTGGTATTTTGATGGGGATTGCATTGAATCTGTAGATTGCTTTTGGTAAAATGGCCATTTTTACTATATTAATCCTGCCAATCCATGAGCATGGGAGATCTTTCCATCTTCTGAGGTCTTCTTCAATTTCTTTCCTCAGTGTCTTGAAGTTCTTATTGTACAGATCTTTTACTTGCTTGGTTAAAGTCACACCGAGGTACTTTATATTATTTGGGTCTATTATGAAGGGTGTCGTTTCCCTAATTTCTTTCTCGGCTTGTTTCTCTTTTGTATAGAGGAAGGCAACTGATTTATTTGAGTTAATTTTATACCCAGCCACTTTGCTGAAGTTGTTTTTCAGGCTTAGTAGTTTTCTGGTGGAACTTTTGGGGTCACTTAAGTATACTATCATGTCATCTGCAAATAGTGATATTTTGACCTCTTCTTTTCCGATCTGTATCCCCTTGATCTCCTTTTGTTGTCTGATTGCTCTGGCTAGAACTTCAAGAACTATATTGAATAAGTAGGGAGAGAGTGGGCAGCCTTGTCTAGTCCCTGATTTTAGTGGGATTGCTTCAAGTTTCTCTCCATTTAGTTTAATGTTAGCAACTGGTTTGCTGTATATGGCTTTTACTATGTTTAGGTATGGGCCTTGAATTCCTATTCTTTCCAGGACTTTTATCTTGAAGGGGTGTTGAATTTTGTCAAATGCTTTCTCAGCATCTAATGAAATGATCATGTGGTTCTGTTCTTTCAGTTTGTTTATATAATGGATCACGTTGATGGTTTTCCGTATATTAAACCATCCCTGCATGCCTGGGATGAAGCCTACTTGAACATGGTGGATGATTGTTTTGATGTGCTCTTGAATTCGGTTTGCCAGAATTTTATTGAGTATTTTTGCGTCGATATTCATAAGGGAAATTGGTCTGAAGTTCTCTTTCTTTGTTGTGTCTTTGTGTGGTTTAGGTATAAGAGTAATTGTGGCTTCGTAGAAGGAATTCGGTAGTGCTCCATCTGTTTCAATTTTGTGGAATAGTTTGGATAATATTGGTATGAGGTCTTCTATGAAGGTTTGATAGAATTCTGCACTAAACCCGTCTGGACCTGGGCTCTTTTTGGTTGGGAGACCTTTAATGACTGCTTCTATTTCCTTAGGAGTTATGGGGTTGTTTAACTGGTTTATCTGTTCCTGATTTAACTTCGATACCTGGTATCTGTCTAGGAAATTGTCCATTTCCTGAAAATTTTCAAATTTTGTTGAATATAGGTTTTTATAGTAAGATCTGATGATTTTTTGAATTTCCTCTGAATCTGTAGTTATGTCTCCCTTTTCATTTCTGATTTTGTTAATTTGGACGCACTCTCTGTGTCCTCTCGTTAGTCTGGCTAAGGGTTTATCTATCTTGTTGATTTTCTCAAAGAACCAACTTTTGGTTCTGTTGATTCTTTCTATGGTCCTTTTTGTTTCTACTTGGTTGATTTCAGCTCTGAGTTTGATTATTTCCTGCCTTCTACTCCTCCTGGGTGTATTTGCTTCTTTTTGTTCTAGAGCTTTTAGGTGTGCTGTCAAGCTGCTGACATATGCTCTTTCCTGTTTCTTTCTGCAGGCACTCAGCGCTATGAGTTTTCCTCTTAGAACAGCTTTCATTGTGTCCCATAAGTTTGAGTATGTTGTATCTTCATTTTCATTAAATTCTAAAAAGTTTTTAATTTCTTTCTTTATTTCTTCCTTGACCAGGTTATCATTGAGTAGAGCATTGTTCAATTTCCACGTATATGTGGGCATTCTTCCCTTATTGTTATTGAAGACCAGTTTTAGGCCGTGGTGGTCCGATAGCACGCATGGGATTATTTCTATCTTTCTGTACCTGTTGAGGCCCGTTTTTGACCAATTATATGGTCAATTTTGGAGAAAGTACCATGAGGAGCTGAGAAGAAGGTATATCCTTTTGCTTTAGGATAGAATTTCTATAAATATCCGTTAAGTCCATTTGGCTCATGACTTCTCTTAGTCTGTCGACATCACTGTTTAATTTCTGTTTCCATGATCTGTCCATTGATGAGAGTGGGGTGTTGAAATCTCCCACTATTATTGTGTGAGGTGCAATGTGTGTTTTGAGCTTTAGTAAGGTTTCTTTTACGTATGTAGGTGCCCTTGTATTTGGGGCATAGATATTTAGGATTGAGAGTTCATCTTGGTGGATTTTTCCTTTGATGAATATGAAGTGTCCTTCCTTATCTTTTTTGATGACTTTTAGTTGGAAATTGATTTTATTTGATATTAGAATGGCTACTCCAGCTTGCTTCTCCTGACCATTTGCTTGGAAAGTTGTTTTCCAGCCTTTCACTCTGAGGTAGTGTCTGTCTTTGTCTCTGAGGTGTGTTTCCTGTAGGCAGCAGAATGCAGGGTCCTCGTTGCGTATCCAGTTTGTTAATCTATGTCTTTTTATTGGGGAGTTGAGGCCATTGATATTGAGAGATATTAAGGAATAGTGATTATTGTTTCCCTTTATATTCATATTTGGATGTGAGGTTATGTTTGTGTGCTTTCATTCTCTTTGTTTTGTTGCCAAGACGATTAGTTTCTTGCTTCTTCTAGGGTATAGCTTGCCTCCTTATGTTGGGCTTTACCATTTATTATCCTTTGTAGTGCTGGATTTGTGGAAAGATATTGTGTAAATTTGGTTTTGTCATGGATTATCTTGGTTTCTCCATCAATGTTAATTGAGAGTTTTGCTGGATACAGTAACCTGGGCTGGCATTTGTGTTCTCTTAGGGTCTGTATGACATCAGTCCAGGATCTTCTGGCCTTCATAGTTTCTGGCGAGAAGTCTGGTGTGATTCTGATAGGTCTCCCTTTATATGTTACTTGACCTTTTTCCCTTACTGCTTTTAATATTCTTTCTTTATTTTGTGCGTTTGGTGTTTTGACAATTATGTGACGGGAGGTGTTTCTTTTCTGGTCCAATCTATTTGGAGTTCTGTAGGCTTCTTGTATGTCTATGGGTATCTCTTTTTTTAGGTTAGGGAAGTTTTCTTCTATGATTTTGTTGAAGATATTTACTGGTCCTTTGAGCTGGGAGTCTTCACTCTCTTCTATACCTATTATCCTTAGGTTTGATCTTCTCATTGAGTCCTGGATTTCCTGTATGTTTTGGGCCAGTAGCTTTTTCCGCTTTACATTATCTTTGACAGTTGAGTCAATGATTTCTATGGAATCTTCTGCTCCTGAGATTCTCTCTTCCATCTCTTGTATTCTGTTGGTGAAGCTTGTATCTACAGCTCCTTGTCTCTTCTTTTGGTTTTCTATATCCAGGGTTGTTTCCATGTGTTCTTTCTTGATTGCTTCTATTTCCATTTTTAATTCCTTCAAGTGTTTGATTGTGTTTTCCTGGAATTCTTTCAGGGATTTTTGTGTCTCCTCTCTATGGGCTTCTACTTGTTTATTTATGTTTTCCTGGAATTCTTTCAGGGATTTTTGCGATTCTTTCAGGCATTTTTGCGATTCCTCTCTGTAGGTTTCTACTTGTTCTCTAAGGGAGTTCTTCATGTCTTTCTTGAAGTCCTCCAGCATCATGATCAAATATGATTTTGAAACTAGATCTTGCTTTTCTGGTGTGTTTGGATATTCCGTGTTTGCTTTGGTGGGAGAATTGGGCTCCGATGATGCCATGTAGTCTTGGTTTCTGTTGCTTGTGTTCCTGCGCTTGCCTCTCGCCATCCGATTATCTCTAGTGTTACTTTGTTCTGCTATTCCTGACAGTGGCTAGACTGTCCTATAAGCCTGTGTGTCAGGAGTGCTGTAGACCTGTTTTCCTCTCTTTCAGTCAGTTATGGGGACAGAGTGTTCTGCTTTCGGGCGTGTAGTTTTTCCTCTCTACAGGTCTTCAGCTGTTCCTGTGGGCCTGTGTCTTGAGTTCACCAGGCAGCTTTCTTGCAGCAGAAAATTTGGTCTTATCTGTGGTCCTGAGGCTCAAGTTCGCTCGTGGGGTGCTGCCCACGGGCTCTCTGCAGCGGCAGCAACCAGGAAGACCTGTGCCGCCCCTTCCGGGAGCTTCAGTGCACCAGGGTTCCAGATGGTCTTTGGCTTTTTCCTCTGGTGTCCGAGATGTGTGTGCAGGGAGTAGTCTCTTCTGGTTTCCCAGGCTTGTCTTCCTCTCTGAAGGTTTAGCTCTCCCTCCCACGGGATTTGGGTGCAGAGAACTGTTTATCCGGTCTGTTTCCTTCAGGGTCCGGTGGTGTCTCAGGTAGGGGTCCTGGCACTCCTGGGCCCTCCCCCACGGGAGCCCAGAGGCCTTATACCGTTTCCTCTTGGTCCAGGGATGTGGGCAGGGGTGAGCAATGTTTGTGGTCTCTTCCGCTCTGCAGCCTCAGGAGTGCCCACCTGACCAGGCGGTTGGGTCTCTCTCTCACCCGGTCTGGGAGCAGAGAGCTGCTGCGGGCCGGGATCCTGATACTTGTTCTCTACCATCTACACACACACACACACACACACACACACACACACACACACAAAGAATAAAATAAAAAATGTAAAATAAACGTGTAAATGAACCAATCCAGTGTTTTCTTCTATTTGCGTACAATTCTATATTGAGAACATTTGTGGCTGATGCATATTAGACAATGGATTGAATGATAGCACAGGACACATGGCATTCTCCTAGGGCCTCTATATATGCAGGTGCAGATGCAAATACATCACACTCATACACGTGCACATATGTGCATTTTTACAAACACATTACAAAAGTAAAAGCATAAAAAATGAAAAAACAGTTTTGAGGTTGCTCATGGCTTGGGGTAGATCTTCTTAAGCAGGATGTGTCTTCCTAGCTTCTGAGAAGAGAGCAGGAGAGGAAAGCACTTAGATAGAGCAGCCCCCAGAACTATGAACTCACACCCAAGAATGGCCTAGAGGTGTCAATCCAGCAAAAGTCCAGTGGACATAGCAACCAAAGTCTGATCTCTAGGACCATCCTTTGGATGCAATCTTTCTGATAATCTTTGGAATTCTTGCTGCCTCTTTCTCTTGTACTGTTTCCTTTCCAAGTCTAGGTGACGGGGGAACTGAGAAGCATAGATTTTTCCAGCATTTAATTGGGTCTTTATAGTAGCATTAAGAAGTGTTTCTAGAGTATCATCATTTTCCTGTGATCCTGAGAGTGCTTGGAAGCGCTTGGAGCTTTATGTGTGTTTTCATGGTAACGTTCTCACCTAGATCCCAAGATGAGAGAAACAGGCCCATTGAGAGGCCTAAACCCGTGGTTTGAATGTCTCCCTCAGGCAAGCAAGTGCAAGTTCATCTTCTCTTCTTCTGATTCCTCTCCTCCATTGGGTATAACCAGTCATCCTTTCTTAGGAAATATATATTAACTGCTGTACAATGAATTTAATCTTGTTGTTGGAGTGACTTTAAGGCAGAATAAAGCAAATTCCCCCAGAGTAGACATTTCTTTGCCATTCAAAGTATGACTTAGGGGCTGAAGAGTCAGTTCAGTTGATACAGTTCTGGTTAGGCAATTGAGAAGGCCTGACTTTGATCCCAGAACTCAATGGAGAGCAGAGCATAGTGACATCTGCTTATAAGTCCAGCATGGGGATGGGGCATGGGGGGTAGACAGGTCGACCCTGGTACTTACTAGTCAGCCAGCCTAGCACAATTGGAACACCTGAGGCCTCTGTGACAGAGATCCTGTCTCAGCAAGACAAAAACAAAAACAAATTAAAAAAATGAAACAAAAGGTTAACAAGATTGACAGCTCTGGAAGAGAGATACCTGAGGTTGACATTTGGCTACCACGTACACTGACACACACAGACAGAGACACACCACACGCATAACACACACACACACACACACACACACACACACACACACCACACTATACACATACACACCACACACAGAAATATACACTACACACACAGACATACACACCACACACACACACACACACACATACACACACACACCATATACTAAACATATACACACCACACACACAGACACACATCACACACATAACATAAACACACCGTATGCTACACTCATACACACCACATACTACGCACATACACACAAACACCACACATACCATACACGTACACACACACAACACACATACCACACACCCAGACACACACACACCACACACACATATACACAAACACCACACACATACACACATGCCACACACATACAACACCACATACCATACACACATATCACACACCACACACACACACTTACACACAGATACACACCACACACATAACATACATACAGTACATACTACACACATAGCACACATATACATACACCACACACACATACCACACACACACACCACACACATATACACAAACACCACACACACATGCACACATGCCACACACATACAACACCATACACCACACACACATATCACACACCATACACACACAGAGATACACACCACACACATAACATACATACACTACACACATATACATACACCACACACACATACCACACACACACACACACACCACAACACACACACACACACACACACACACAGTGGCAGGTAGCTATGGTAATAATAATATAATGTGGCTTATATAACCAGCCAACCTGAATGCTGTTAGTTTGACAGTGTTATAGGAAAATGGTTCATTTGAGACCATTTCTGTTTAGCACACTTGAAGAGTCTCATGGCCGGCTGCATCTGCCATTGTTTAATATCGGCATCCAGGTATCAGGCCAGAAAATGTGGATCAGTCTGCCCTCATGTGCGAAGGTTGATACAGTCGGTTATGTAACTTTGAGATGCCCTAGTTTTATTTTACTAAACTTTCATCATGAAACTGAGGATGGATAGGAAAGTGATAGCTGTCAATGAAGGTAGTGAATTCCTCCACTACCTGGGCCTCCATGGGTTATTAAACATTGGTGCAGTCTGCTTACAGAAGGAGGTGCTTCACTTCTCAGCCTGGGTGTCGTCGTCGTCGTTGTCATCACTGTGATCATTGTCGCTATTGCTACACTAAGGTAGCATTTTTCTGCAGATAAGTCCCCTAGATAGAAAGACAAATCCCTGACATTTTGCTACGTTCTTCCTTTGGCACAGCACACTCGTTCCGCCATCACGTCCTGCCAGTCTTTTCCTGTTGCTGGGATGGATTACTCTGACAAGAGCGACTTAAGGGAGAAAGAGTTTATTTTGGCTCACACTTCAAGGCCTTTCATGGAGGAGAAGCCGCAGGGGCAGGAACATGAAGCAGCTGGTCACGTTGTATGCGTAACCAGGAAGCACAGAGCAAGACCCAACGCTGCTGCTCAGCCCTCTTCCCCATTTTATACAGCACAGGATCCCTCGCCCAGGGACTAGTTCCACCCATAATTAAGATGGGTCTTTCCACATCAGTAAATGTATTCATGATGATCCCTCACAGACATTCCTGAGGCTAACTTCAATCTATATGGTCCCTCACAAGTGTGCCCGAAAGGCTTGTTTCCTCGCTGATTCTGGATGCACTCCTCTTTCATTGGTTTCCCTGCATAACGGCACACGCACAGGTGACAACGTTAATGGAACACAGGCCACTTTCCTCGGAGCTTTAGAAGCTTGAACACACCTCTCCCCAGAGTAATTAAAACCTTTGCACCATTCTTCATGTGCTGAGTCCTAACTATGCAAACAGCACACATTCTTGGCATTCGAGACCACGATCTCCTAGTGAGCAAAAACTAATAGTGCCCACCTTTATCCTCCTGTAGTCCCCACCTACTGTATTTTCATTTGTGAGTACAAAGTCTGAGACTTTATCTTTCTCAAGTCTTAACCTCTTACCTAAAAGTCTAAGACTGAAGGTGAACGTGATTGGCAGCCTAACGTTGAAATGCTCCCGTTTCAAGTTCTGCCTAACTGCCACCATGAGACATCAGTCTCATAAATTATAGAGGCTCCCCATTTATATCTGCCTTTCTACTGGTTTGGGGTTAATTACTTCTGGACTGGTTGCTTGGTTCAGTGGGAAAAGGTTTTAATTTCCTCTTTGCAGAAAATGAAAGAGCTAGCCTTCCTACCTCAGTGGTTTCCCCCGCTCCTACTAACAGAGTAGCCACAAAATTTCCTTCCTCCAAAATCCTCCAGTGAACGTGCGATTTAGAATTTATAGCTGGCAAGTGAAAAAACGATTGTCCACTCCTTCCTCCGTAGTCCTGGGAGTCAGGAGCCTCTGCTCTAAGACCTCACAAGCCCTGGAAGGACCCCCTCATTGGCTTTCACTCCTATGTGGATGTGGTTCACGGAGCCTGTCAGTCAGCAGTGATAGATGCCTCCAAATCCCTCCACTTACCCTGAGGTGGCCACCTTTAAAAGCAGATCTGTAACCAGAACAGAGGAAGCTTGAGGAAGCTGGCAGAAGGCTAGGGGGACTTTCCCAACAAGAAACCTCTGAAATGTGGGTGTCAGAGGAGCGTTATAGCGGCTTCCTCGCATTTTAAGTCAAGTCTTGCCTTTGTGAGCACTGAGGGAAGGCACTTGGTTGGTTTGTATGTGTGTGTGTGTGTTTGTAAATGTGCATGTATGTATGACTATGTGATGGTTAGAGGTAAAGTTGAAGATCTTCCTCGATTGGTGTTCCCACTACTTTTAAAATAATGTTTCTATTTTCTCTTTGAGAATTTCACTCATACAATGTATTTTGGCTGAATTAATCCCCCCAGCTCCTCCTAGACACCCCTCTCCTCCTCACCCAGCCTCATGTTTCATATCATTTTTTGAGGCCCAATTTGTCAAGGATTTGAAGTTTACCGATTCCGCTACACTGACTGGCCAGCAGGCCAAGGGCCCTCCTGTCACCGCCTCTCCAGTGTTGAAGCGACCATAGGCGCTCACCTCAGCCCCAGGGCTTTATGTAGGTACCTCAGAGTTTTATGTAGGTGCTGGGGTTTGGACTCAAGTCTTTATACTTGCATGCTGAGCACTTCACAGACTGAGTACTTCTCCCCAGACTGCAGTATGCATTTTTTAAAATAGGTTTGTTAGGGTTGGGGATTTAGCTCAGTGGTAGAGCACTTGCCTAGCAAGCTGGGTTCGGTCCCCAGCTCTGAAAAAAAAAAAAAGAAAAGAAAAAAAATAGGTTTGTTTATTTACTCTGTATACAGTGTTCTGTCTTTATATACACCTGTATACCAGAAGAGGGCAAGAGTTCTCATTGTAGATGGTTATGAGCCTTATGCAGTTGCTGGGAATTAAGCTCAGGACTCTGGAAGAGCTGCCAGTGCTCTTAACCTCCGAACTGGATCTTCCACGTATTTAAAGCAACTGCACCTGTGAGACTTCTGGATCCTCTCTTACCATTGCACATGGCTACTCTTCAATACTGTGCAAGGTGGAACATTCTGGATTGCTCCTGATAGACCCACAAAAGAACACAGCACCCGACCTCAGCTGATAAGAATCCTGGATTAAAACAGGGCTATTTCTTTGTTCCTGCATCTGGTTTCATTTGTGAGGGAGGGGAAAAATCTCACCCCGGGTTCCGTAACATGTCTGCTGAGAAAGAGCATTGTAAGGAATGGTGCAAGGCTAATGCTGACTGGGAGAACTGGGTACCTTATTACCTTTATGAGAATGCCATTTCTCACTCTGAGGTGCAGAGAAGGCTGACTGCACCTCTAAGTGTTTCCTTCCATCCCCCATACCTGCTTAAGGACTCAAGGAGCCATTTCCTTCCTAGTTTGAAGTCTTTCCATGTGTCTATTTACTACTGGGTTAAATGTCATCGCGTGTATTTTATCTGGTGCATGTAGTTTTGGTGTATAACTGTTATATCAATGCTTAATAGATATGAGCTCAAAATCAGCTCCAACAGAGAGACTGGTCAAATTCTATGACCTCTATGAGCCATGCTGCTCACATGGTGACGAGAAAATACATGTATCTGAGATACACAAATGAAAGTTTCATTATATTGAAGTATGTTTTTAAAGATTTACTTTTTTATTCATGTGTGTGTGTGTGTGTGTGTGTGTGTGTGTGTGTGTGTGTGTGTGTATGTGCTTCATGTGTGTAGGTGCCCAAAAAGGCCAGAAGAGGGTCTCAGATTCCTTCAAGTTGAGCTGCCCAATATGGGTGCTGGGAATTGATCTCAGGTTCTCTAGAAGAACAAGTTCTCTTAACCCTTCATCCATTTTTTTCCAGCTGTGAAATGTATTTTAAATGCCATTTAAGAGGAGCTTTGAGTTCACAGAAAGTTGTGAGGAAGGAGACAACCCACGTATTCTGCTCATGCATAGCCCCTCCCATTTTCCATGGCTGCTGTTAGGTTAAAATGTATTTCTACTCCCAGAGTTCATAGCTTCTACTTTCTTTTCAGATTAAAAAATTTCATCTCTTGACTCTGGTGAAATAAAATTACCCTTTATCCACTTAAAAATTGTACATTCTATTTCTATTTTGTTAAGAGAGGGCTTCTGTTTCAAGAAAATGTAGTTCTGGCTGTCCTGGAACTCCCTTTGTAGACCAGGCTGGCCTCGAACTCACAGAGATCCTTCTGTTTCCGCCTTCTGAGTGCTGGGGTTAAAGGTGTGCACCACCTGGCCCAGCTGTGTGTTCTGGCTTTGCTCTTTAGGTGTTTTGCTTGAACATTCCAATAACATAGCATTTTAACACTTCTATCTCCTTTTTAAAATTATTTTTTGTCTTTTATCGCCACAATATTTTTTTGATTTTAATTTCAATTCAGTATAAATATTTTTGGAAATTTGGGGGTTTTTTATTGTTATTTCCATTGTTTTATTTTTCTTAGATAGCAATATGTTTGAATATGTTCTTCGGTCTATAATTTATTTCCATGTGAGGTAGTTTTAAAAGGTGTCTATGATTATTGTAACTTCCTACTAAGTCTCAAAATGAATAGCATTAGCCCTCTTATTTTGTTACTTTTTGCAAAGCCCTTTTACACTTCCGTAAGAAGTTCAGAATCAACTCCTTGGTTTTAACCAATCTCTTGCTGATATTTTTTTTTATTGGAACTCAACTTAAATCATTCAGGACAAACTTACATCTTAATACACGCACTGACTAATGGATAACATAGATCTTTCTGTTTCGTTACATCTTTTCAAAAATATAATTTCTCAGCAATGTTTTATAGTTTTTCATCGACAGGGGCTTTCGTACCTTGATAAGATTCATATCTAAGTATAACAGTTTTTTATGACATTGTAAATAGCTCACCTTTTCTATCTTAATTCCAATTACTCATTTTCAGTGTGCAGAAGCAGAAACAAAGTTAGTTTTTGTACGATGATCTTTCCACAACCCCCTAAGAGTTCACTCATTCGCTCTATTTTCGTGTTGCATAGAATTTTCTATATAGATTATGAGGCCATGCATGAGTAACTTTACTCTTTTCAAATATGTTTAACTTTTTACCCATTCTTGTTCTATGCTTTATTGTCAGGGATCTCTACTTTAATGTGAAATAAAAATAATGAAACTATATATTGGCTTTTTTAATCATTATAGAAAAATTACCTATGTTTCATTATTAATTGATGCTAATCTTAAATTAGGAAGATTCCTTCAATGTTTTAGTTTAGTTTAGGAATATATGTAGAGGGTGCCATGAACATTTTCATCTTTAGTTTTTAATATGATCAATTAGAGTGTTTAATCTATGTTAAGCCAATTTGGAATTTCAGGAAAGACCACTAAGACTATCCTTTATATTTTGTTGATGTTGTCTGTTATGTACATTCACGAGAGACATTGTCTATGGCTTTCCTTTGTATAGTATGTATAGATCTTTCTAGTCTTAATGTCAGGGTCATGCTGGCTTTTCTTCAATAAATTAATTGCAAACTGTGCTCACCTCTCCAGTTTTCAGGAAGAGTGTAAAGTTGTATAAATTTGTATAAAATTGACACCATTTCTTTAAGATACTTTGGGCCAAATGGCTTATTTATAGATTTTTTTTATTTATCTGTTTCTTTTTCCATGAATTTTGGTGGTTTATATCTTACAGGAAATTTGTTTTTTCCATCCAAATTATCAAATGTATTGGTTGTGACATTGTTTACACTCGTCTCTCAGTGCTTTCTTAAACCTTACCCTCTGTAGCATTGTAGACACTATAAAATCTGCACGAGCACCACCAAGTAATATCTTAATGTTCATTCCATTTAAAATACTTTAAATTTTCTCTCATCAATTTCTTCTGTGACCAGTTGGGCAACATAGAAGTAAATTATTTAGCTTTCAGGCATTTGAGAGTCTTCTAGGCATCTTATGAATTCCTAATTTACGTGTTCTTTGCTTAAAAAACAGTTAACATAATTTGAATAATTTTAAATTAATTTGCATCTGTTTAATTATCTAGACTATAGTATCTATTGGTAAACAGCCCATGTATCATGAATCTGGGGTAGGCTATTTGGAGATTGTAGCTCCTGTCTTTTGTATTTCTGCTTGTCTACTTGTTCTGTCTACTCTTGGTTGGGGACTATTGAAACATCTGACTGTAATTGCGAAGTCTGGGTGTCCTTCATTTCTTAGCTTCATTGCACTGTGCTTCTTTATTAATTATGCTTTTCCTCAAGATGAAATTAGTTTCTGTACTCTGCGTAACATTCTTTTCTCTGAAATCTCCTTTGGCTGACTTACTACAGAAATTTCATTTTTCTGCTAATGTCACTTCTATGTTCTCTTACTTTCAACGTTTTGTTTTGTTTTGTTGTTGTTGTTGCTGCTGCTTCTTGATTACGGTGTACAATTGATGCAGGTGTTTCTATATTTTAAAGCAAGTTGTCCTTCTTTGGGAATTTTATGCTTATAGCCAGCTTCTGTAGTCTTTCCCAGATGTCACCTACTGATGCAATCTTAAATCAATTGGTTAAAATTAAGCAATTACTTTGGGGTCTATTTGCTTATTATTGTGCCCAAATTTAAAAAAAAAGCCATAATTTCTTTAAATATTGTTCTGTTTCATTTCTCCCCTTTTCTATAGAAGCACTCTTTCATTTTCATATTCACTAAGCTGTTCCAAGTTTTTCTTCTGTTTACTGGATCTTCGTTTATTTTTTATTTTTTTATTTTTCTCCTTCTTCTGAGCTTCATTTTGGAAACTTTCTGAATCCTCTAGTTCCTTATCCCTCCCACCCCTGCCCTGCAGCGTCTAACCCACCCTCCACCCCAACACCCCCACCCCCGTCCTGCAGCCCCTCCCCCCTGCAGCGTCAGACCAGGCCCCCAGCCACCCCTGCCCTGCAGGGTCTAACCCCCAACCTGAACCCCCCACCCCGCCCGCAGGGTCTAACCACCACTAATCCCATCAAGCACACTTCACTATAGCCATTCATTGCAAACTTCATCTCATTGAGTGGTCACTGGATTTGTTTTACAATTTTTGCATCTCAGCTTGGCATTTTTTTTTATTTTCAAACTTACACACACAGAGAGAGAGAGAGAGAGAGAGAGAGAGAGAGAGAGAGAGAGAGAGAGAGAGAGAGAGGGAGAGAGAGAGAGAGAGAGAGGAAAGGGCTGGGAGATGGTTCAACAGGCAAAAGCACCCACAGTATCGAAAACCTGAGCACCTGAGTTCAAGTTACCAGAACCCATGTAAGAACCAGGCACTGCTGTAATTCTTGTGTAGGGGTAGGAATGGAAGGTGTGTTTGTTTTCTAGATTAACTTCCCTGTGTAGATAAAGGGCCTCTCTTAGGTTGAATGAGTTTCTGTTAGGTTACTAATTATCTGGAGTTGGACATCTTCCAGGAAGTCAATCAGGAACAAAAGATGGATATAAAGTTAGTACAGCAAGGTCAGACTGGAGCACACAGGTATGGGTTAAAATCCACGGTGATAGCCTGGATTTAATGTCAGCCTTTCTGCTTTCATCCCTGAAGCAGTGAGAAGCTGGATCAGGAGTCAGAGAAGATAATAAAGAGACCAAATGAAGCTTGATTATTTTCCTCTCTGTGAAGAATGTCCACAAAGGGACAAAAAGCATGTGTTTGGAAAGTTCCTAGTTGTGCCTTGCATTCTCACTTGTGTGATGATGATGGTGATGATGATGGTGGTAGTGATGGTGGTAGTGATGGTGGTGGTGGAAATGATGGTGATGATGGTGGTGAGGGTAGTGATGGTGGTGATGGTGGTGGTGGTAATGATGGTGATGTTTAAATGCTGTTTCACATTCTTTCTGTAATAATAGGGAAAAGAAAAGCACAAAGACAGAGTCTTTAACTTCAAATGGAAATACAAAGAAAGGAATTATTCTTGAGAATATAATTTATCCTGGCCAAATGGATGAAAAGTGTCATGGAGACACTTCCACCTTTAGCATTTGACACACACAGAATGAGGGTTCAGGGGCCGTTGTTGTGCTCTGCCTGAACCTAGGTGATTCTGTTCCTTAAGTGGATTCTGTCTTGCAGTCACGTGCTGTTTCTGACCAGAACTGCACTCACATGACTGCTTGCTGTGCAGTGGTGACACAGAAAACCAATGCAGCCCTCATAATCCACTAAGCTGGAGAGAGCTGCCCAGACCTAACTCTCAGCAGGTGTCCAGCGTGAGCCAGAGCTGCTGTTCCCGCATGGGCTCTCCCATGGCTCCGTGTAACACGGCCACCCTCTTCGGGGCTGTCTAATTTCGTAGCATCCTGGCCTCCTCTTCTTCTCTATCGAGCACACAGCGTGTCGATATCGAGGTGTGGGGAGGGGAGCCCGCAGCCTAGTATTTGCTATTACATCCGCGTATTGCAAACGTAGAGCTAGTTCTTTTTAATCCAAGAAGTCATTAAAGTAATAAAAGAAAATGATAAAATGGTGTTGTTGGTTAGATTGTTGTGCTCTTCTGGAGGGTTTGTTCTTTCTTTATTTTTATCACATTCTTGCCTTTTCTGAAAAATCTATGAGTAGAGAGAGCCAGATAAGATTATGCTTCAAATAATAAGGTTAGAGTCGTCCATTTTTAGTTTATACACTGGAGTAAGAATGCATTTAACAAAAGTAAAAATAAATAAATAAATAAATAAATAAATAAATAAATAAATAAAGATTTCAAGTGCTTCCCAAGATGGCAAAGGAAACCTGGATCGTGACTAATGGCTGCTCTTATTATTTTGAAATATCATTCATCTGTAAAATCCTTCCCCAGGGCCCCATAAATTGCTGTACCATTCCCCCAGGAACATCATGGAGAAAGCATGCTTCCTCTGCATTTCATTTCTAGTACTTGCTGTGACGACTGCTATCACAGAGAGCATTTAACTGGAACACACATTTCTGTGTTCCTCTGACAACACTGAGCCACAGGCATCTATATAACACACACACACACACACACGCACACACGCACACACACACAGAAAGTCAGGTTTTTATTCTTATTTCAACACAAAAGATTAAGGACAGTCACTTAATGCAATGTACCGGAAACAATTGTGTCTTAAAGTTGTTTATTTTAATTAATTAATTAGTTAATGAGATTATATTAGATCGGATTAAGTGACAACTTTGTATGTGTCTTTCTGGAAAGCCGTCAGGCCTGCTGGCCAAAGGATGACCGCAGAATACTTCCAAATCCAAGTAAACAAGCCAAAGGGTGGGAGGTAGGGAAGCTCTTATAAGTCAATGTCCTTATAAACTGTTTAAAAGGGAAACTTCCTCTGGGCAGACTGAGGGCTCCATCCTGTCACTGCTTTACGGGACCGGGAGATACGAGCAGAGACTTACAGGATCATGGAGACTCCAGCATAGGCTGCCTTCAACACTCTAACTTCACAAAGAAGTCTTCCTGTGGAAGAGGACAAGTGCCACCATGGATCTTTCTGACGAAATGACAGTGTCTTCACAGTGTCTCTGAAAGCTTGATGACCCTCAGTATCTCCCAGAACAAAGAAGTCAGTAGAACAGGGTGAAAATGTTACAGGAGGCAAGTAAGAAACACAAAAGACAGATGACAAGGTGACAAGTTAAACACAATCCACAGAATAAGAGCCGTCAGAAGCCTCCTCCACAGCACACCTACAAACACCTGCCCTTTTGTTAACGCATAAAAGAGTCTCCAGCTGTAACTCCTTAAGCTCCTTGGTGACAGAAGCCAGATGGCTATGCACCGGCTCTCTCGTGGCGATTGATTCCCCTGGATAGTGCGCCAGCCAGACTTATTTTACCATCATCAGCCCTTTATGTCATCCCCTCCTCACCCCAAATTCTGGTTATTCGAGTCTTCCGGCTCTGCCTCATTTCCTATTTCTAGACTCAAGAACCCCAAAAAAGCTAATTAGTCACTGATAATCCGTGTACTGGGGAAGATTGTAGAGAGACGTCCTAGACTTGGAGTCCTAATTCAAGCCAATGTTCAGAGCTAAGAGCACAGTCACCCACCCATCCACCAACTCAGGACCTTCCCTAAGTAACAACCTGTCTGAATTCGCAGTCAACAGCCACTGCTTTTTGAGGGTTCTTGTTCTCTGACCTGACAATGGTGGAGGGCTTGCATGCTCTCGGATAGTTCACCCATCCGCCTTGCTAAAATCCTGCCATGAGGGCAGAGATCTTTATTGAAAGCATTTCTCTCTGGTAAGAAAAAGAAAATAGCATTAGAGTGAATAAGACAATGGAATTCAAATAACTTAATGTAAATGAGTTACTCATTTCAATTTCTCTAATGGAAGGCATGCAGTCACTGACTAAAGAGCAGAAGAATGAAAAATCCATCAATGAAGCACTGAAAGAAAGAGATGAAGAGCCTTCAGTGGGAGGCGACAATTATTCACAAATAGCATTTGCGTGATACGTTCCTGTCTTTCTTTCCTGGACATCAGGTGCAGTGGAGGAA
Organism: Rattus norvegicus; assembly: GCF_021556685.1. Lineage (NCBI taxonomy): Eukaryota > Metazoa > Chordata > Mammalia > Rodentia > Muridae > Rattus > Rattus norvegicus. The sequence goes on along the minus strand of NC_141535.1, from coordinate 206,237,787 downwards.
GATGCTGCTTCTCTCAGCTCAGGCCACATTATCACCACTCATGACTGGCCAAAGAAAGACCTCTTTTTGTTTTATTTTATAATTTTATTCTACTTATTCTAGTGATTGTGTGTGTGTGTGTGTGTGTGTATGTGTGTGTGTGTGTGTATGCGTGTGTGTGTGTGTGTGTGTCTGTCTGTCTGTCTGTCTGTCTGTCTCTGTGTGTTCTACAAACAGGCTAGGATGACTGGCCAGTGGGCCCAGGTATTCACTTGTCATTACCTCCCTAGCAGGAAGATTATAAGCCTATACTACCACACCTCCTCCCTTCCTCCCTAATTCCCTCCCTCCCTCCCTCCCTCCCTTCTCCTTTTCTTCCTTCCTTCCTTCCTTCCTTCCTTCCTTCCTTCCTTTCTTCCTTTCTTTCTCCTTCATGTTCATCTGTGTACGTATGATCATGCACACCATAGCATGTGTGTGGAAGCTGTTGAGACAGGGTTTCCTCACCATTGCTTAAGCCATCCACTGGCCCATGAACATCTGGAGATTCTCCTGTGTCCCCCTCCCATCTCCCTGGAAAGGGCATGGGCATTGTAGACACTCACTACCATGCCCTTTCACCTGGGTTTGAGAATTTGAATGAAGTCATCATGTTTGCACAGCAAATGTGTTCAGCCAGTGATCTATCTCCAGGGACTCAATGGTGGTCTCCCCCTCGCCACACACACACACACAGACACTTGTGCTTGGGAGAGAAATAATTTACTACAATCTTCCTTTAGTTTTACACTTTCCATTTTATTTCTTGAAGTGGAAATTTCTGGTTTCTTTGGAGACTCAGTTGTATCATATATGTTTTTCCCCCCTCTGGAAGCTGTGTGATGAGAGGATGTTTTGCTGAAGCAGACACATGAGAGGATGAGTGATATTTGGAAAGGGTATAAAAGCCCACAGACAGTGAATCACGTTCTTGCTGGTCTTTGTTGATGAAGCTCTTGCATTGGTAGGCCTTGCAATGCTTTACTGGTCTTCTCTGATACTCACTTGATGTGACGTGATAAGAGAAATGTGCCAAAGAACTTCTTGTAGTATTCTGGCTGCTTCTTGCCTCTTCCTTGATCTCATGCAGTTCCAGGGAGCCTCATGGTTTCTTCTGGATTGAGCCACTGCTACTGATTCATGTTTTGTGTTTGCCATTGGACTGGACTACCACTACTGATTTGTGTTTGATATTTTGGACTGGATTGCTGATATCCTAATAATAAATATTGGAATCACCTCAGAAAACTACTTCTAAACAGGTTCACAACTTCCTTGTCCTATTAACTATCTTTCTTCCCTACATTTGGTCAGTGGACTAGAGGAGAGGTTGAAGCATTTAAGAACCTTTATTAAAGTAGGTTTTGAAAAATATAAGCTTATAATTCCCTAGCCCTTTTTATGTATTATTTTTGACCCTAGCCCTTTTATCATATTAAATCTGTCACCTTTTTGAATATTTGTATTCTTTCAAAGGGAATGTTACTTTAGGTGCGTTTAATTTATATTATACTTCATTCTATTTTAACATTTTTAAATTTTATTTTATCTTTTACTTATTCACTTTACATCTACTCACTGACCCCCCTCCCAGTCACTCCCTTTCACAATCCTTTCCCACTTCCTCCTCCCCCCTCACCTTCTCCTCTGATCAAGTGGAGACCCTCTGTGTAGGCTAAGCACTTCCTCTTCCACTGAGGCCAGACAAAGCAGCCCAGCTAGTATAACATATCCTACAGGCAGGGAACAGCTTTTGGACTAGGTCCCTGTTCCAGTTGTTCAAGACCCACATGAAGATCAAGGCATCTGCTACATATGTGTGGGGAGGCCAAGGTCCAGCTTGTGTATGTTCTTTGGTTGATGGTTCAGTCTCTGACAGCCCCAAGGGTCTACATTAGTTCACTTTGTTGATCTTCCTGTGGAGTTCCTATCCCCTTCTGGACCTGCAAACCTTCCTCCTATTCTTCCATAAGAGTCCCCAAGCTCCATCCACTGTTTGGCTGTGAATGTCTGAATTTATTTGAGTCGGTTGCTTGGTCTAGCCTCTCAGAGGACAGCCATGCTAGTCTCCTATCTGCAAACATAACAGAATGTCAGTAATAGTGTCAGGGATTGGTGCTTGCCCATGGGATGAGTCTCAAGTTGGGCCAGTTAATTGCTTGGTCATTCCCTCAGTCTCTGCTCTATACCCCATCCCTGCATTTATTGTAGATAGGATAAATTTGGGGTTGAAAGTTTTGTGGTTGGGTTGGAGTCCATATTACTCCCTTAGGGTTCTTGCCTGGTTGGCTACAGGAGGTAACTCCTCAGGTTCCATATCCTCAGTGCTGTGAGTCACAGCTAAGGACACCACCAATGATTTTTGGGCAACTCATCTATTCTAGGTCTCTGTCTTGTCCTAGAGATGCTCCCTATCTCCCCACTCATCAGTTGGCAGATTTCCACTGATTCTCATGGTCATCTTGCCATTTCTCCTGCTCCTTCCCACATGGGAAATACTATGCAGCTAATAAAAACAAAAACATCATGAACTTTGCAGGCAAATGGCTAGATCTTAAAAATATTGTTTTGAGTGTGTTAACCCAGTCCCCAAAGGATATGCATGGTATGTACTTACTTATAAGTGGTATTAACCATATAGTACAGGATAGCCATTCTATACTCCATAGACCCAAAGAAGTTAAACAAGAAGGAAGGCCCAAGGGAGGATGCTTGAATCTCACTTAGAAGGGAGAATAAAATAGTCATAAGATGGATGGAGGGAACTGGGCAGGAGAAGAGATGGGGAGGGGAATGGGGGCTCAGGATCACATCTTCTGACTTGGGCCCAAGTTTAAGATCCACACTGCCGAACACTCAGCCGTGGCCTTGCCTGTAACTTCCTTAGGAGACGGTGATGCTCCTTGTGTGCTTTCTCAGTGATGTGCACCCAGATCCTCTCCAGTTACCTCACTTCAAAGGATGCTGGAGTCAAAATACAGGGACCATCAAGGATCCACAGGAGAGTAGAAAGTAAGGCCAATTGCAAGACAGATTTCTAAAGCTTCACCGCAGTTTTCTCTACCTCTGGGATTAGCAGGATAATAATTTTTGAAGTGGATACCAGCTGTGTGTCCACCTGCCCAGCCAAAGCTCACGGGGCTCAACATTATTCCAGACACAAAAGGCTACTTGCCTCACGCAAGGAACCAGAACCCAGGATTCTGCTTAAAATCAACTTCCTGAAAATATGTTTTGCTACTTTTGAAAAGATGAAAACATTGTGGCAATTGCGAAACCCCCAAAGAGAATTTTAATAAAACCCTATTTAATTTTACTGCATGTGTGCTTCCGAACACCTGTTTTCTGAGCCGGGTAAAGATGGTTGATCAAGTGACCTGTGACGTCTCCATTGTCTGGAGGGCCTGAAGTGAGATAGCAGGCGTTGTTCTGAACATCATAGAATGAGGTAACTTAGGGCTGGCTCTTCTGAGACCTTCTGGATGAGGGGACTATATCTCTTAGGTAATGGCTCACAGTTTTAAGCCTTTCAATCTCCAATACAAATACTCATATCCCAGGATCCTCCAGAGAACTCTCCACCCCATTTCTAAGTTAAGCCTAATTACTTCCTTAGGTAAAGTAAATTTCTTTCATGACTAAAATTGGGGTGTATTCTCCCTTGCAAGCAGAGTCTTGACTCATTATCAAAATTGAAGTCCTTGTAACTGACAGTAATGCCTGTTTAAGAATGTCAGGAATGACCCTATCATGCTTTCTTAAGGGTTTAGAACCTCATGTAGATAAGAGAGGCATTGCAGTGTGGCCACTGGGGCTGCTATGGGACAGTACCAGAAGATGAAAGGGCCTTATCCAGAGCATTAAAAAAATGCAGATAGAATGACTATATGAATTCAAAAAACATTTGCTCCAGTTCAGAGTATTTATAAACTATTTTTGAGAAATCTATCATAAAATATCTTAATTTGGTTCCTTCTCCAGGAAAATTTGATATTATTCTCCATTTGTACAATCCCAAGGTTATTTTTGGGCTCTCTTTTGATATGTCTGACATACAAAGGCTAGCAGTTAAAAATTGTGTTGCCGTTGTTCTAGTGGATTGCCAGAACTTAGCAACTCAGAAATTTATATTGAATACCTGTGACAGTAAATTATAGACTTTTGTTGGTCTTTAGTTTTGAGGAAAAGTACTATGTCTCGTGCACCAGAATATAGTTAAAGGAGGCTGTGAGCATTATCTATCAATGAGGAGCATGTGTGCCCAGAGCATTGGCCTCACTCACAAAGGAAGGAATGGCAGCTTGTAGGAAATGTACTGCAAGAAACATAATCTTGAGCTAGGGAGATGACTCAGTAGGTAAAGCATTGGCAAATGCAAGATGAAGACCTGAGGATGACTTCCCACAACACAAGTAAAGCCAGATGCAGTAACCAGATGCAGTAGATGGTGTCTGGAATCCCAGTGAAGCAGAGACATCCAAGAACTCTGATGACCAGATAACTTTGTGCACAGATCTGTGAGCAACAAGGAGCCTCTCTCTAAAACAGCTTGAAGAATGAAGACTGATACCCAAGGTTATCTCTTGACCTCACACATGCACAGTGGTACATATGCTTCCACACTTTTATAACTGAATACACCACACACACACACACACACACACACACACACACAGAGAGAGAGAGAGAGAGAGAGAGAGAGAGAGAGAGAGGGAGGGGCAGGCAGACAGACAGACAGACAGATTTAAAAATTCCCTACTCTAATCCTTCTCCATTTTGGGTAGAGGAAGTTTATGGGGGTTTGTGATGTCACCCAAAGAACAGAGAAGACCAGTATAGTCAGAAGTTTATACCAAGGCTCTTGGTGACTGTGAGGGTCCTACCTGAGTTCTGATCTTTCCTCTTTACTTGTAAAGTTGATGACGATCTTCACTATAACCCCACACTAAAGACAAGGTAGTAAAACAAACAAAAAACTTAATAAAATATTCTGACCTTATTACCAGCAATGCCACTTGGGTTGGATCCATGTAAAACCTATTTTCTTTCGACACATCTTTCTGTGATTTATTCTTCTTTTTGAGCAAAATGGGTAATATACATGAAGTCTGTGATCAAAGGAACAGCACATGTCTTTCTATTTCTTTTCTATAGGAAGAAAAGGAGACTTTTGGGGGTGTCATGGAGGGAAGGGGTACTGAAAGAAGTTTCTTTTATACTTACGTAATAACATCAGAATCCAGAGATTACTGGACAATCCTCTAGAATTGTTTCAGTGTATCTGAGGTGATGTCTGAGAATTTGCACTTGTAATGCATTTTTGCATGGTGCTGAACACATTTAGAGAACCCACTTCTTGACCACCAGTTATTCACCATTAAGGCAGCACTGTCTCCTGGTTGACTCATGTGATGGGTAGGCTATGAGACAATGTAGAAATGTCTGTCCTTCTTCCACAATGGCCTGCTTTCTGGTAACAATCAACACACAGGAGAGAAAAAGGGCAACACACAAAGTAGTAAGAGGGAATGTTTATGCACAGTCATAAATTTCTCTAGGATTTTTTCACCATGGCTCTCATCCCAGGAAAGTATTATGTGGCTCCCAACATCATACCCCAGTGCCAAAAGGTTGTATGACACTGGTAGAAAGTCTACGTCACAAAGCTGGTCTAATGTAATAAAAAGGTATGTTTCTTTTGGACAGCGCTTCATGGATTCATGGCAACATGCAGTAGCTAAAGGGTTCAGACGTGGACTAGAGTCTCTTTCTCCTGAGTAGCCGATACTTATTAGATGCTTTCTGCTTACAATTCTGTGAGCTACTGACTTCATATGTATTAGCTTATGCTATCCTGAGATGGATATTACTAAGAAGACCAAAATATGGGTAGAACAATTTGCCTGAGATTGGATATGGGACAACTATGATGTGTTTCTCCCAACCATACGACAGTGGAAAGCCATAAAACACCCTCCTTACTGTTCATGTTCTCAAAATGTCTGTATCTCCCAGAGGAAAAGCATGGAGAACTAGCTGTTTTATTGAGTGCCACTGAGAAAGGTTGAGTTATGGGTTCCTTCCTTTCACAAAACAAATCAAAGTCTATGTCTCACACTTATCAGTAGCTGCTTTATCTTCTTTATATTTCTATTTGTTAAGGAATTATAGTATCAAAATGACCATGCGCTTTTTCCCCTCTGATGACACACAAGGAACTATTTTAGTTTGACACGTAAGCCTCTGGTGACTGTTGCACTGTCGTAGGGCTAAATAGAAAGACTATCTGACTCAGTTTGCCTTTGCATCTAATGGAACAAGAGTCATCAGAAGGGCTCGAATTTTTCCTAGAATTTGTAGGATAAGTGACATTCATATTTACACATTCAGTTTGGGGTGAAATTCATATGTGTTTTGTGGAGAAGTAACACAACTCTCACTGCAGACGCTTTCTTCCCCTGGCTGCCACAAACACAGTAAATAGCGACACGTCCAACTCTTAGCTCCCTCTCTGTGTCCTAGATAAGATAGACTGAGGGTTATCAGTAATTCCCAGAGGTGGCTCCAACCCCACCTCTTTCCTTCCAGTCAAGAAAGCACTCAGTGCAAGCCAGAGTGATGACATTCCCAAGGCAATTGTTTGCATTCTAATCAAATTTACTTCTTAAGAAGGAAACCTTTCCAAACAGCAGCATAGCTGTATTAATCATAAATTATTGGTGTGAGCATTCCGTCATGATCACCTCTGTGAGTAAGAATCCCGGGACTAGACAATTTTGAGACCTCCTCCCACAACTCATTTTTCATCTTGGACTTGCACTCAGTTGACCTTCGTAACGAACTTTCTAGATCCACCACGTTGAAAAATGTTATGCTGTGCAATAACTTCTAAGTTATGTCTAGTTTGGTAATCGAGAGAAGTGGGGGTTGGGTGGGGGGAACTCAGCGTGTTCCAGTCATCTCCTGAAATATTTACCTCTGAGATGAAGATGAAAAGTCTAGATTTCTTCCCCCTGCCAAATCGTGAGAGATCTGAAAGGTGTATGATTCTGGGTGGTGTGTGATGGCCTCAGCCTCAGATGACAATGATGTCAAGGGCCACTGCTTTATAGGTGAGGAGAAATCTCTTAGAATAAATTGCTTTCATTTCTATATGAAATATTCTACCCATTCACTTTTTATTTATTCCATTTTTAGGTTCTTAAGATCCTGATGGGAGAAATTTTAGGTTTGTAATGTTTCAGTTACAATTTTCCTTTGAAGTATTTTAATCACTGGGTTCTTGCCCTATCTATCCTGGCACAGAGGTAGCAAAAACAGGACGTTCTCCCTAAGCCTTCTTTTAGCTATAATGTGGCAAATGACAATCCAACTTGTATGATATTTGATATGGAAGTCTTGGAATTTCCACACGTACGTTCCGAGCCAACAAAAATACACAGAGGCGAGGAACAGGAAAATTTTGAACTCTGTTGCCTCACTTGACTGTGAGACTTCTCTGCAGATAACATTTGCCTAACAGGATACCCGATTTAAACCATGATTTGAAAATGGAAAGCTATCTTTGTGAACTCAGAGGAAAATACGATGAAAATAGTTTACCTTGGATGATAACACCTCCCAAGATGCGTTATCGGTGAGGCATTCCTGGACTTTTTTCGGTACAGGAAGACCAAAAATGGTCTGGGGTTGAGCTAATCTGAGGTTGTTTCAAAAGTAGGCACAGTAGAAAGAATGGTTAATGGAGGCTTAACTTCTAGTGTGAGCCTTCTGTTACCTACCTATGGGCCTCCGAGTGGCCAGTTAGCCTTACTGACCTGTGTGTCTCTCCTTCTAATGAAAATAAAAAAAGTCATCTCCCATGTCTCCTAAGAGAAAGGCTTGTTAGCAGATTCATATAAAAGGGAAGGTCTTTAAAGTATGTCTCCTATGAAGCATGTTATAAATATGAGCTCGTCTTGAATGCCTTCCTACAGGTTGGTTGGTCTGAGCACACTGTATGTTTAAATTAGATAGGAGGGAAAGGTTAATTGGAAAATATTTACTCAAGAGGATGTGTCTTGTTTAGTATTAGCATTTATTTACACTTATATGTCTAGTTTTGGGCTCAGCTAAGTTCTGCTCTAAAACACAAGGGAAATGTGAATCCTAGAGTTCCTGTTAAGAGTATACTTGCCTGTTAGGTTCTTTCAAAGCCCAGTGAACTTTGGAAACAGGATCTCTCCATGCCTGCCTATGAAGTAGATCTATGAAACAGATGAAAGCTGAGGTGTCGTCTCACACCTTCCTCTAACAGCATCAGGGATAATTTCCTTACATCCCCATTGGCAGGTTGGAGCTCTATGGTAACCTCCTTATCAATACATATCAGTACACTCGTTATTCGGATCCAATTCTGGGTCTCTCAACACTTTCTTTGTACACTCTGCAACTGAGATCACTCATCTACAAAATCCTTGATGGTCTCACTTTCACAAAACCTTTTCTTCATCTTTTCATTCCCATGGAAGCCTGGTCTGGTTTGAAATATGCCATCAGAGCCCTGTCACATGGTGATTCCATGTGCACCAGAGCCTGGAGGTTAGACTAAGGAGCTTTCATTTCTCAATGATACTTCTAATACCCTTTTCCTTTAGACCACAACCCAAAGCCTATGTCTGTTAGCCTCCTGACAGTGTCTGAGACTCCACTCCACCCTTGAGATTTCAACACCTGGTTTAGTGTCTTCCTCTCCTCTGTTCTATCTATCTATGTATCTTGCACTCTTATAGATGTGGGTGCTGAATTTCTTGACTCCATGTCTATAACAGTCAACACACCTGGCAAACCTTAGTCATCTTCTCCCAGGGTCATAGCATAGCATAATGACCCTAACTAAAATCTTGACATCAAGGTTCTCATTTTCTGACCCGTTTCAATTACTATATTATAATTCCAATTTAATGGGTCTTTGGCTCCATTTTTATTGTTCTGTGTTATTTGTTACTGGTGGTCTGGGTCTGTACCAGGCATCTCTAGGTCCTTGGACTCCCATTCAATGGATAAAAATGAAGACACACACAGATTGTGATGTCTAAGGGAACATTTTTAATCAAAGCAAAGGGATAGCTCAGATTAGAAAGGAATATACTATCAAGATTAAGAGCAGCCCCGTGAACTAAAGTGCTCAAGGGCCTTGGTTATTGTTTGGTGCCACTTTTTAGCGGATTCAAGAGAAAGAGGACTTTGTTTACTAGGGACCTAATTTACGGAGATTTCTATTTTGGCTACCAGGCTTGTATTTGTATAATCTTTTGCATACCATATGCATGGTCCCATAATGTATCTGATTTTAATCATATATATGACCAGTAATGTTTAGGCATAAGATGGTAAATAGAGGATTCTTTGTAAAATTTCACTTGAAGAGAGGGTTTGTCTTATTATCTATGCACCCCAAAAAGTCTAGCGAAATATGTCCATGTCCTGTAGTTTGGGATTGTATTCCAGGATGAGTTTGAATAGAAACAGGCAGAACCAAGGAGTTGCTAAAAGGAGTTAACTTCCATTAAGACAAGTGTACTGTAACTCTACCTAGGTGGGGTCCTAGGCTGCTAACAGGTTCCTAGGTGCATTGTTCCGGGAAGGGTGTGTGTGTAGCCTCGGCGAGTGGTCCAGGTTGCTGAGACAGTCTTCATGCTTGCCTGCTTTAGCCGCACACCGTGTTCCAGACTTAATCTCCTTGACCCTCTGCTACCACACTGTTCTCATCTGGAAACCCTCAGCCATTGGTTAATCCAATGTGTCCCCATGGAGCCTGTACTGCTGCAGCTAAAGCCGCCAGAGTGTAGCCAACTAGTCTTTCAGATGCATGGCCACTTAACATATGTCAAACCAGCCACCAGTCTCCTTCATGACTACTTTGAGATATATCCTTGCTATGTGACCTTGAACTTGCTTCTGTCTTCTGAGTGAAAACCATAGTTTACAATCCTACATTTTATTTTTTCTCCATCTTCATTAAATTGGGTATTTCTTATTTACATTTCAATTGTTATTACCTTCCCTGGTTTCCAGGCAAACATCCCCCTAACTCCTCCCTCTCCCCTTCTATGCGGGCTTCCCCTCCCCATCCTTCCCCCATTACCACCCTCCCCCGCAACATTCATGTTCACTGGGGGTTCAGTCTTGGCAGGATCAAGGGCTTCCCCTTCCACTGGTGCCCTTACTAGGCTATTCATTGCTACCTATGCAGTTGGAGCCCAGGGTCAGTCCATGTATAGTCTTTGGGTAGTGGCTTAGTCCCTGGAAGCTCTGGTTGGTTGGCATTGTTGTTCATATGGGGCCTCAAGACCCTTCAAGTTCTTTAAGTCCTTTTTCTGATTCCTTCAATGGGGGTCCCATTCTCAATTCAGTGGTTTGCTGCTGGCATTCACCTATGTATTTGCTGTATTCTGGCTGTGTCTCTCAGGAGAGAGCCACATCCGATTCCTGTCAGCCTGCACTTCTTTGCTTCATCCATCTTATCTAGTCTGGTGGCTGTATATGTATGGGCCACATGTGGGGCAGGCTCTGAATGGGTGTTCCTTCTGTCTCTGTTCTAAACTTTGCCTCCCTATTCCCTCCCAAGGGTATTCTTGTCCCTTTTTAAAGAAGGAGTGAAGCATTCACATTTTGGTCATCCTTCTTGAGTTTCACGTGTTCTGTGCATTTAGCGTAATTTGAGCATTTGGGCTAATATCCACTTATCAATGAGTGCATACCATGTGTGTTTTTCTGTGATTGGGTTACCTCACTCAGGATGATATTTTCCAGTTCCATCCATTTGCCTATGAATATCATAAAGTCATTTTTTATAGCGACAATCCTACATTTTAAAACAGACTAAAAGAATAGTCTGGGAAAGACTGTTACCAACTCACCACTATCTGATTCCAGGATTATTTCTACCTGTGTTTACTCTGCCTTCCTGCCTTGTGGACATAATGCTCTTTGCCTTTCTTTGTTTCAATCCCTTAGAGTGTGAACTCCAAGGGAGAGGGATGTCTTTCATTACTTTGCTTTTGAGCACTTGGCCCAGTAGTTGTTACAGAAGAGTTAACTTAGTAAATATTCATTCGTCTCCAACCATAGCATAGAGAGGGAACGGACATACCTGCTCATGAGGTCAAATAGAAACACTAGTATATGCAGAGTAAAGCTAAGAGCCTGTTGCTCGTGTCTGAAAGTCTGTCTAAAACACAAAGGTAACAAATGACTTAAAGATATGAATTGATGTTAGCCCCCTTCTCTCTTCAGTGCTGGCCATAGAACCCAAAATCTTGTGCATACAAGGTGGACAGTCTACCACTGAGCAATTTTGAACTAGGATTTTTTAAAAAACGATTTTCCACAAAGAACACACAACTTTCAAGAGGACCTCTGTTTCTTTGCCTGAAGTCATAAATCCTGAGACATTTAGGGCAACGTGGCCACTATTTGTTGGCTACTCATTATTGGTCTAGAACTCATCATGACCAAACAGAATGATTTGGAGAACACTGGATCTGCCCTCACCCCTCACCCCCCACCTCTGTAGATGAGAAAATTTTGACCTTGGGAGTAAAGAACCTTACCTCCTCTTACTCTTTCATGTACAGGACAGAGATGAAAAACTCTGCTTCCTCTTTTCTGACTACTTCGTTTTATCTTCCTGTATCCTAAAAGTGCTAAAATGGTTTTAGCATTTGCTGGTGAGCTGCAGTTCTTTTTTTTTTTTATTAACTTGAGTATTTCTTATTTACATTTCGAATGTTATTCCCTTTCCTGGTTTCCGGGCAAACATCCCCCTAATCCCTCCCCCTCCCCTTCCTTATGGGTGTTCCCCTTCCCACCCTCCCCCCATTGCCGCCCTCCCCCCAACAGTCACGTTCACTGGGGGTTCAGTCTTAGCAGGACCAAGGGCTTTCTCTTACACTGGAGCATTTACTAGGTTATTCATTGTTACCTATGTGGTTGGAGCCCAGGGTCAGTCCATGTATAGTCTTTAGGTAGTGGCTTAGTCCCTGGAAGCTCTGGTTGCTTGGCATTGTTGTTCATAAGGGGTCTCGAGCCCCTTCAATGAGCTGCAGTTCTTAAAAAGTCATTAAGTTCCAAAAGGAAACCTTAAGTGTTGTTTAAGAAAGATTTGTACTATAATCAATTATTTGTACTATAATCAATTATTTGTAAAAGCTATCATATTTTAAGGGAGATTTCTAAAAGCATTATACCCTGGGAAAAATACTTGTGATATAGTTGTGTAGCAGAAAAATAGAATTTCTTACTTCTTTGATGTGATAAACTCTGACACCTACTTGCACGAGCCATTTACAAGTAGATACAGCACACTTGGTTTACAACAATTCCCCGACTCCCACTACGTTAGGTGTTCATTTTTTATGAGTTTTCTCATCCTTGTCTAATTTGAGCTCATCACATGACTTCTCCAAGCCTCTTCTCAGTAATACAAACACATTTTACAATCATTTAGAATGGACGAAGACCTAAATGTTTTCTTAAATCCTCCCATGAAAAGGGGAGTTTATTTGGCATCAGATTGAACGATTGAAGCGGGTGTATGGAATTCTCATCAAAAGAACTCCCAATTGGATCCTCTGGAGACAGCTACTAGATTAAGGGAGCAGGGGTGTTTGCTAGCTCAAGGACTTCACTAATTTTCATTCTAAGCTTCAACAACGGCCAAGTGGAATTCTCTACACTTAGATTCACAGTCTTAAGTTGCTAGGGTGTTCTCATACAGTCCCTCTTGTTTGTGGGTAACTACAGAAGATTTGGACTACTCATTGGCTGTTCCTATGGTATTAAATTACAAAACAGTAGCTCTAAGTTGGTACTAGGAAGCTATTACTCATCAGTTGAGAAGTGGGCACAGTCTTGGGTCATGATGAGTATCCTAGTCAAACTGTTAAATCTTATGGTGGCATTAATGCTTGAAGGAAAGGTGAAACCCTCCTGCAGACATTGAGGTGACTTGGTCGAATATTGTGTACGATGTAGAAATCCCTGGGTAAGGAAACGTGGTTTTAAAACGCAACTCCTGGTACTTATGGCCAGGATCACTCACTGTCTGATATTTCCCAAACAATCAAACTTCTGAGTTTTCTGATCTTGTGAATAAAGTAAAAATCCCCTCCCTTTCCTCATAGCTCAATAGCAAAGACCGAAATGCGTTTTGGTTGACAGATTAGGTAAAGAATTGCAAAACCGTGAAATGTTACTAGAAACTGAAAGAAAAGTCTGAAATTACTGCCCCAGAAGGAATGTCTTGTTTATTTTATATCACTTTATAGACACTTGAAGCAGACCTAACATCGGGTCAGGTAAACGTGGAAATGATCGTGAATGCTTTCTAAGGGCCAGGAGGTAAAACTGTTGAAACTGGGAGAGTGAATTAGTTCAAGGAGAGCTGTTCTTTTGTTTGGATGCATGGTTGGGTTTTTTTCTTCTTTTTTTAATAAAAAGTCACAGAAGTGGGTTAGTAGAAACCTTAGAGGTCATCCGGAGAACATAGAAATAACCAAGAGCATCTCTGTACACAAACACACCAGAGCACCAATGACAAAATTCAAATTCTTCTAAGTGAACTTACAAAGTGGAGAGGAGAATTTTTTTTTAAATACTGAAAACCTTTCTGATGTGTAACAAAACATCCTCTTTGTGAAAAAATCCAGAAATACCCATAGTGTGTGTGTATTTTGTTGAATATAATTTGTTTTCTACACTCAGTGATATCAGTAATGTTTCCCTCAAAATCCCTGAGAGTCACAATAGCGTCATGGCAGTAGGTATCTTAGCACATGATTTTCTGTATAGTTTAGTTTTAGAAAATCTTAAGCCTACATCACTGAAGAACATTTTTTTCTTGACTTGCAGACAAACCAGTGGTCCCTTCATTGAGTCATCTATTGGCGATCTGTAAAAGTCTTTTATTGGCATCATGACAGTCAAAAATTATTCTCAAAACGCCATCCCTGTCAGTTCCTTCCAAGAAGGAGGCAACCTCCACTGCCTTTGAGTTTTTGCCCTTTACCTTCTGTATTTTATCCCTGAAACACATACTCGATGTTTTGGTGAAGGAATGACCATTGTAGAATCATGAGGCTAACCACATAAGGATTGCAGAATTAAGACTGGCTTAATCTTGGTCCTCAGTTTTGCTTCAAACACAATTGATCCAAATCCAAACATCAGGCCCTTGGGTCACTAATGAAGCTGCTATAAAAGATTTACGTAGCCACAGGCAGGTTCTTCAGCTACCTTAGAATAGTGATTCTTAAATGAGGAAGGATTTGACCTTGTGAAATCCACCAAGTGTTTTTATTTTTTCACTTCCTGGTGGTATTTACTATTCCCGTCTCCCAAAAAGGAATGATTCTTCCACTCACTTGGGTGAGAACTGATACCAAGTAATGTGAGTTTGAATGATCCAAGTAGTTAGTTTATTTTTAAGTGTCAATGACGTGGATTAAAGTTTTTTTTACATACCTTTGATCTATAGAGAAGGTAAGTAGCAGTAGGGAGTGGCTTAGAGCCTCCTTCTATGACATGGTGTTGTTGAGTTCCTCTAGGTTACTTGCTTGGCAGCTAATGTCATTTAACCCCTGGATATGTCATCATAGCCCTAGAATATACTCCTCAACCACCCTTCCTACCTGCCTTTCAGTGGGAGCCACATGCATTCCCGAGGGGAAGTTCAGAAGTCTCTCTTGCCAGTTTGGAGACTGCAGGTCTGTCTCACTTGTACCTTTGACAAATGACTCAGTATTGTTAATTTTACACGTGTCCAAACGTCTGGGAACTTGCACTTCTCTTGTGGAATTATTTCCTTTTCTCATGTGGCACTTACGTATTATGCTCAGTATTTTGAAAGTTTCTCTTCTAGATTTTTAAACATCTACTGCTGCAGGTTTTATAGTCATCATATATAAAACCATGCATTATATATAAGGAATAGAAGCATCGATGAAGAAGAACTAGTCCTGACCATTCGGGGGAACTGATCATGCCATGTGGGAGGTAGCCCTGCACGTGTAGAATACAAGGAAGTGGCTATTCCGGTTTCTTTCTGATGGGCAAGCATTTTGCAAGGGCATGGGCTATGCATGGGTCTAAGACCTACAGAGAGAGTTAAGACAGTTAGTTGAGCCTTTCAAAAAGTCATTTCACGGGGGGTAGAAAATAATAAAAACTGGTTGTCATTTCATCTTCGACAAGAGAAAGCAAATCTGTTTACATATCCAATTTGGACTTGTGGCTAAATAATGTAGCCAAAGAAACCCACCACAAAAATTTAGTAGACAAATCCCATTCTTCAGCATTCAGGTCTGCAAAAGACTTCTATCATCCAACAACTGGCAAAAGGGCTGGGGCATCCTTAAAAGAAAAACATAATTTTCATGATTCTGCATCAACATCCCTTCATTTACTACTTCTGAAAATTATTTCAAGTTGATTTTTTGACAAAAAATACACTTATGAATAAGACTATAAAAAATAAGTTGTACTGTCTCCTATTCTAAAGGATTTTCCTTCTTGTCCTCTTGTTGAAAGATAATTTTTATTTTTTAAATGGCAAATGCATTTCTTAATGAAGAAAGGTCGGTGGTTATTTACTGAGTGATCTGTCTTTGTCTTACACACACACACACACACACACACACACACACACACACACACACACACACACAGTGGGCAGTTTCGTTTTGCAATGATTCTTGTATCTTTTCAGGAAAGAAAACCCTTTCGGAGCTGAAGGTCAGGAAAAGCCTGAGATTTATGTACTTGGAAGTGTCGCATTTCCCAGGACTCAGAATGACTTCAGCCCTGAAAGCAGCTGAAAGGGTTAACGTGGGGACTTGGCTGGCTGTCAGTTAAACTTTTTCCCTGGCTCTGCCCTGGGTTTCCCCTTGAAGGGATTTCCCTCCGCCTCTCCAGCAAGACCCTTTATAAAGAGCAGACTTTCTATTTCACTCACACCAGCCTGGCTGGCTTTGGGAGCTGAACACTTTTCCCAGACACTTTCACGTGGGGCACAAAGAAGGCTTTGAAGCAGAGACTTGAAATGCCTGTGAAGATGGTCGCGATCTTCGGAGCCTCAACGGTACTTTGGATACTGTTTGCAGTCTGTAAGTTCCTGACCTATTTCCCACGTCTGCAGCTTCTGGTGTACCTCAGAGTTTTGCTGTAAGAGCCAGCATTCTCACAGAGCTGCGGACGGATGTTTTTCGATACCCTTTTCCACTGTCAAATGAGTAATTTGGATTATATCCGTAGTAGGTCTATCTCTTTAGTTTCCTGTACTCGACAATGAAATCAAACCGAGAAAGGAACAAAACAGCTTTGTGCAATGGGCTTCGAAGTCAGAACTGAGCATTCCTCCTCACGGTGACGATTCCAGCACCTTCCTCAACAGCAACTTTTGGGCTTTGGGTCTGTCCTGTGCTGTTAGTCTGAGACGATTTAAAAAGTAGATAATCCAGGCTGTGTTTCGGACACTGCATTGCTGCACAAGAGAAAAAGGACACAGCATGGGACAGACCGTGGTAAACTTGTTCTCTCCCTCTCTCTCCCTCTCTCTCCCTCTCTCTCGCTTTTTCAGCTCAAGCTTTTAAAATCGAGATCTCCCCTGAATACAAAACGCTCGCTCAGATTGGAGACTCCATGCTCCTGACTTGCAGCACCACAGGCTGTGAGTCGCCATCATTCTCTTGGAGAACCCAGATAGACAGTCCACTAAATGGGAAGGTGAAGACAGAGGGGGCCAAGTCCGTTCTGACCATGGACCCTGTCAGCTTTGAGAATGAACACTCTTACCTGTGCACAGCAACATGTAACTCTGGGAAACTGGAAAGAGGAATCCAAGTGGACATCTACTGTAAGTGCCCGAAAGGGCTTTTGATTTCTCTCAATTTTGTTTGAAAAAAAAACTTAATGATTATATTTAATAGACACTTTTAAAGAATATTTAGATCCTTAGCTAGAAAATACATGATTTCAATAAAGTCGGAGAAAGAAGAAGCTAGTTGAGAACAGGAAACTGAATTTTAACCTCTGTGTCCTTGTTACACACACACACACACACACACACACACACACACACACACACACACACAAATGGTGCCCACACCTTCTTGGCTCCAATTCTTAGCTGAAATGTGAACATCCCAATGGTTCTAGTAGGTTTTTTTGGTTTTTGTTTTTTTTTTAACCTCTAATCTTTCATCTGGTTGTATTTCTACAAACTCATGTACTGATGTATCCAAAGGATTGACGAGCTCCTTCTTTCTGGGAGTTTCCATTCACTTATTCTTGGGCAACTTGGTGCTTAAGAACTGCTTGCGGACTCAGGAACTCTGTGGGTATGCAAGCCTTCTCCACAGACATAATTAAACATCCAATTAGCATTTCAATCATTGGACGCAGATAAATTTGGGAGTTTTTGTTGTTGCTGCCAGAAAGCTTTGCTTTTAGTCCTCAAAGGGATTTTTGTTTAATAAATTAGATTTGTCTCTGGGATATATGAACAGGCACTCATATTACATACACTAGCCTAGCATCCTACTATCATCCTCAACTCGGCAAATAAAACTACCAAGGAGAGGTTGGGGGAAATGAGCCCCATAGAAATCATTTGTCTATGGTTACTGATGGTGTTGCTTTTCAAAAATAAAAATAAAATAAAAGAGGGACTCCCATAAGGCATTTCTTCATGAGCATCTTGTTTGATTCCTCTTCTAATCACCTTGGTTCTGTCCTATTGTGCTCAAGCCCAACTTTGCCGATTAGCCGTAATTGAAATTTCAGCAAGCTCCTTGTGTAGCTGGTCCTCCCAAGCAGCTGAGGAGCCCGGACGGCTGCTTTCAATTATGCTGGCTGTGCATGCGTAGTTTATGTCTAGGCGGCCTTCTGAGCTCCCTGGAAGGTCCCGTTATATAAATACCAGGAAAGAGTAGCAAGTTCTTATATTACCTGTCGTTAAACTGTGTGGATTCTAGGCACATTTCCTGAAGACTGCGACAGACATAAATAATTGGAGGGGAAATTTAAAATACCATGTTTTTAGATAATAAAGCATTTCCAGTTCCTTTGGCCAACAAGTACTATACAGTTGGAGACTTAAAAAAGAGAAGTGAGGACCTTTCTGGATTTAATTATATTGCCTGTTCTCTCCCATAACCCCCTGCAAGAATACCCATTTCTTGTTGCTTTTAACAGTTCTGTCTCCACTCCATATTTGATTGTAATATTCTGTGGATCTGGGACACAATCATGACAGATGCAATAAGAAGGATTAACTCTGTGTCTGTGTGTGGAGGGGGGGCAGGCATGTGTCCCATTGTCGTGTTGGGCTCAGTAAAGTGCAGATTAAAACACTGAGTTAGACTTTTAGGGGAATAGATCCAGTCTGGGGAGATTGCATAGGAATGTCGTTCTGGTGGATGAATTCTTGCCAGAGGTCTCATATTCAGAAGCCAGCCCGTTAAAGTCATTCTCATTTCGTAGGCAACCTTACATAGTAACACTTCTTTGTGATACCATTCTGAGCCCTGGGCTTCTCATCTGGAATGTGGGACTGTATCTGCACTAACAGTAGAGAATGGGGTGTGAGATGTCACTGGAATCTCAGTGCAGAGTGAGTGACAGAAAGCATGAACTTTGCTCCCAGCCTCACTATGGACTCACTGCGTGACCAAAGCTGGTTCTGCAATCACACTATGTCCAAGCTTCTTCCATATCTGTAAACTGTGGTCACCGTTGTCCAGGATCATCGTCAAAAAAGAGCAAACTTCTTTATGTTACACGTATAGATGAGTTTAAATAAATATTCTTTCTCTTTTCTTTAATAACACACACTCTTTAACAGTTACAGAATTAAAACTGAAAAGGCCTCTAAAGAGTGCTTCCTGTGTTCACCACAGAACATGACTAGCTACTTAAACCAATTAGCTTTGCTGAATTAAGCCCAGTATTAAAAATATTTGTTTGGACTCCGGTTGTGTTAAAACAGTCAGAGGTGTTCTCAGCAGAAGCCAAAAGCCTACTTGTGCATTTGTTTGGCTCTGCAGCATTCCCTAAGGATCCAGAGATTCAATTCAGTGGCCCCCTGGAGGTTGGGAAGCCGGTCATGGTCAAGTGTTTGGCTCCTGATGTTTACCCAATTGACAGACTGGAGATAGAACTGTTCAAGGGTGACCGTCTCATGAAGAAACAGGATTTTGTAAACGAGATGGCAAAGAAGTCTCTGGAAACCAAGAGTTTGGAAGTCATCTTTACTCCTGTCATTGAGGATATTGAAAAGGCTCTTGTTTGCCGAGCTAAATTATACATTGACCAAACTGATTCTATTCCCAAAGAAAGGGAGACTGTCAGAGAACTACAAGTCTACAGTAAGTACTTGCACAATGATCTCTGGTCTGTGGGAGTTTGGGCATGCATTATGTTATTTATTGTTACAATAAATGTATCAAGTAGTAGATTAACAAGAGATATGTTTTACTGCATCATTTAATCCAGGAGATGATATTATTGAAAGAACAAGATACTGGCCTTTGGGTTTAGAGCACTTGAGTGTCATATCCCCCTGTTAGCTGGGAGACTTTAAGGTTGTTTAATTCCTCTGTTTTCCTATCTATCGAGGAGGAATCATCATAACACTATCTGCTTGAATAGGAGGAATAGGCTCAAATGATACAATGTTCTATAAAATTTTATAAGAAGCCTTGAAACATTCATTTCTCAGATTAAACAATGACAAAATGATTTCTTATTCTCTCTCTCTCTCTCTCTCTCTCTCTCTCTCTCTCTGTGTGTGTGTGTGTGTGTGTGTGTGTGTATGTTTACAAGAGGATGCTCACATGTAATAAGTGGGAAGGTGTTAGGGTTTGTCTTCCTAGAGACTGCTGGTGAATGTGAAGCTTCCTTCCTGTACTAGACCGTGTCTAACTGGACTCATTGCACCATGTTAAAGCTAAAATGTCTTCCACTTTGAGCCCTATATCTAAAAGCATTGGTGTCAAACGCACTTTTATTTACCCAGAGCACAATAAGGTAGAAAAGGGTTTCAACAACCTTTTGAGAAAGCAATCAAGAAGGGAGATATTTCTCCTCACAGAATATAGCCCTTTGAGAGAGGTGTAGCTAAGTCATTGAAAGCCAGTTGTGTGATAGAAGATCATCACCCATTTATCTGTAAGAACAGAATGCTAGACTATGACCACCGTATTCCAGGAAAATTTCAGTTCAGTGAGATAATTTTTCAATAATTAACGATATTCAGAAGGCAACGGGTTGGTCCTGGGTAGATTGTCTCCCTCCATAAGTGCTGAAGCTGACCTGGATGGCAAGTATTTCTCCACAGGACTTCAGTTGTTAAGAGGCTAAAACACGAAAGGACTTCCCTTAATTTCCCTTCATTTTGAGGGCTTCTCTTAATTTCTACCTATCTGTGGCTCCCTGAAAACACTAAAGATCAAAAACTATAATTTACTGGTTAGAAATTAGCCAGCCTAATTCTGTAATGACTCGGTGATTCCTGACTCCAAATTGGCAGAGCGGTTTTGCCAAGTTTGTGGCAGCCATGAATACAGCGTGAAAAGAATGAAGTCATCGCCATTGGGTGGAGATGCTGATTCATGATGAAGGCTCTTACTATGGTCTGCCTTTTCAGCCTCCCCCAAGAATACAGAGATCTCTGTACATCCCTCCACAAGGCTACATGAGGGTGCTGCTGTGACGATGACATGTGCCAGCGAGGGTCTACCAGCTCCTGAGATTTTCTGGAGCAAGAAATTAGATAATGGAGTTCTACAGCTCCTCTCGGGAAATGCCACCCTCACCTTAATTGCTATGAGGATGGAAGATTCTGGAATCTATGTGTGTGAAGGAGTGAATCTGGTTGGGAGAGACAAAACAGAAGTGGAATTAATTGTTCAAGGTGAGTCAATGCCAATGATGAAATGCCTTCCATAAATTTGCGTGTTGGCACATCTGGTATTCATGTGCTTCACCATATGTGTATACATGGATCACCCTTATACTTCCTGGGACTCTTTTTTCCAGCACCTCCACACTGGTCCTTTCTAGCTCCTGTCATTTCACTATTGTCTCATGTCATGGCTTGGTCTCTGTCTCCTGCCCTATGGATACTGGCATTCCCAGGCGACGTCACCTCCTCTTCTCACTCCACATCCTCAGGAATTACACCGCCGCATACTTGTTACTACTGAATATATGCTCCTGTTCAAAATTACTTAATCTTGACCACCCTGCCTCAAAATGATTCCCTATGACCTAACTTCCTTTCCAACCAACTCTCTTGATGTTCCCGAATATAAATTTTCATTTGGGATTTTTCAAGATTTTCTTAAACATCAGGTGTACTTCTGGCATTTTATATAAGTTATCCACAGCCTCCAAGAAATAACTAAAAGGTATTTTCTATCCATTTTGCAGATGGGAGAATGAAGTCTCAGATTACTAATGGTCATCAATTGACTATACACCTAATGTCTGCCAAGAGTTTCTACTTCCTATATTGTCTCTGTCTTTACCATGCTCTGTGAGGTAGTTGAAAACCTCAGGTGCAATAGAATTCATCATTTGCCTAGGGTTAAATGGCTCTTAGTTTCATTTATAGGCTGTTCTTAATTCAAAATCCTATAGTTTTTCAATTGTAGCTAATTTTCTCTATTTCTAAAAATTTAAAATAATTGACCAATCAAAACTACATGCATACATTGGGTATGGTGTGATATTTTGATAAATTTATACAATGTAGAATGAGTAAATCAAAGTATATATTTTAGTAAGAGCACAAAAAAGTATGTATTTGAATTTTTCCATTAAACTGTGAGGTTCTTAAACTCAGAAAGTCAGGAACTCATTGTGTTGTGTTTGTGACTTTGAATGGATTAATGGCTGACACAGAATGTTTAGTGAACATTTGCTAAATGAAAGCATGAACTGTAAGTATGGAGAACACATTCTTTTCTATCCTATGAAAACATGGGTTTTAAGTTTAGATGATTAGAAACTAGAATTCAGACACCATCAGTTACTTAATTCAGGTGGGTTGACTGCTCTTCTCATATGAACAGACAAGATATTTTTATTGGATATTTTATGTATTTACATTTCAAGTGTTATCCCCTTTCCCCCTGCTTCTATGAGGGTGCTCACCCACCCACTCCCTCCCACCTCCTTTACACTAGGCTATCCCATGGATGCCCGACAAGGCCATCCTCTGCTGCACATGTGGCTGGAGCCATGGGTTCCTCCATGTGTACTCTTCGGTTGTGTTTTAGTCCCTGGGAGCTCTGGATCTGGTTGGTTGGTGTTGTTGTTCTTCCTATGGGGTTGCAAACCCCTTCAGCTCCCTTAGTCCTTTCAGAGAAGATATTTTAAAGCTAAAAGTATGGAAGACTTGCTGTCTGTCCTGGAATGATTGCATCCTGAAATGATTAGGCCTGTTTCAAATGGGCAAAAAATGTGTTCTAGGCATGGAAAGGGGTGGTATCATGTGAGCTATCAAGAGTGTCCATGCTGAAGTTAGAAGGTCCTTCCAGCTACTTCAGGGGATTCTGTCCAGTAGCTTCAAGAATACACAGTGGTAGATGTCAGTCAGCCTCTATGCAGGCAGGAAGTAAATCTCCTACCAAGTTCCCCATTCTCACAGTAGCTTCTGCGGAACTTGGGCAGCTTGGCCACTGTTTTAAATAATATCTTTGAAAATATCGTGGCATATTAATGTATTTGGGGATAATTTGAGGACATCTTTGGAAAAATGCTACAATGCCACCAATTACACAAACTAAAATGAGAAAAGCCACATTTTCTGGCACAGAAAAGAACCATGCAAAATGGAGAATGTGTGCCGAGATTTCTGTCTGTCTCCAGCTTGCTAGAACACTCTACTGATTTTCTTTGGGGTTTCCTTTGTCACTTGCAGAGTTGCTCAGCCACTCCCAGGATTTCCAGAGGAGTAACACCAAAATTTAGAATTCTTTCTCTCAAAACATGTCATTTCATCCAAGTCTGTCTAAGTTTCTAGAAGCTAGAAAACACTTTGGACACTTGATCACTCAGCTTTCTACCCTGAATGGCTATAAAGTATTTTGATAATGCACCAAACATATTTGATGCCACCTTTATTTTGTTTACAGTGTGACTTTGTATGACTGTCAAAGATACTACTTTATATTGAAACTCCAATATATAGATATATGTGAATGTTTTTCATTAATTAATTAATCTTTCACTTTACATCCCAATTGCAGCCCACCCCTCTCCTCCTTGTCCCCCTCACATACCCCTCCCTCCCTCTCCCTTCTTGTCTCTTCTGATAAGGGGGAGGGACCCCTGGGTACCAACCCACACAGGCATGTCAAGTCACTACAGGATTGGCTACATCCTCCCCCACTGAGGCCAGACAAGGCACCCCAGTCAGGGGAATAAGTTTCATAGGCAGGCAACAGGGTCAGAGCCAGCCCCTGCTCCAGTTTTTGGGGAACCTGAAGGAAGATCAAGCTGCACATCTGCTACATATGTGTTTGGGGGGGGTAGGTTCAGCCTGTGTATGTTCTTTGATTGGAGGTTTTGCATAGTATGTACTCACTTATAAGTTAATATTAACCATAAAGTACAGAATACCCACACTACAATCCACAGACCCAAGGAAGCTAAATAGCAAGGAGGGCCCATGGGAGGATGCTTGACTATTCACGGTTCCTTCCGTATAGTGCATCTAATTAGAGGACATTTTGGTGCAGTTTCCCCTGAAATCCTTTAAGATTTCATTTTATCTTTAAATGAGGATAACTTGATTTAGTTGTCTAGGAACAGGAAAGCTAGGATCTCGAGGCAGATCCATCTCACATCAAGTTTCCATTATTACGCTTGCAAATTTAGCCTAAGCCATTTAGCATTTCTGAGCCTAAATGTCTTAAAGGAGAGATAGGATGAGGAGATAGAAGAAGAGAAGGGGAAAGCACAGGAGCAGAAGCATGAGAAGGTAGAAAAGAAACAAGAGTCCCGGGTAACAAATTGTTTTGAGAATTGAGTGAGCAGGCATATGACATCGAATGTGCGGTTTTTGACAAAAACCAGGGGACGATTTGAGGTCTTGAGGAACTGTGAAGAGCAAAGGGTGGGTTATCTTCCTGAAAAGATGCCAACCACATTCCTTTTTTATTGCATATTTTATTTATTTATACTTCAAATGTTATACCCTTTTCTGGTTTCCCCTCTGGAAACCCCCAACCCAAACCCCTTCCCCCTGCTTCTATTAAGGTGCCCCCCACCCACTCCCTCTTGCCTCCCCTCCATGGCTTTTCCCAGGACCAAGGGCCTCTCCTCCCATTGATGTCCCACAAGGCCATCCTCTGCTACATACGTGGCTGGAGCCAGCAACCACATTCTTTACAAGTTGTTATCTGCACTTATTCTGATAGGCTGACTCAACAGAACAGCACGGGTTTATTCTTAAAAGATGTGGTCTTATTCCCGAGATGGCTCCAAGATAGAAAGAAGTAATTTCTTCTTGGCACAGATAGTAGCTGAATAGAGATCAAGAAAGATAAACACTGAATATGGCAATATGATGCAATAAGAAAAGAATCTTATCTGTTGTTCATCTTGTTCTCTCTTCTTTTTTTCCCCCTCCAGAGAAACCATTTACTGTTGACATCTCCCCTGGATCTCAGGTGGCTGCACAGGTTGGGGATTCCGTTGTTCTGACATGTGCTGCTGTTGGCTGTGACTCTCCCTCCTTTTCTTGGAGAACCCAGACAGACAGTCCCCTCAATGGGGAGGTGAGGGATGAAGGGGCTACATCCACACTGACGCTGAGCCCTGTGGGTGTTGAGGATGAGCACTCTTACCTGTGCACTGTGACCTGTCAGCGAAGGAAACTGGAGAAGACAATCCAAGTGGAGGTCTACTGTAAGTGCTTTCCGAAATTGGTGACTCTCTGATGGTTTCCCTTTCCTCTGGCTTTTTTTCTGGAAGAAAAAGAATGCTAATCTGTAATGATAGCCATTTGTGTAGAGAGAGATTTGGCATTGTAAATCATCCCTAGATCTCTGAACGTAGTTTGATGCAATAAGTTGGCCCTGCTCTTCAGTATATGTGACATATGTTTACAGCGTGCACACATGCGTGACTGGTCCTAATCTCTGCCTCGTGCGCTTGACCTTACTCCACGCTCTGCTTCTCTCCCCTTGCACACATACATAGGGCGTATGGAGGTGACGGGTGAGAGCAGCCGGGGAACTGTGCCCGTTCAGATAATTACTACGTGACGGGTGACTGCCTCAGCTATTCAAATTGTGGGTGAGGCCTAAGTCTGCCTTTTTATTTCATTCCATTTTCTTTTGAAACGGTACACATGGAACCAACGGCTTTGCGCATGTGTGGCCAGTGCCCTGCAGTAGAGCTGTGGCCCCAGCCTGCCAGCCTACTGAGGTTTTTTGTTTGTTTGTTTGTTTATTTTGGGATTTGTTTGTCTGTTTGGTTGCTTGGTTGGTTTTTGTTTGCTTTGCTTTGTTAGCTTTTTATTACCACTTAAAAAGTCTTCATTTCTCCTTCATTTTTGGAAGATAGTTTTACTGTGTACAGTATTTATTATTTTTTTAATAGAATGGAAAATAACAGGCCACTCTGATTTCTTCCTATTCAACCGCGACTGTGTCTTATCCCTTCTCTTTCTACCTCTGTCCCTTTCCTCTTCCCAAGTAGTTATGCTTCTTTTTATTGTATATATATATATAATTTATGATATTACTATATATAATAGTCCATATTTATAAATATGTTATTTTAAATTAAACATATGTTAGATATTATGATTTTTTTTTCAAATAAGAAAGAGTGGAGGACTGTAGGGTTGGGAGGAAGGTAGCAGGGGGAAGAGAGAATTTGGGGAAGAAGTCGAGTGCTTTAAGGCAGATTTGAGAAGCTGATCTGTAGGATTCTGGAGTAGGGAACAGTGGGAAGCATCAGAGTGCCGGAAACACACAGAAAAGGACAGGTTTTACTTGCTCTGAGTGTGGAACAGTCTGTATGCGGAGCTGAGGCAGAAACAAGTGCCAACAGCAGCAGCTTTTCAGCTGATCTACCCAGTGAACAAGTGGCACGTGTTTTCTTGTCCCTTCCGTTTTTATCACCTTAACAGAAATCCTTTTCAACCCCCAGTCTCTATGACTTGCTGGAATCCCTCAGTCTACCCTGAGTGCGGAAAGAAGCCCACAGCGATCACGTGACCATGACCACGTGATCATGACCACGTGACCGTGAAGTTATTTTTGTGGAGAGGGTGGTGTTGCCCAGTTTTGTTCACCCAATCACAAAGAACATATTGTAAAGCTTTTCCATCTAAATCCTTACTCAAATTTGTGTTGGCCTTCAGGATTTTGTACAGAATAAGACTGCCCATTAAGAGATTTAAATCTCTCAAAAGGAGTGTAAATTTTATTGCTTTATCATGTTACCAAGGCTCCAGGCTCTGCTGGTGTAGGCACATTCCCAAGAGCATGACAGCTTATTGCAATGTGGCTGTTTCAAAATCCACCACTTTAACAGGTTTTACTTAAGGAAGGAATGAAAAAAAAAAGCTTAGTTTTGGTTTTTCGGGTTTTTGTTCTGTTTTGTATAACTTTTACCTTGATAATTATTTTAATGTCATTTTTGTTAATGTACAGAGAATATATTATAAATGTTATATAGATAGATGAAAGAATAAGTACTCAGACTTTAAATAATATGGTTGAATAGTTCTTTTACGCCTTCTTATTGGTGGTTAAAGTTAGCATACAAAGAAGTGCCTTGATTGTGGCACCATCAGATCTCCATGTCATTATGCTTTCTTCTCTGTTCCCATGTCCCGTTGCCTTCTCATGCCTGTTTCCTCTCTACCTGCTTCCCTCCCTGCCCCCGGACAGCTTCCTCTTCTTCTTTCCTATTGAATATGTTCCATTACCCTTTCTATTTCCCACATCCCTTTAAGATGCCGTCCCCTCTCCTGATCCTCCTTAGTCCAATGACCTGCAAGCACCTACACATCAATGTATATATGTAAATAATTTAAAATTTAAACTCAGGTTCCACACATGTATGAAAACATACAGTATTAAGTAATTTCTTTTCTTTATTTTTTGAGATAAGTTTTCCCCGTGTATCCCTGGCTGTCCTGGAACTCACTCTGTGGGCCAGGCTGGCCTTGAATACAGAGATCCACCCCCCTTTGCCTCCCAAGTGCTGGGATCAAAGGTGTGTGCCACCATGCCTGACTGTCAGTTAACTAGAGGAATTACCTTATAAGGTGGCAGAGGTAGGCAGATCCCTGTGGGTTTGAGGCCAGCCTAGTCTACATAGATACTTCTAGGTCAGCCAGGTCTAAAAAGTGAGCCCCTGTCTTTAAGAAAGAATGTGAAAAGTATTTAAAACTTCTTGCCTAAGTTTAGTCATAAAGCAAATTGTACAGATTTTGATAAACTAACTAAACTGAGAATTGCGTTAAGGCTTATTTGATATTGGACAAACTGTATAGCCAAGACTCATAGCTCATAGGGACAGACTTTGACTAATTCTGATCTATTAGAGAAAGTCTTGTTTGTCCCTGTAAGTTTCTTTTTCTAGCTATGAAATAAGTTACACAATAACCATTTTAATCAGGCTGCTCAGAAAAAGGAGATAATGAAGGCTGAGGGGATTAGTTTATATTTAGTTGTCAATATGTTTATGACAAATATTTAAATTATTTAAATTAATTAAGCCATTGTGTCCCTAGAAAATAATAGGCAAGACGGCATTGTTATAAGAGAAAACTAAGGAGTAGAAGGATTTATTTCTCCTTGACTTAAAATGTTAAGTATTTTGTTTCTATTATTTTGATTATTATTATAATTGCATAGTTCTACTTAATAGTGTTATTTACTACTTGAGACCATGCTATTCCCAGCTCATCAAAAGCTGACATTTTGAGACCTTTGCATTTAATAGAATCTGGCTGTATATTCCCTTGAATAGCATATATTAATATTATTTTTGCTTGGTATCTGCAGCATTCCCTGAAGACCCAGAAATTGAAATAAGTGGACCACTTGTACACGGGAGACCTGTCACTGTCAACTGCACGGTCCCTAATGTGTACCCCTTTGACCATCTGGAGATTGAACTACTGAAGGGGGAGACAACACTGTTGAATAAATTTTTAAGGGAGGAAATTGGCACAAAGTCTCTAGAGACCAAAAGTTTGGAAATGACCTTCATCCCCACCGCTGAAGACACCGGGAAAGCTCTTGTTTGCCTCGCTAAGTTACACAGCAGTCAAATGGAGTCTGAACCCAAACAAAGGCAGAGTACACAGACTCTTTATGTCAACGGTAAGTGCACACATGGGGCGGGTACAATTGAATATGGATTTCTTTACTGTATTCACCAGCTAATAGTTAACAGAAGGTTAACAATCAAAACCTCTGTGAAACAGAAAAAAAAACCGAATCAAGATAATAGTGATTATAATAAAAATCATTCTCCATAATGTAAACCAAACTATTTATTTATGTATGATTCTGTGCACTGGCATTCAGGAATGGGTCATCCAGGCAGAGACTCATCCTCAGGTCAATTCAAACATCTTCAGGCAAGCCAGCAGCTGGCTTGTCACAGACCTGTCACTTAACATGGTTCCACCTGTCATTTCTTAGTGTGCCGTAATCCTCAGGGAAGGTAGTCTTGATTTACTTGCCAGAACACAGCTGAGAAAGGTGGGGATGAAAGTAACTTCATAAAGGTCTATGTCAGGAGTATCCAGCCCTCCACCCCGTGTCACGTCATTTACATCCCATTGAGCAAATGATCAACCCAGGTTCAAGGGGTCGCAAACGGGCTTTTCTTATTCACAGGGGATATTCCAATGCCTCATGCTTAGGCCATGCATACCATTAATGTCTCTCTCTCTCTCTCTCTCTCTCTCTCTCTCTTTCTCGTGGTGTGTGTGTGTGTGTGTGTGTGTGTGTGTGTGTGTGTGTGTGTGTTTCTGAGCTCTTCTCTTTCTTAATAGAGTTAATCCTCTTTTATCCTGTTTCTTCTCTATGGGTCATGCAGAGACTTCTAATCACCATTTCACCCAAACACTGCACTATACTTGATTCTCTGTGCTTTAACATTAAGAGAGTTCTACAGATCTTTCTGCCATTTGAAAATATCCACATTTCATCTCTATTCTAACTCCCCTTGTGTCTCCTCCCCAGAAACATCCTGGGCTGGCTATCACAGTGTATAGACCATGCTAACCCAGAGTCCTTTGCCTGGTTTTACAACATTGTCTAGACTCTGGAATTCAGGGCATAAGGATTCAAGCTAAGTGTTCTTTGCTTTTCAGTTGCTCCGAAAGAACCCACCATCTGGGTTAGCCCCTCTCCTGTCCCAGAGGAGGGCAGTCCTGTGAACCTGACCTGCTCAAGTGATGGTTTTCCAACTCCCAAAATCCTGTGGAGCAGACAGCTAAAGAACGGGGAACTGCAGCCTCTTTCTCAAAATACAACACTCTCCTTCATGGCTACAAAAATGGAAGATTCCGGCATTTATGTATGTGAAGGGATTAATGAGGCTGGAATTAGCAAAAAATCAGTTGAACTGATTATCCAAGGTGAGCATTTCCTATTGAGTTACTGATGGTGAACAAGATCTCCTTTGAAAAGAAAGCCTCTGGGGGCAGAGAGACGGCCTAGCCATAAGAAGGGCCTACTACTCTTACAGATGACTTCGGTTCTGTTCACAGTCCTCACATCAGGACACTCACAACTGCCCATAGCTCCACCTCCAGGGGGTCCTTGATTCCATGGGCACTGCACCCCATGCATGTACACAGACACATACAAATAAACATAACTTAATAAAAAATAAGCCTTGAAAAGAAAGAAAAGTAAAACCTTTATTCCAAAACTTTATTCCAATTTTGCATTTATGTGCAAAATTACAAAATTAAAAATTAATTAATTATCAAGGCAGTTCCACACTGCTCCTGGAATGGATTTTCATTTCAGACCAATTTTTTTGCCCTAAAATCCTATTCCTATCAAATGAAATGCTCACTCCGGAAGCTAAGCTGGAAGCTCGAGGACTCTCAGGAATCATGGTTTTGGTGGAGAAACAAGGGTAGAAAATTACTGAGGGTTAAGACCATCATATTCGGCTGAACAGGATCCTAAGAAGCATCTTCCCAGAAGCTGCCTAGGATTTGCTTAGAGGCCCACGAGGGCACCATTTGAAAACTCTGAGATTAAGGGTCACAGTAATCATGCCCTCTGGCCTCTCAACCTACTGCTGAGAACCACTGGGGTGAATACAGATATAGCTCTCCCTTCTCCAGGAGAAAGACCCAAGATGGAAAACAAAACAGTTTCTGCTTGGCACATAGAAGCCATAGGGTTTCATGGACAAAATTATGCAAGCCACCAACTTGCATTGCCCCCCCGTGCTTTTTCTTTGGGGGGACCAGGGTGGCAGTCTCCTGCATCAGCTTCCATTATTCCTGTTAAGGCAAATACTAGGGTTTGTTGTTCCTGCTGCCTCGGTTCTCTGAGGTCTGTAATTCAAAAGAAGAACCAGGGAAGGGTACCACATAATCTCAAGGAAAGCCTTTAGGAGACTCTCAGGTCTGTCCGGGTGACACAGTGTGACCATCTGAGAGAAAAGGAAACCTAAGTGTGGATGTCATGGCCCTGTGGCCTTGGGGCAGGAGCATCAGTGTAACAAGGTCTTAAGCAAGTGTTTATAAAACAGACTAAGGGTGTTTCCCTCTAAGGTTTTTGCCCTTACAGAAATGTTCTATCTCTCAGGAGAGATCAGCCGGAAATTTGAAAATTAATTACTATGTTCTTAAAGACAGTAAAAGGAAAAATAATCTCTATATATCCTAATTTCTGGTCAGGGAGCACCTAGCTCATAAGGCTTTTATGCTTCTAGGAAAGTTCAGTGAACAATGTGGTTTTTTAAAAAAATAATAAAAAATAAAGGTTTTTTTCGATGTTTAAATTCTACAGCTACTTATTAAATACCTAATTTTTGTCTTTGCCTGGGTAAAGAATCATACTAAGGGTAGAAAGGAACCCTGAGATATGCCTTCTCTTGCTTACAATATTATCGTTGAGAATTGGTCCAATGCCCGGCTTCTGTGCTTGCCTTCCTTCCTTCCAGCTCATGCAGAAAGCCTCGCAAACAGCTTGGCAATGGCTGCCAACGTTTTCAGGCAGTATGGGATTGCTGTACCCCTCCCGCACGCACCAACTGTCCATTCTCTCTTCAGGCTCTTCGAAGGACATACAGCTTACAGTCTTCCCATCTAAGAGCGTCAAAGAGGGAGACACTGTCATTATCTCCTGTACTTGTGGAAGTGTGCCCGAAATATGGATAATTCTGAAAAAGAAAGCCAAGACAGGAGACATGGTGCTAAAGTCTGTTAATGGCTCGTACACCATCCGCAAGGCACAGCTGCAGGATGCCGGAGTATACGAGTGTGAATCGAAAACCGAAGTCGGCTCGCAGTTGCGAAGTTTAACACTTGATGTGAAAGGTTAGCTTTCGGTGTTTGCTTTCTTTTTTTTCTTCTTAATTTATTTTTAAAATGATTCCAAGTTTCCAAGGAGAGTAACAAGTTTCTACTGTTAGCTGGAGTTGGTAAAATGAGACTGAATTCTGTCCGCGCTGACCGCTTGTTTCTTAAACGCGTCTCGAAATAATCAGACGCAGCTGTTCTATCCTATCACGTTTAGCCAGGAAGTGGACATTAATCATCATTGATGTGGAATTCCCATTTGTTTTTTTTTTTCCCTGAAGTTGCCAATTCATCATTGGTCTCTGTGGTCTTAGATTTGCTAAGAGTTTAACGACATATTTTACAACGTTTCCCCTAGGGTGAAAGGAAACTAAGGAATTGGGGCGGGCATAGCAGATGAACTGTCCTCTGCAGACCTTGCTCCCCAGTGAGGAGAAGTTCTGCTTTCAGAGTACAGAAAAACTGCGTGTATTTTCGGCATGGCTCTTTTGTGAGGATGCTAATTGGAGAGAGTGGCCTGGATCCGAGGCAGGATCTCTAGATTCCACAAGAGCTCCCTTTGAAATCCATGCCCCAGTTGTCCGACTTTAACCTGATGCAGAGGAAGGGGGCACAGTGCCCCTCACCCACGGACACATAATGGCACTCCTTACTTTCCTGTTCTCTCTTGTGAGTGCCTGCTAATTTTATTGATGCTAGCCTTGACTAATGAGCCTTGGACCCTTTGCACACCAAAGAGCTGTTGTACGCTGAAATCCAGTCGGGTAGAGGGAGCAACACTGCTAATGAATGCCAACTCTGAAGAAGGCTGGCCTTGACTATGAGAGTTAACGAGTCACACGTCAGTGCAGAGAAAATCTGAACATGCGTGAGAAAACACATACACACTGTACTAGCCACATTCTTCAAGATGACAGACCTTAGCATACACTGCTTTTCTGTCCTCATAGCACCTCCTCAAATCAGAGCAAATACATCTACTTAGAAATGTTAAAGGAAAGGGAAATATCATAATTACATGTCAGACTTCTAGTCTCCCGCTCATGGTGATTGTTCTGAAAACAATCTGGCCAAGGAGGCTACCATGAATTCAAAGAGCGGAACAGTAGCTCCCATCACGTCACTGGGTATGACACAGTGTGTGCAGCCGTTGCCTCCGGTGAGATGGACCGAGATCTCAATTATGCATAGGCTGAGATATGTCTTCCTCTGGCCAGCTCTAATTTAGCCTAGCCCCAGGAAATTGCACTTCTAAGATTTTTGTCATCCTGCGTGTGCCTGGCTGTTTCTCCTCAAGAACATAAAAACTGTCCCTTCCCACATTGTCTTTTCTAATTGCTTAATTAATTTCTTATGTATTTGTCACCTTTAATTTATCTTTTAAATGAACAATGAAAACATATTAGTCACCCAGCCAGACATCTATGCTCCCAATATGAAGATGATTTCAAATAACTGCATATGAAAAGACCCAAAGTTGACCTCCCTTCCTCCCTGCTCGATAGTTTAAACTGGTT
Organism: Rattus norvegicus; assembly: GCF_021556685.1. Classification (NCBI taxonomy): domain Eukaryota; kingdom Metazoa; phylum Chordata; class Mammalia; order Rodentia; family Muridae; genus Rattus; species Rattus norvegicus. The sequence continues at coordinate 206,204,679 of NC_141535.1, read as the reverse complement.
TTTCTTTGTATTCCTAGCTGAATGTTTATGTTTGTTGTCTTGTTTGGTTTTGGCTTAAATGCATCCCATTGATGCAAATGATCAGGAATCGTTAGAACTTTCAAAGTTTATATAATTAACAGGAAAAAATGTGTTGGGACATTGTCCTAGCAACTGGATCCATTTTGAGTTTCTGACAGATGTCTGAGGGACAAACTGAAAGGCAAAGATAATAATTAAATTGAAAAGAAAACAATAGCAGAAATACTTCTTCCTAGTTTGACATCAATATTGACGAGTAACCACAATTATGATAAGTATCCCATTAAACCATTACCCTTCGATCAATTCTATCAAAGGAAAGCAGAGAAATGAGGTCATTATCATGATGCCCAAGGTGAAGCATCGTTTTTTATCCTTCAGTAATTTGAAACAATTCACTCATGAGATGCTAACGAGTCTTTTCTACTTGAATGACTTTCTGTGTTTTGAAAGTTCTGGAAGGAGTTGTCAATGTGCTTCAGATCAGATCTCTAATCCCTGCCCAGACTCAGACAGCATACCCTTCCACTTAGTGAAACATAACTGTGAGGCCACACTGTGGGGTGCAAAAAAAAACAGAGGCAAGTCTTGGGAGCATGCCAGGCTCTCTGGAGATGTTTTTATGCAGCTTGGATGTTGCTCGAGGTGTTGCTATACTCGTGTGTTCTCTGAAAAGATTTTAAACTGTTTATATATTGTCATTTTCAGTACTCGATTTATGACCATGTAGCAAAATTATAAGATTTAGAAAGGCAAACACTTTTTTGGTGCTCAAATAATATTTTGGGACTATCCGGAGTGCCAAGACGTGTCTGAAGTGCTGGGTAGTTGTGAGGCACCTTCTATAAACACAGCTGTCTTTACAGAGTTTGCAGTTAGGGGAGGAAACCAGATAATTGCTCGGTCAAATATTGAATTACAAGCTATGAGGGGGATAAGAAGTTGTGCTGGTTGGATTTTGAAGGAATGGTGGAGTGAGTATCAATTTACATACTCCAGTTTAGGTGTAGGTCAGAGAATGTACTCTGCCAGTAACTACGACATTTACTTAAGTGAAATACCCAAAGACCATCAGTAAATGAAGAGAAGTTGTCGATGCTGGAGGGGAGTAATCATATAAAGATACTTTTGCTTCAGCCACTCAGAACACACCACACAAGCACATCCAGGCAACCACTGACAAGAATGCTCTGTCGTTAACCTTAATGCCCATACTGAGTGTTACATAGACTGTCTTATAGAACTCGTTAGGCATTGCTGTTCATGACTATCAGTGTCGCAGGGTTATTTCTGATTTCTACTCTTATAAAACAGGTCACTAAAATGTGCACTACCCCTTCCTTTCAGCACCCAGAACAATCTTTTAAAATCCAAGTTTGTAGAGTCAAAAAGTGTCATCCCTGTACCCATCCTGAGCATAGCAACCAAAAGCTGCTTATTTGGATATTTCAGGAAAAAAAGAAATGTGTTATATGAGTCTCGATGGTCCTCAGCACAGCTTTTACTGCCTCTTTTGAAGAACTAGTTGTACTGTTACAATCAAACACACACTGCGGTTGAATTATTTCCCTTTGTGCTAGACATTAATTGAATCCATTTGCTGATTTTCCAGGAAAAGAAAATAACAAGGACTATTTTTCCCCTGAACTCCTTGCACTCTACTTTGCATCCTCCTTGGTAATACCCGCCATTGGGATGATCATTTACTTTGCAAGAAAAGCCAACATGAAAGGATCGTACAGTCTGGTGGAGGCACAGAAGTCAAAAGTGTAGCTAACGTCTGAACTGTTGGAGAAAAGACATTATTTATAAACCCCGGACCCTTCATACTCTTTATTGCAGCACTGTTCCCCCTCCACAAACCAAGCTATGCATTCAGACTTCTCAGAACCCTTCTTGGCAAAGAAGGAAAAGAAGTGGCCACTTGATCCCTTGCTGAGTGCAAGAAGCCAACTAGAAATCTTCTGCTCGGCAAGTCCCCATTGCTGAAGAGACCGGAACAGTACCATGACATGTATATAAATAGCCTCAGTGTACATATGTAAAATAAAATGATGTCATTGCGAGGTCGTTTAGAGTAGTAGCACTCCAGATGTAGGTCAGAACAAAATCAAAACGTGTTGCTTGGACTGACTGTTGTAACTTCATGCTTCTTAGGAAAGTTTAATGTTGGTGTTAATGTTGAGTAGGCAGCTGACCAGTGTCACCTTTTTGTACTTTATTTTCTTCAGCCTAATTTTATTCCTATGCATTTTATTGACAATGATTTCATTTTTTTTAAAGAAGCCAGGGTTTTATATTTTTATAGGCAAATGGTAAAAAGGTCACTGGGTTGACTTTCAGGTACTACTTTCCTAATTCATGGTATACTGATTAAGTAGTTTTCTCAACTGTACGGTACGGGGACGTGTTTCTTCATCAGGATCTTGTATAATGACTAACATGGTTTAAATGCAACTTCATTTGACTTATAAATACTACAGTAAAGTGAAAGTTTCTGAACATGGAAGAGCTGCATTTCGTTTGTTGTAAATTGTCTCCTTTAACTGTTGTCTTGTTCTTCTGGAATTGTCAGTTATCAGAGTAAAAAACTTCAAACTATTAACATAATACAGATACTCAAAACATGGTCTTCAGACCACGTTTTATCAAAATTGCCATGAGAATATGACAAACAGATTTATTCATATCATCTCACCATAATACATTAAGAACTGTAGTTTGTCATAGACAAGAGCCTAGCATAATCATCATCAGAGAGGCTTCATCCAGCAACTGATGGGGACAGATGCAGAGACCCACAGTCAAACATTAGGCAAAGCTTGGAAACCCTGCAGAAGAGGGAGAGGAGGATTGCAGGAGCCAGAGGGGTCACGGGAACCACAAGAAACCCCACAGAATCAACTAACCTAGGCACACGAGGAGCCACAGAGACTAAACCAACAATCATGGAGCCTGAAGTGCATCTGACCTAGGTCCTTTCCATATAAGTTGTGGTTGTGTAGTGTGGTCTTCTTATAAGACTCCTGACAGTGCCTGCTTTGGGACCCTTTTCTTCCTACTGGGTTGCCTCATCCAGTCTTAATATGAAGGGCAATGTCTAGTCATACTGCAACATGATATGCCATGTATGGTTGACAACCCCGTGTGACCTGTCCTTTTCTGGAGAGAAACAGGAGGAGAATTGGATTCATGGAGATAGGAGGTGGAGAGGAAGGACTGGGAGCAGAGGAGGGAAAGGAATTTCTGGTCAGGATGTAATACAGGAGAAAAGAATGAATAAAAAAATTTAAAGATGATTTGTAGTTTAGGATTCTTGGAATCTAACAATTCGGTTAAAAAATACAGCAAATACAGAGGCGAATGCCAGCAGCAAACCACTGAACTGAGAATAGGACCCCCGTTGAAGGAATCAGAGAAAGAACTGGAAGAGCTTGAAGGGGCTCGAGACCCCATATGTACAACAATGTCAAGCAACCAGAGCTTCCAGGGACTAAGCCACTACCTAAAGACTATACATGGACTGACCCTGGACTCTGACCTCATAGGTAGCAATGAATATCCTAGTAAGAGCACCAGTGGAAGGGGAAGCCCTGGGTCCTGCTAAGACTGAACCCCCAGTGAACTAGACTGTTGTGGGGAGGGCGGCAATGGGGGGAGGGTTGGGAGGGGAACACCCATAAGGAAGGGGAGGGGGAGGGGGATGTTTGCCCGGATACTGGGAAAGGGAATAACACTCGAAATGTATATAAGAAATACTCAAGTTAATAAATAAAAAAAATAAAAAATAAAAAACGGTTATGCAATATGTACAATAGATTGGCAAAGAATAAACTCTTAGGTACATACTACAAAGTCTAAAAGACAAAACTGTTATTTTTCAGGTCATCTTGTATGTGTAACACAGTAGCAACTCTCTTCCCACTGAGTCAGTAGGTCCTGAATTATGGCTTGGTCATTTTCCCTCTCTGGAGGATCTGTACCTGTATAAATAAGTAACTCTTAGTAGTACATGAGCTTGCTAGGCTTTGAATTGTATACAAGCAAAATCCAATGACATGTGTGCCCTGTGACTTTATTCTTTTTTCAAACTTTAATTCTTGCACAATTTAGCCATTGTTAGTTGTTACAGACAATATAGGTCACTCGTTTTCTCTGCTCTCCAGGGTTCTACTCTAAGACTTTATGTTTCTTGTTTGTCCATCCTTTTATTAATAGATATTTGTGTGTTTTCATCTTTTCTGATATGAAAAGAAGCTCCTGTAAGCGTTACTGCAATGTGAGAATTTATGAATGTTGCCATGGTTTCCCTAGAGCCTGTACCAATCAGCCAGTATTCTTGATGGTAGTTTGTGTGCACTGTCAGGTTCATCAGGGAAGCCAATCCTTTCAAAAGTAGTTACATAATGTCTTCCTTCTCTACAGTGAAGAATTCCCACCAGTGCTCACCCTGCTCAATGTGGCGTCATCTGACTTAAATAATTTATTTATTCTCAATTATTGTTTCTCAAAATGCTTTAACATTAAATTGACCTGATCATTAGTGAATTTGAACATTATTTTCATATATTTAAGAATGATTTTATCTTTACTGTCACTTGAACTCTCTTCCCTAAAAATATCTATATATCAGACAAGAGTCTAGCATGGCTGTCCTCTGAGAGGTTCCTTCCAGCAACTGACTCAGACAGATACAGACACCCACAGCCAGTGAATAGAGCTTGAACTCATGGAAGAATAGGGGGAAGAATTGCAAGCCCCCAAAGGGGATAAAACTCTGTAGGAAGATCAACAGAGTAAACTAACCTCAACCTTTGGGGCTCTCAGAGACTGAACCATCAGCCAAAGAACATTCAAAGGCTGGACCTAGGCCTCCCCACACATGTGTAGCAGATTTGCAGCCTGGTCGTCACGTGGGTCCTGAACAACTGGAGCAGGGGCCATCCCTAAAGCTGTTGTCTGTCTATGGGATATGTTCTTCTAGCTGGGCTGCCTTGTCTGGCCTCGGTGGGAGAGGAAGTGCCTAGTCTCACAGAGATTTGATGTATCAAGGTGAGGGGATACCCAGGGGAGCTCCCACCCACTCAGAGGAGAAGGGGAGGAGGGGATAGGGAAGGATTGTGGGAGAGGGTTACCGAGAGGTGGTCAGAGTATATTGACCTTTTATTCTGGAGTATAGTGATCTGTTTTTATTAACACATAAATACACACAAATACTCTTTTCCTTGATCCCAGTCCTTTGATTTCCTTTTATAATCGCTCAGCTGCTCTACATAGTCCACTACCCCATTTATGACCTATGGATTCACCTCTGGGGTCTCTTCAGATGACAGTAATTTAAATTCCACCATACTCAAATGTGTTGAGTTTTCTATTTTGGCTTCCAAGTTCTGTCATAATTAAAACATATTTTTCTGCTCAGAGGTAGAATGTTTACTACCCTGCCTCAAAAAGTTTTGTAGTTTCCTATGCACAAAATCCATGCGAGTTCAAGCCAGACCAAATGCCATCATTGAGAGGGGCATAGGATCCCACCCCAGCAGAACAGCTACTGGTAACTGATAGTTGCTGGGAGGGGGAGAAATAGTCTCCAGGGAAGAGCACATATTATCTAATAGCAAATGGTCAGCACTGAAAACATACATACAGGTACCATCATATAGACTGAACAGGTTATATTTACAAATACATATGTATATACATATACATGTGTGCATGTAACAACGAAAAGGGGGCAATGGATTTGAAAGAGAGCAAGAAGGGTTGCGTGGGAGGGTTTGGCGGAAGCAGAAAGAAGTGGTTGTAATTATATGACAATCTCAAAAATAAAACTCAAACACACACACACACACACACACAAATAGAATATTATTATTCTTTTAATGACTGGAGGATCTTTATGTACTCCCCTGCATTAACGTTGGTGACTTGTGTTTTCTCTTTCCTTGGTTAGACGAGTAGAGGTTGATCTATGCCACTGAGCTTTGCAAAGCACTGCCTTCTCGTTTCCTTGATTTTAACCTACTGCTTTTGCTTCCTGTGCCACTGACCTTTGTGCCTTCTTATGACTTCATTTCCCTGTTTTCTTTAGATGGGGCTTGCTATTCTTTTTCTAGACTATTTGGGAGAGACCTTATTCAACTATTTAGAGCCTTCCATAGCTTTAGTATAAGCAGTTGAGGGATAATTATTCCATGTAATTAGCTTCGTGTCACAAACTGTTATGTGGTATATTTCATTCTCATTCAGTTAAAATATGTACTAAATCCCTGTGTGATTTCTTCTTTTTTTAAAAAACATGAGTTATTTAAAAGAAGGTCCCATGTATCTGGGGCCTTCCCATTCAGTCATCTCTCTATTAATTATCTTTAGTTAATTCCAGAAGTAAATCTGGGAGCTTACTTCTTATGAATTAAATATTGATTGAATTTGTTGAGGTTTATTGTGTTGTTCACAATACAGTCTTTCACAGAGAATATTTGATGTGTACTTGTAAACAATTTGTGTTCCCTAGCTGTTGGATAAGTGGAATTATAAAAACAACCAGGTCTAGTCATTTGCTCAACAATTTTCAAGTGTTCTGTATTGTATTTATTCTTAGTCTGTATCTCCTCTCAATCTGAGAGCATTCTGAATTATCCAGTTATAACTGTGAGTTTTGCCTCTTTCCCTTGATGAGCCCAAGGAAAGTAAAAACCCATTGGATATAACAATGAGAAAGGTGAGGCTCAACCATACCGCAGACACCCAGTGGAAAACAGCCAGAAAAAGAAAGATCCTGCTGTTATCAGTAATAGTGACAGCCCGAAACTAAATATTACCTAATAGTTCATCCACAAGTGAGTGGCCAAATGCCATATCTGTGCAGAGGGAAATGATGCAGCCTCAATAAGTAATGGACTTTGGAAACCCAAGACAACATAAACCTCCTTACTTTAATGGACAAAGGGAACCAGAGCAAAGAGAAGGCATGAATGAATGAGTAGCATATGTCTATTTAAATTGGGGGGCTGAGTGTACTGTGTCTAATGTGCAATCCCATCATTCAAGAGACTAAGGCCAGAGGAAGAGTTCAAGCTTTACTTGAGCTATACAGTGAGTTCAAGGTCAGCCTGGGCTACATGCTGAGTCCTAGGTCAGTATGGGCTATAGTGTAATGGCCAGATTACCTTACTTAAATAAATTCTATGAAATGAAACCTAATCTATAGTGATGGAGCTATAGGCCAGCCATTGCTTTGGGAGGGATGGAAAGCAGGAAAGTAATTGCAAAAACGTATGAAGAAACTGTAGGAGGTGACATATGCTAATAATGTTAATTTTGATGTTTTTGTAGCTTTGTGAACTTTACGATGTGGAGGTTGTCGTAGTCAAGCCTCTTACGTTCTATTCTGATCTCTGCCTCTGTGATAAAATTATCTGACCAAAGTAACTTGAGGAGGAAAGGGTTTACTTGATTAATATTTCCGGGTCATAATCCATCCATGTGGTCACTAAACTTCCCTGGGAAGTAAAGAGTCAGGACACTTATCTAATGTGTCAAGGAACTTTAGTATTTTTGTTTGTTTGTTTGTTTGTTTTTGTTTTTGTATGTGAAATTAAGATTTTTGGGGCAGTTAAATTTTAAGTTTCCCTCCAATTCTCAGGCATAACTATTCTTTACAACATAACATCGGCAAGTTAAATTTCATTTTCTTTCCCCTCCCTCCCTCCCTCCCTCCCTCCCTCCCTCCCTCCCTCCCTCCCTCCCTTCCTTCCTTCCTTCCTTCCTTCCTTCCTTCCTTCTTCCGTTCTTTCTTGTATGTGGGGATTGCATGCCACAGAGTGCTGTAGGGAGGTCAGAGAACAACTTGCCAGTCAGGGTTTTTCTTCCACTATGTGGGAACCAAACTCAGGTTGTCAGGGCTTCTGATGCCTTTAATCTGCTGAGCCGTCTAGCGGGCCCACAGTAACTTTTTGTGTGTGTGATTTTATTTCAGATGCTCTCCTTTTGTATTTAGCTCTAACCAAGGCCTCTGTAGCTTATTTTCATCATTGCATAATCAACTTTAACAGTCTTGAGAAGAAAAATGCAAGAGAAGCGAGTCCCAAAACCAGTTTATAGCGACTGCCGGGCTTCCATTATCACTGTTCTTCACTGCAAAGGAAGTGAGGCATTTGTAAAGTCCTTTGAAATGGCATTTGTTTTGGTCACGGGGTTTTGTGAGAACCGCACTTCTAAGAAACAAAATGCATGCAATGCCCTGTGAGTCTCTGCTGCCCATGAAGTGGAAGTTTGCAATGTGACTAATGTGCGGGTCTTGCTCGAGGTGTGTGACAAATTTGGTTCCGGGCTCCTAGTGAAGGGCAACGCTATTGGCGGAGAGCCCTGTACCATTTGCAATGCGTTCTTCATTGGCAGGGCCTCTCAGAGGCATTGTGGACATCAGAACAAGATGATTATGTAAATGAAAAGAAACACTTTTAAATCTTTGAACAGACGAGAATAATGAAGTGGCATTGACTTCGTGGGGTGGTGAGAGATGCTGTGAATCACTCCAGAATTGAATTGTATTGTGGAAAATTTCTCAAGTGAAAGTTTCAATCTTGAGGAAAAAGGGAAAGAAATTTTGAAAGCAACATATGTAATTAAAGAATGTTATGACTACTTTCATTTAATCCAACTTGCATGCAATTAAAATGCACTTAATTACCTGGATGTTGAATGCTGTCATGCTGGAAACCCAACAAAGAGTGCTATTAAATTTAGACAAGTGATAAAAATAAACATTATTACTTTGGCTTGAGACCGTATATACTGTTTAAAAGTTTAAGGACACAGCCATGACTCACTGAACGACAGAGTAATGGATTCTAAGAAATGTAGCATTGTATAGTTCCATTGCTGTGCAAATATGGGGTACGAATACATAAACCCAGATGGTACGGTCCAGTACAAACTCAGGATGCAAAGCTTTGCATTGAGTTACTGTACTGGATACTGGGGTATAGAAATGCCATCACAATTGTGTCTATATGTCTAAATATAGAGAAAATCAGAAAGGATGAAGTGAAAATATAGTGAAAAGGATACAAAAGGGTACAGCTATGTGGGGCATGTAGAATGGCAGAGTGTGTAGACCTGAATGTTGCCATGACCAGCCAATCAAGGGAGTGAGGAGGGGCGGGGCAAGATGGTGGATGGGAAGACAGGACATTACTGCTCCACACATAGGCTGCGCTAAACTTGCATCGTAGTTCTCTTCAGTAGTAAATTAAACTTAGTTTACTATAACTTGCTACTTTACAAAACACTTTTTTGTTTTGTTTTGAGGTAGGGTTTCTCCATGTCATATCCTGGAATTTGCTCTGTAGACCAGGACGGTCTCAGACTCAAATAGACCTGCCTGCCTCTGCTTCATATGTGCTGGGATTAAAGGCATGCAAAAACCCTTATGTTTTTGGTAAAAAACAAACAAACCATGATTTATTTTAATAATATGGCTTGAACACATCAACTATAAAAATATTTTTCTTCATACTTTTACTTATAAGTTTCTTAATGTAGATATTTATTTTTAAGCTATTGTTAAAAGCCCAAAACACAAACTGTACAAGGCTCTCCCAAGGCAAGCATATGTACATCTTCAGGTTCACCTTTCACGCCACTGGAGGATGAGAAGAAACATGGATGGAGCTGGTCTCACCTATAATGAGGCCTCCTTCTGGCTACCTCCTGAAGAATGTGAAGGACAGATCTGGGGCTCTTTCAGAGCTAACAATTTTAAAATAATAAGAATATACTCTAAAATAAGAATATCATTGAAAACGTCTAATAGTCATATATATATATATATATATATATATATATATATATATATATATATATACACATATATATTTCCCTGCTCTGCATCGACATATAAGGGATGCCTTGTGCTATGATTTAACAATGGCTATGACATAACTAACCACAGGAAATTTTCAGTCATGATACTGTACATCTCCAATTCAGATTCCTTCTTCCCTCTGCCCCCTCTGCATATAGAAGAATGCAAATAGATCCATATTTATCACCCTGCACAAAACTCAAGTCCAAATGGATCAAAGGCCTCAAAACGCACTGAATCTAATAGAAGAGAAAGTGGGGAAATCTTGGAATGCATTGGCACAGGGGAAAATTTTCTGAACAGAACATCAGTGGCTCAGGCACTAAGGTCAAGATTTAATAAATGGGACCTCACGAAACTGAAAAGCTTCTGTAAGGCAAAGGGCACTGTCAATAGGACAAAACAGCAACCTACAGGTTGGGAAAAGATCTTCACTAACCCTTCATTCAACAGAGGGCTAGAATAAACAACTCAAGTGACAGCACATGCTGGCAAGGGTGTGGAAAAAGGAGAATACTCCCCCGTTTTTTGGTGGGATTGCAATGTTGTAAGACCAATCTGAAAATCAATTTGGTGGTTTCTCAGAAAGTTGGAAATAGTTGTACTTGAAGGCCCAGCTATACCACCCCTGGGCATCTGCCCCAAAGGTGCTCTACCTTTTCTCAAGGGCACACGTTCACTGCAGCTTTGTTCATAATAGCCAGAAGATGGAAAGAACCCAGATATCCCTCAACTGAAGCATGGATAAAGAAAATGTGATACATTTACACAATGAAGTACTACTCAGCTATTAAAAACAAAGACACCAGGAGTTTCACAGGCAAAGGGATGAAACTAGAAAATATCATCCTGAGTGAGGTAACAGAGACCAAAAAGTACATGCATGGTATGTACTCACATGTATGTACTTCATGGTATGTAAGTGGATATTAGCCAAAAAGTACAGAATGCCCATGATACAGACCCAAAGAAGTTAGACAAGAAGTTAGACTCAAGTGAGGATGCTTGAACCCCACTTAAAAGTGGGGAACTTTATGTACTTTTGAGTTCTCTAATTAAGTGTATAACTATTTAAAATTATGTTCTCTTGAAAAATTGTCCCTTTAACAATTATGTAAAAATTCTTTATTACTTTATAAAAATGTTTCTCTAAAATCTAATTTGCCTCATATAAACATGACTACTCTGGCCATGTTTTAACTAATGTCACCATGCTGTATTTTTGCGTCCATTTACTATCAAGCTATTTCTCTATTTATTTTAGAGTAAATTTATTGTAGGTATACTTGGGTCTTTTAAAAAAAAGATAGTCTCTCCACCTTGATAGGAATATTTTAACCATTCACACTTATTATTGTTGACATGGTTAAGCTTAAATCAACCACTGGGTATTCTCTATATTCCCATGTGTTTATTTTTATTTCAATGTGGTGATGAAGAGAATGTAAGCAGCAAACCACTGAACTGAGAATAGGATCCCTGTTGCAGGAATTATAGAAAGAATTGGAAGAGCTGAAAGGGCTTGCAACAATGTCAACCAACCAGAGCACCCAGGGACTAAACCACTACCCAAAGGCTATACCTGGACTGACCCATGGCTCCAGCTGTATTGTAGCAGCGGATAGCCTTGTTGGGCACCAATGGAAGGAGAAGCCCTTGGTCCTGTCAAGGCTGGACCTCCCCCAGTGTAGGGGAATGTTGGGGGGGGCAAAAGGGAGGGTAGTTGGGGAGAGGAGCACTCTTATATAAGAAGGGGAGGTGGAGCGGATAGGGGGCTTATGTCCAGGAAACCGGGAAAGGGAATAACATTTGAAATGTAAATTTAAAAATATCCAATAAAAAATAAAGAGAATAAGGAGGAGAGGCAAGAACGCTAGCAGCTATTTCCCACTAGTCTGCCTCTCTGGTTTCCTAAATATGGCTTTGGGTGAAGGGATGATGGCATCAACAGCCTGCACACTATCACTCCACACTCTCCCATGTCTCAGGGTCAGAAGGTTCCAGGATTAACAATTTGGCAAAAAGCCACACTGAAGGGAACTGCCAGGGCTTACACCTCAAGTCTGGAACACTCGTAGCTTCAGCTAATTATTCTCACATTTTCTCTCAGGTGAAGTATAACACTGTTACTTAAGAATCACAGCTTTAAAATTGATTATTCTTGTACAGATTAAGGAGGATTTAAGGAACCTCTGTGGAAAGAGAAGTTTTACTAGATTCTTCTATAAAAGCATGTAAGCAGCTAGACTAATGCATTCATCTATTTTCTCCGTAATTTCAATGCTATAGACACAGAAAATTATTCTCATGTCTACCAATCAGGTCCAACCTTTTAAATAAAAACTATAGGTCAGACAACGGACTTTGCTAGGAAAGTTGGTAAGGTAGAGCTGGTCTGAGTCCCCAGAATCTCAGGCCCACCTGAGACAGTAGGCGGCTTCCTGCTTCCTGCGAGATTCCTGGCCTAGGATACATCTCCACACTTCCATAAGGAAGCCTGACCTGTGGTCATGTAGGCCCAGACCAGAGTTCTCCATCCTGGTGAGGAACCTAAAGGCCCTGAGGATTTAGCCAATAAGCTTCCTTTCCCAGACATTCCTCCCTGCAAAAGGTATTCAATCTCCAGGCCACTCTGAGAAGTGGGTTTGGTATGTTACGTATACATTTCCTGTGATGAACAACCAATAAACAGTCTGGAACCAAGGACTGTCTCTTCCATCTACCAACACCACGGGGAGCATGGAGCAGGCCTTCGCCTGCAGAGCTGCTACCTGAATCTCCCTTAGAAACAACCCCCACATCCGCCATCCCCCCCCCACCCCTTGCTTCCAAACAACTACCACTACCTTCACTGATGAGCTAAACTAGAGCTCCCAGCCCTGAGCCCAGGCTAGACTGTCCTCAACCCAAGGCCACCAATGTCCTGGCCTTGTTGTAGGCCGGGAACCCCCAACACTTTGTTCCCAACTTCTGTGTGCAGTTTTATAGTGGCCACTAGATGACTGGAAGGTAAGGAATTTCATCTCCCCATCTCAGACTGTGTTTTCCCACCCCTAGAGCAGTGTCAGAGCACTTCCCCAAGGGACAGCAGCAGCTTTGGGGAAATGGAGTCAAGCTCCCCATGTTTCACTTCTCCAGTGGCTATGCATGGTCCCACGACTACATTTTGTGTGTGTGTGTGTATGTGTGTGTGTGTGTGTTGTGTGTGTATGTGTGTGTGTGTGTGTGTGTGTGTGAGCGCGCACGCATGCGTGCGCTCTCGCACATGTGAAGGTCAGAAAATACTTAATACTTAGGGATTATTCTCTGTTTCCTTGTGGGATCTAGGAATGGAAGTCAAGTTGTCAGGCTTGCATGCAGGCACCTTTGTCTGCTGAGCCATCATACCCTTCTTCAGATTCACCATTAATCTCCCCACACATACTTTTTTGTTTTTGCTTGTGTGTGGTGTGAATCCATGTGTACATATGTTCACATGTGTAGGGATCGTGTGTGTGTGTGTGTGTGTGTGTGTGTGTGTGTGTGTGTGTGTGTAGTGTGCATGGAGGCCAATTTTTAATGTCAGTAACTTCCTAGATGATGTTCACTTTTTATATGGATGTATTCACAGTTCACCAATCTGGCTAGTCTAGCTAGCAAATCCAGTAACTCCTTCTCAGTACCACAGACACTGGATTCAGGCAGGTAGTAAAGCCTTCAAGTGAATGCTGGGGACCCAAACTCTGATCCACTTACACAGCAAGAATTTTTAGCTACTGAGCTGTCTTTCTGGTATGTACCATGTCCCATTTACTTATCATTTATTTACGTTTGCTCCCTTTCCTCCTTTTTATTAACTCATACACAACTACTTGTCTTCGGGTTTGTTGAAGCAGTAAGTCAGACAACACTTGCCACAGTATGCCTGTCAAAGTAGTTATCCATGAAAACTCCAGCACCATGTTCATCAGAAGGACATTCCCGAGGAAGTCGGATGATTTTGTCATTTTCACCCACCTTATAGTGTTTCAGCACAGCCAGCTTAACCTTCTTCCTCCTATGCCTACTGTCCTTGGGTGTGGTGTAAGACTTCTTCCTTTTCTTAGCACAAGATGAAGGATGGACTCCTTTTGAATGCTGTAGTCAAAGTACGGCCATCTTCCAGCCACTTACTAGCAAAGATCGACCTCTGACCTCTGCTGATCAGGAGGAATTCCTTCCTCATCCTGGATCTTGGCCTTTACATTTTCTATAGTGTCCATAGTGTCCGAGGGCTCAACGCTAAGCATGATGGTCTTTGCTGTAATTGTCTTCACAAAAGATCTGCATTGTGGCTATGGCTTCAGTCATGATAGTAGACAGGAAAGGCTACTTATTTACTTTTATCTATTTATTTATTTAGTCAGAATCTTGTTGATATGTAGCTCAGGCTGACTTCAAATTTATGATCATCTACCTGCTCAGTCCCCCTCCTTACTGCTGAGATTATAGGTATAAGACCTCATAAGTGACTTCTGGGTTCATTCTTATTGAGTGAGGTCTTTGTGAATTTTCTTTCTGCCATTCAAAGGAAATATGGGCTTCTCTAGAATTTATCTAGTTAGCAGTAGTCCTAATTTTTCAAGCTCTCTAAATCAAATAAATAAATGCTGTCTTAGAAAGTATTCCCAGAAAGAGTAAAGCAAAATGTGACAGCAAAGAAATTTTACAAAATAGGTCTTTCTCCTTCTTGTCTCCTTTTTACAAAGTATATCCAGGCACAGAAGCTCAAGATAATAACAGCATAAACCAGTTTGCTACATTTTAATCAGCAAATGAAACCGAAGCCCAGCACAAGAGAGATGAGGAGGTCCTGAGTTTCCTGTTGTCAGTGTCCTGCTGCTTCAAGGTTGCCTTTGCTGTAATGGGGTCTCCAGCTGGCCAAAGACAGTGGTAAAAACTCTGGTATGCATCACAGATGTATTTTTATCTTTTATTTATTTTGAGTCAGGGTCCTACCATGTACCCCTGTATGTCCTATAGTTTGCTATGTAAGACCAGGCTGGTCTCAAATTCACAGAGATCTTTCTGCCTCTGTTTCCCAAGTACTAAAGTTAAGGACATTGAGCTAGTTAAGGACTAAAGTTAACACACATTTTTAATGGATCTAACTTTTTAAAAGCATTGATAGTTAATGTTTATTGAGAAATCAATATATAACTATTCTAGAGTAAAAGCTTTGAAAGAATTATTTTCATTAGTAATCATAACAACTCAATTTAACATTACTATTGACCAATAAGAAACTGCATGAGCCTGTACACAATTTTCTGAAAGTCATTACAAAATGGAGCTGTGATTACTAATACTTAGTCTGGCTCAAGATCCTGCGCTGTTGTTCTATGCACTGCTTCACTTTTAATTTGTTTACAAGATATAGACTTCCACAAGCTTGGACACCTCTGATAAACAGATGGTCAGAAATCTAAAAAAAGTACACTTAACTTAGGCCTTCAGTTTGTTTCAGGAAAGAAGAAATCCTGGTGCTTTAGAATCTCATAATACTATGCTAAATCTTTGAGATGGGCTCACTGGGCACCTATCCCCTTGTGCTACATTTTGAAGCATATGGGTTGCTATGTTAAAACAGCCATCTGCCATCAAGAGCAAATTCTTGAGGAAATTGCTTTGGACCTAAAAGTATAGCACATGTTTGCTCTCAATGCTTATCATATGTTTACAATCTGGAAGCTTAAAAGAAAGAGGTTAAAAAGGGGGAGGGTGTATAAAAAGAAAAATGAAAAAGAGAAGCAAAAACAAACCAAAAGGAAAAACCCAACTAGTTAAAGAAATAAAAGGGATCACTTTAAAAGGATCATATTGTCCTTTAACAGTGAGGGTAAGAGAGAGTTAAAGCTGACCAAATAGAGTGAGCCACAAAATATTATGCTGGAAGATGGTGTTAATGTGTGCCCAGGTAAAATTGGTCATTTGAGGTAAAGGAAGTTCAAATATTATGTATCTTATGTAGGCTTTCTATCATGGCCCCTTAATGATGTCCCAGCCCTAATCTCCAAAACCTGTGGATGTGTTACCTTACATGGTGAAAGGGACTTGTAATTAGATGAAAGCTCTTGACTTAAAAAATCTCCTGCATCCCTGAAGTGGTTCTAATGGAATCACAAGAGTTCTTATTAAAGGGAAATAGGAGGAACACAGTCAGAAATGAAGATAAGCTATCAGCAACCAAGTAGTAACTTTAAGGATGGAGGAAGGGACCACACGAGTCAGGTGGCCTCTGGCAGATGGAAAGTGTGAGAAAGTAGATCATCTCCCCAATTCCCGTAAAACAGCACAGACTACGGACACTGAGCATAGTCCTATAAAACTCATTTCTGGGTTCTTATGTGAATATCTCTAAGAAATTTTTTTTTGTGTTTTAAGACACTGAGTTTGTGGTAATTTAATAGCCACAATACAAAACTACAGAGAATTCCAAAACTTCGTAATAGAAACATACACATTCCTTATCCTCTTGTCCTTCATCTTTAGATCTAGTCCATGCCCCAAATCCATCTGTTTCCTCTGACCGTGTCTCCTTCCCATGCTGCTTCTTCTCTTCCACATCCCTTGGTCACCTTCTGACTGTATTCTCTAGTTATTATCTCTATTCCCTGTAGTCTAACTGCAGGGTGCACCTCCTCTGCCAGGACACTGCTAAGTGTCTGTGTAAGAAAGTTGGTTGGTGTATACTACTTAAAGAAGAAGGCCCAACTCTTCACAATGACATCCAGGGCAAGCTGTTCTTCCATTCTCTGCATCTTTGTGCACTGTGACCCAAAACACAGCATTCAGCCTTCCCCTGGGCCTTGACTCCTGCCCGGGATACTTTTCTCCCTCTGGTTCAGCTCAACTCATCACACGGGATCAATGCAACTCAAGTTCAAAGTTAGCCTTCCCTAAATATTGACTGCCTCTGGCTTCTTGGTATGTAATCTGTTGTAGCTGTTTGCATTCGTCAAGGCCAATGCCAGATGGTCTTAGAAAACTTCCTCCACTCTTTCAGCTAGAAGTTAGTACTCTCATCTTGAAACCCACTTATTTATAAAATTACTAAAACACCTGTCACATTCTTTCTTGTCATAATTGCTCCTGTGCGCACACATTTTCATTAAATAAGCAATTAAAAACAGAGAAACTCTTGCACACCATTATTATCCAACTCTCCACAGCCTAGTGTATACACTGTTTGATAAATTATCGGGTTATTAAACTACTCAATTGCATGTGTTTGGAAAGATAGCAACCTATCTGCCATTCCTCTTCTTCCAGCTCAAGTTCTTGGTATAATTGAAGCTCCTAATGACCAGGGGAAACTGAGCACGGTGGGTCTTGCCACCGGTGAGAACAACTGGTGGTTTCCTCTTCACAGACAGAGCAAAAACATCAGTTGCTATAAACCCTAAAAGCCAAAGTGACAATAGTTTTAGAGGACTGAGTCTTTTGAGGGGAAAGAGTGGAACAGATTCCCAAATTGTTATCATGTACAGTCCAGAAAATCTGTGTGGTGCTGGGTCATTAGCCCTTTTGGTAGAATTGCATCTATTTTCAATCTTCTGTGAACCTGCCAACACAGAGAAGGCTACATCAGTCAGATCCAAGCATCAATAATTTAGTGGGAGAAACCAAAGTGGGTTTCTTTTAGGGAGAGGGAGGGAAGAAGGAATGATAACTCGATATCAAGAAGTCTGTTAACATAATTGATAGCAATCACTTTGAAGGGAAAATATCAATTAGATTTCAGTATTTGTAATTAACTATGGCTCCAAATGACATAAGAATGAAAAGAAATTGGGGATGGAAAGCTAACTCAGGAGTTAGGAGTACATACTGCTTTTGCAAAGGACCCAAGTTCAGTTCCCCACACACCCAAGTTGGACTCACAACTGCTTGTAACTCCAGCTCCAGGGGGATCTGATACTGTTGGCTTCTAATGATATCTACACACTACACACAAACATACACACACACACATACATACACACACATACACACACATACACATACATACACATACACACACATGCATGTACACTTGAGCGCACACACACACACGAAACACATGTGCAATTAAATTGTTTAAAAGAATGAAAAGAAATGAACTATAATAAAATTGCCTAAATCCAATAAAATATCCATTAGACTGTATGATAAAATATGAAGGTACCTTTACACACTACCATCAGTACTCGTGAATGTGCCTTAGAACTACTAAAATATGCAAGTTGACACAAATGTAAAATAATTGGTTTGAAAAAAAATCGAATTCTTCTTTTGCAAATGACTGAAAACCTAGAATACCAGACAAATTTTAGCAAAATAGAAGTGATGTGAGATAGTTGGTTAGAAGACAGGGTGCCAAGGACCAATACTTTTTTATGCTAAATAGTAAAACTTTGAAGGAGAAAACTCAGCCCTCTCCCAGTTCCAACACTTCAAAACATCTAGGAAGAACTTCACCAATAAAGATTATAAAGAAAACTATAAAATTTTATTTAAAGTTATAAAATGAAATATAAATGGAGAAAATCCAAAGATAAAAACGCAACTGACTTACTTGGAAAGAATTATTGGAGTGGTAGGCCCAAGAGAAAGTAAATATTAATGATGTACAAAAACCTTATAAACTGGTGAGTAACTGAACAGGGTGCATGGAAAGTCATAGAAAGCAGAAGTCACAAAGTGACACTTCCTGGATGTCCAGAAGCCAGAGGCTGGATAGCCCGAGAGACCCAGGATAGAACCAAACTTGACTGGAAAAAAGAAGTCAATGAAACGATTCCTATTGGTGCCCAGCCCAGTTGACACCAGAGAGGCTTCCTCCCACAGCTGATGGGATCACAAGCAGAGACCCACAGGCAAATATAGGTGGAGCTCAGGGAACCCCACAGATGAGAGGGAGGAAGGATTATAGGACCCACAGGGGTCAAGGACACCAGGAGAACATAGCCCAGGGTTCCTAAGAGCTCATAGAGAATGAAGCAATCATGAAGCCTACATGGGTTTGTGCTAGGTCCTCAGCCTATGCTATGACTGAGTGTCATGGTGTTCTTGTGGGATTCCTAACAGTGGGAGTAGAGGCTGACTCAGACTCTTTTGCCTGCCCTTGGGACCCCTTTCTTTCTACTGGATTGACTTTTCCAGCCTAGATAGGAGGATTTGTACAATTGTACAAGTCAGTGTAACTAGTTACACTGTGTTCAGTTGCTATCCCTAGGAGAGCTGCTTTCTTTATGAAGGGAAATGAGAAGTAGATCTGGAGGAGAAGGAAGGTGTGTGGGGGAAGGGGAGGCAGGGATTTGGGGAGGAGTGGAGGGAAAGGGAGGGAGGCGTGGGAGGCAGGATGGGAATGGGAGGAGTGGAGGGAAGGGAGGTGTGTGTGTGTGTGAGGGCAGAAGGACTGGGAGGAGTGGAGGGAGGGGACAACTGCAGTCAGGATGTGTTGTATGAGAGAAGAATGAAAAGTAAAACATAAACGGGCTTCCAAGGATAAATTTTAGATTTTTCTAATGACTGGTATTGATCACCATACCTTATGTTCATTGGTTATTCATACAACTTCTTCCATAAAGTATCTATTGAAAAAACAAAGATTTCAAAGGTACAAAAGAACACACAAACTCAGGATAGTATAAACATGTAGTAATGAGGTTTTATTTAGAAAACAGATGCCTATTAAATATTAGCATTAGACACAGAATACTGATGGAGAGCTCTTAGGCAAGAAGTCTTATCACGAGAGAGAGGGGGAGGGGTTCTACTGTGTTTGGGGCCAGGCACCTAGCAACAGTGATTAGCAAAGTGGAAATAATTTCCTTCTTGGTATTCTCTACCATTGAAAATATGGATCGGGGGTGTGTGGGGTGTAAATGTTAGGATCTGCATCAGTAGTCATGCTAGAAGTGAGTATGTTTTTAAATAATAAGTTGTATTTATTATTGTTCTCTGTGTGTGCCTGATGTGTGTGTGTGTGCGTGTGTGTGTGTGTGTTGGGGGTGGGGATTCTTATGAGGAGGTCAGACAGAGGACAATGCTATGGAGTTTCTTTTCCCTTCTTACCTAGTGTCGGTGCCAGGAATTGAACTCAGGTCTCCAGGTCTAAATGGCTAGTGTCTTTTCCGCCTGAGTTCTCTCTCCTGCATTCAGACGGTCTCTGCTGAATTTCTCCTAAGGGTCGTGTTCTGCACCCGATACACAGAAGTATGATAAAGAGCTCCCACTTTACAAAGGCTCTGCTTGTAGCTGAGGAGAGACTGCACAGGGACGCAGCAGCAAGGAGCAGATAATTCGGCTCCTGCAAATGGAAGCAAGGAATGGTGGGTAAGGTAGAGCTCATACTTGGGTAGGGGGAGGGCAGTGTGCCACCAGAGAGGACAGTTATATCCTGATTAGTGAAAAGAATTACTAATCCTGACAAACTTTATCGGGGAGCTTCACGTGGGCCATGGTTAAGACGCTAATGTAACAAAGCTGCAGTGGCAAGAAACCCCACAATTTTCAAGGGGCTGTGGAAGAAAGCCAAACTAAACTCATTTTTCACTTCCCATGAAGTCTCAAAGTAAGGGAAATGGGACGGTCGCAGCGAAAGCAGAATGTTTTCTGCAGATGTACAACAGTCATCAGGGCTGATTAAGTGACTCCGCAGTGTGTCCTGTCTGGGTGAAAGGGTCAGGCACATAGAGGGCATTTCCTAGGTAAACGGGAATAGACAGGCACACAGAAGTAAGCCAGGAAGCTGTATGTGCCTGGGAGCTGACACTGAAAAGTCAATTAGCATGGGATTACTGCTTCCCTCTGAGAAATGTCTTGCCCACTGGCATTCAGGTGGTCTGGGAACAAGAGAAAAAGAAGAGAGCTGTGATTGTCAGAGAGAAAAGACATGTTCACTCCCCAAATGTCCACAAAGCATCTGCTGTCCACAGGGCAGCAAGAGATGAATCCGAATAGAAACTACTGGAATCTGCTAATCTTGTGGTGAGCATGCCTTGTCCCCCTTCTACCCAATTGCAGTGTTATGGTCTAGAACTATAATGAGCCTGAAGCCAGGAACAGGTAATCCATTAATTCCTGAACTAGATGGTTATAGGAGATCTCAACCTGCACCATGAAAAGGGAAGGAAAAAGACAATCATAAATCATACAAGCATTATGCTGGTCCAAATTTGTCAGAACATAATGGGAACACTGTGTTGAAAGTGTGCACAGCAGCCATTGTACTCAGGGCATTCATTAAATGTTGCTAAATTAGAGGAAGTCAATCAGGCTGAGACAGTGATTAAAGGAGCTGAGCTGCTGAACAGAGAAGAGCTGGGGTTACGGAATACGCCTCCAAATATATTTTATTAAAATGGGAAATCATAGAGCGTGCCGAGATAGACGGTGAACTACAGGATTTCTCTTAAACGTGAGATTGTAGGAAATTGTAGAGCGATTTTTAGATGGGCTAACTTGGGAAGGCTTGGGGCCCATTCCTCTGATATCAAAGACCAAGACCAGAGTCGACCCCTAAAGCGATGGAGCCTATGCCAGCACGGCTTCCTGTAGTAGCAATTCTGAAGAAGGCCATCCAGGGGACAAGCCCAGGGGCTAGCTCACAAACAGGAAGGTTGGACCAATGCCCCTGTGATGGGACAGCAGCACTCCAGTACTGATAATAATAATTAAAAATGATATTAACAATATTAATAAGTAATGCAAAAGTAACTGGAGAAGCCAAACTGTCAGGATGTTATAACCAAGGGTTATAAAAAAAATAAAGATTGAAACTGATATTTTAGGTGGGTGGCAACGACTAAGTTCAAGTCAGGTTAGAAGAAAGTTTACATCATGTCAGAGTGTGTGACCACCATATGAAAGATGATTTCTGCCCAGCACACTCAGTAAACATGTGCTATTTTACTTCTATTTTTTTCTAATTAAATGAGACAAAACCCAAGATTTTCAACAACTAGGACATGTCAGTCTAGTCTCATTTTTGTTACTTCTATAAACCGCCTGAACAAGAAGCAACTTCAAGGAGAGGCCTGTACCACCGTATGCTTCTTGGCCACAAGTCCATCGCTGTGAGGAATGCACAGTGACAGGAGCTAAAAGCAGCTGCTCACATCAGAGCCACAGTCAAGAGAAATAACTGAATGCCATTTGTTTGACAGCTTGGCCTCCTGACTTGTGTATAGTTCAGGACACACACACCCTCCTCAGAATAATGCCTTCCACAGTGGGCTAGGTCCTCCAGTATCTGAGTTAATTAGTGAAACCCTACAGATAACGCTTACAGACCCGAAGGTATATGAACATTGCTCTATGGGTATAGAAAATTCTCTCGAAGCATTTGAACTGGGGGGTGTTCGTGGAGCAGTACTCATGTAATATTTGTAAAGAAGATATGTGTAGAATAAGAGACTGGGCCAGCAGAAATGGTTTCTCACATAAAAAGAAAGAAAAAAAGTAACTGGAATGGTACATGCCTGTAATGCCAGCATAGGCTGAGGCAGGAGAAGACTGAGTCTAAGGCCAGTTGGAGATATAAAGAGAGTTCTAGGCCAGACTAGGGTACATAGTGAAGTTCTGTCTCAAGGGAGACTAAGAAGTAGTACCATTGGCTTTTGTTGGAGTTGAGAGAAGCAGGGACCATAAGAAAAAAAAAAAAAACAAGAGGGTTAATCTAAGCACACATTGCCAAATTGACGACATGAAAAACTACGCCTTCATTCACACCTTTATCCTGGTTTATCCGGCGACAGAGCAGGTTGAGAGCAACCAACAAACACTACTCGATGGCTTCAAAACAAGATGGCCTCAAAACAAGGAGAACCTGAAGTGCTTGCAACTGAGAGCATCGGTTCCTAGTGTGACTGCTTTCATCAGTGAGGCACAAGCTTGAAGAAAGTTAGAACGGCATTTGAATCTCAGCTGGTGAGGAGATAGGGAGTAGGGAGGAGACTGATCTCACAGAAGTGTAACTCTGTGGGGCTCACAGTGTCAGATGCTGGGAGGCAGCAATGTAAAGACTGAAGAGTGGCCAAGTAGTCAGAATCAAGGCATATGGCTTCCAGATTTATATACTCATGTCAAGATCAGAGGATATGATGTGATCTTTTAAACACATGGTAGTAAGAATGGAATCTTGTAACCATTAGCAAAAATTTGGAAAGATGGAGTTCAAAGTTGTAACATAATGAGGGATAATTTCAAACGTTTTGCTGGATCTCTTTTTTTATTATTATTAACTTGAGTATTTCTTATATACATTTCAAGTGTTATTCCCTTTCCCGGTTTCCGGGCAAACATCCCCCTCCCCCCTCCCCTTCCTTATGGGTGTCCCCCTCCCAACCCTCCCCCCATTGCCGCCCTCCCCCCATAGTCTAGTTCACTGGGGGTTCAGTCTTAGCAGGACCCAGGGCTTCCCCTTCCACTGGTGCTCTTACTAGGATATTCATTGCTATCTATGGGGTCAGAGTCCAGGGTCAGTCCATGTATAGTATTTAGGTAGTGGCTTAGTCCCTGGAAGCTCTGGTTGCTTGACATTGTTGTACTTTTGGGGTCTCGAGCCCCTTCAAGCTCTTCCAGTTCTTTCTCTGATTCCTTCAACGGGGGACCTATTCTCAGTTCAGTGCTTTGCTGCTGGCATTCGCCTCTGTATTTGCTGTATTCTGGCTGTGTCTCTCAGGAGAGATCTACATCCGGCTCCTGTCGGTCTGCACTTCTTTGCTTCATCCATCTTGTCCAATTGGGTGGCTGTATATGTATGGGCCACCTGTGGGGCAGGCTCTGAATGGGTGTTCCTTCAGTCTCTGTTTTAATCTTTGCCTCTCCCTTCCCAGCCAAGGGTATTCTTTTTCCTCATTTAAAGAAGGAGTGAAGCATTCACATTTTGATCATCCGTCTTGAGTTTCGTTTGTTCTAGGGATCTAGGGTAATTCAAGCATTTGGGCTAATAGCCACTTATCAATGAGTGCATACCATGTATGTCTTTCTGTGATTGGGTTAGCTCACTCAGGATGATATTTTCCAGTTCCAACCATTTGCCTACGAATTTCATAAACTCGTTGTTTTTGATAGCTGAGTAATATTCCATTGTGTAGATGTACCACATTTTCTGTATCCATTCCTCTGTTGAAGGGGATCTGGGTTCTTTCCAGTTTCTGGCTATTATAAATAAGGCTGCGATGAACATAGTGGAGCACGTGTCTCTTTTATATGTTGAGGCATCTTTTGGGTATATGCCCAAGAGAGGTATAGCTGGATCCTCAGGCAGTTCAATGTCCAATTTTCTGAGGAACCTCCAGACTGATTTCCAGAATGGTTTTACCAGTCTGCAATCCCACCAACAATGGAGGAGTGTTCCTCTTTCTCCACATCCTCGCCAGCATCTGCTGTCACCTGAGTTTTTGATCTTAGCCATTCTCACTGGTGTGAGGTGAAATCTCAGGGTTGTTTTGATTTGCATTTCCCTTATGACTAAAGATGTTGAACATTTCTTTAGGTGTTTCTCAGCCATTCGGCATTCCTCAGCTGTGAATTCTTTGTTTAGCTCTGAACCCCATTTTTTAATAGGGTTATTTGTTTCCCTGCGGTCTAACTTCTTGAGTTCTTTGTATATTTTGGATATAAGGCCTCTATCTGTTGTAGGATTGGTAAAGATCTTTTCCCAATCTGTTGGTTGCCGTTTTGTTCTAACCACAGTGTCCTTTGCCTTACAGAAGCTTTGCAGTTTTATGAGATCCCATTTGTCGATTCTTGATCTTAGAGCATAAGCCATTGGTGTTTTGTTCAGGAAATTTTTTCCAGTGCCCATGTGTTCCAGATGCTTCCCTAGTTTTTCTTCTATTAGTTTGAGTGTGTCTGGTTTGATGTGGAGGTCCTTGATCCACTTGGA
Organism: Rattus norvegicus; assembly: GCF_021556685.1. Taxonomy (NCBI): domain Eukaryota; kingdom Metazoa; phylum Chordata; class Mammalia; order Rodentia; family Muridae; genus Rattus; species Rattus norvegicus. Next base: position 206,179,894 of record NC_141535.1, on the reverse strand, counting down.
CTTAAGCTTTGTACAGGGTGATAAGCATGGATCGATCTGCATTCCTCTACATGTTGCCCTCCAGTTGAACCAAATACAGCACAAGACTTCATCGACATGATGGACAAGCCTGTCAAGAGGATGCATGGCATTTAAGACAGAGCGATCACAGCCAACGGTCAGAGGAGTACAATGGGAACAGTATCTGATTTCATGAGAACAGAAGTAGCCCCTGATACAGGCTTACCAAAAATATAAGCTGTTAGGAGAGTAATTCATTTCCTCTCGCATTTATCCAAGGAAATGTGACAAACCCAGCCTTTCCTTTAGGTCATTCAACAACCAGAAATTCCATAGAAATGGCTTGAGAGGTAAACTGGGTCCTGAAAGAGAATATGTTACTCCCAGTGAAGAGATGGAGAAAAACCTTCTAGTCAAGATTTCAAGTTAGAAGACACGAGTGAGTAGAGCCATCTCTTTGCTAGTAAGGTATTTACTGATAATAGAACACAATTCTTTCTGCTAGATAGGAATACCTTGAGAGTCGAGATAACTAAACCCTGGGAAAGGCAGAGACAGACAATTGGGACTTTGAAACACACACACACACACACACACACACACACACACACACACACACACACACACAGAAATCAACACACATGCAAATAATTTTATCTCGTCTCCTCTGTATAGACAAGTTTCTACTTTCAGATGAGAGTCTCCATGAGATGTAAGAGTAGGTCTAGTTTATGGAAGCTCTTAGCTTTCTGGCCTGGGAAGAAAGACATTCCTTTCCTTTTATGAAATCCTTAAGACAGGAAGATGGATATTCCAGGCTACTTCCTTTACTATTCTCCTAAGTAGACTCTTCCCGTCTGAGACATGCCCATGCTGGGAAGGGTACCTGGCTCCAAGGAAATGATAACCTGGTGTCTCTTCATGTTTATACCCGTGGCATAAACAAGTGATGAGTATAATCTTAGAGGGGGCTGCAAGTGAACACGCTAGCTATGTTCCCAGCACAGTGGAAAGCTACTTAGGAGATCGCAGATGGAGCAGATCAGAGGCAGAAGGATGGACGTGAGGACATTAGAAAGTAGAATTAATGGAACCTGGTGATAGATTCAAAGTAGAAAACAAGGGAGGTGATAAGAGAAATGGAAACAACATCTAAGGGCCCTAGCTCTGGAACTTGACAAGGGCAAATGGGAGATAATAAGAACCAAGTAGACAGAAAACATGGTCCAATGGCAGCACCTGGATTGTATGAACAAAGATGTTAGTTGCATAGATAAACACAGAGTCTGGAATGAGGAGTTAAAAAACAGATGTGCTATAATCTGCAAAGCACAGGCAAAAATTCCTCTACCATTTACCTCAGTGAAACCGATCAAACAACAGACCTTTGACAGAGAAGAGGCTGCTGGCGAGCTTCGCCAAGCACCGTCATGACAGCTAGGTGCTGTGTAGTGATGATTTCGGGAGTGAATGAGAGGCAGGTGGGGAAGGAGCAAGCATGCATTAACTGCTGTGAAAGTGTGTTTATGAAAATATCATTTAAAGAGGTCAGAACCACCCGAAGAAAGGAAGGAGTCGTGAAGCTTAATTCTAGAAACATTTCAAAACAGTCATATAACTTCCTGTTATTACCACAGTGAGAGTCCCTCTTCACATCCTCACCAACGCTTAATATTTCTGTACTCTTCAATTTAACCTCTTAGGAAATAGAAACGGTTCTATTTATTTATTTATTTATTTATTTATTTATTATTTTAAGAGATGACTGCTTTAAGGAAGATTTTCTTTTTTATTGGATTGTTTTAATTTATTTACATTTCAAATGTTATCCCCTTTCCCGGTTTCCCATCCATAAATCTCCTATCCTATTCCCCCACCCCAGTCTTCTATGAGGGCGTTCCCCCTCCCACTTACCCACCCCTTCCCGCCTACCCCTGACATTCCTCTACACTCAGGGGTAGGGGCAGCCTTGGCAGGACCAAGGGCTTCTCCACCCATTGGTGCCCAACAAGGCCATCCTCTGCTACATATGCAGCTGGAGCCATGGGTCTGCCCATGTGTACTCTTTGGATGGTGGTTTAGTCCCTGGGAGCTCTGGTTGGTTGATATTATTGTTCTTATGGGGTTGCAAACCCCTTCAGCTCCTTCAATCATTTCTCTAATCCAACTGGGACCCCGTTCTCAGTTCAATGGTTGGCTGCGAGAGTCCGCCTCTGCATTCTTCGTGTTCTGGCAGATCCTCTCAGGAGACAGAAGATTTTCTGTGCTCATGATGACCATTCTTGTAGTCTCTTTTGTTTGTCTTTTCAATTCTTCTTCCTATTTCTTAAAAACTAGACTGTGGTTTTAAAATTATCGTTGTTGTTGTTGTTCTTTTACTAAACCATTTCTTTTCTAAAGATTTATTTATCTTTGCTTATGGAGGTATTTGCTTTGCCTGCGTGTTTATCTATGCACCATGTGTGTGCAATGCCAAGGAAGGCCAGAGGAGGGCAGCAGATCCTGCAGAACTGTAGTTACAGACGGTCGTTAGCCACCTTGTGGATGCTGGGAACTAAACCACAGTCCTCTGGAAGAGCAGCTGGTGCCCTTCACCACCGAGTCAGCTCCCAGACCCAACTAAAGCATTTCTTCACACGACCTGGAAATAAGCCATTTGTCAGATTCACATTTGAGAATAATTTCTCCCAGTCTCTGTCTTATACTTCTTTGTTGGTGTTTTATTATGAGGCAAAATTCTGTTCTTTGGGTTTGTTTGTTTGTTTGCTCTACGGAAAATTTATTACAACTCTCCAAGCACGCATTACTTTTTCTTTTCAACATCCTGCTCTTCTTTTGCCCTTTTTTACTCGGATGCCAAAGAGCCAGGCATTGGCACGGGCCATGGGAAAACTGGCAAAAGCCTTAAAGTTCTTCTCTTCTTCTATAATGACTCAGGCCTTTTCCTTTTTGTACACATTCTGGATGAGCATCACAGGTCCTGTTAGCTGGGTGGCCAATTTAAGTTCTTCAGCAGAACTGTCTCCCTTCTTTGGAGCAAAGGGCTTCCTGGGGAAAAGCATGAGCTTGGAGTGGTACTCCTTCAGGCACTGCATGTTGGCCTGCAGTGACTCAGTGGGTTTGTTTCGCTTCCTCGGGTCCACAGAGATGCCGATGGTGCGAGTCATTTTCTTGTGGATACCAGCCACCCTGAGTTCCTCCAGGCTGAAGCCCCTGGCATCCCCAACCTTGGTGTGGCATCTAACTGTAGGGCACCTCACGATGGGCCTGATGGATCCGGACGCGGGACAAGGGGCAATGCGGAGCGCTTTTGCTTGCTGGGCCTTGCATCTGCAGATCTTGCTTGCTGGCTGGTTGAACCAAGTGTCCACTCGCTGCTGCAATCCTTTTGGAAGTGGGGCTTCAGGATCATGCCATTCCGGCTGGGTATGGGAGAACGGCCGAGCGGAAAGGACCGGGCACCGCAAAGCACTCTGGGGTTTTGGGACAACAAAATTTTAATACTCATAGACTACAACAATTTTTCTTTATGACTATTGCTTTTCTTTACAACTATTTCCTAAGAAGCCTTCGTGTTCCTAAAAGTCATAGAGAGGGGCTGGGGATTTAGCTCGGTGGTAGAGCGCTTATCTAGGAAGCGCAAGGCCCTGGGTTCGGTCCCCAGCTCCGAAAAAAAGAACCAAAAAAAAAAAAAAAGTCATAGAGATGCTTCCAATGTTTCATTCCCAGTGTATTTCTAGAGTATTAAGCATTTTAGTTCAGTCCTGTCAGCCATCTCAAATACTTATGGATCATGCATTATAGCAGTTAAGATTTTGTTCTCATCTGTATACATTTCTCAATGTTACAGTAACATTTGTTGGGAAGGGTGGGGATGTCTTTCTCCATGGGATTGGCTTGGTTATTTGCCAAAATTTGATTGGTATTTTGAAATATCCATGCTTATTTTTCGCCTCTATACCCAGTTCCACAGATCAGTTTATATACTCAACAGCACTTTGTTTATTCTGTGGTGTTCTGATAAAATTAGGTAAGTTTTGAGATCAGTATAAGAACTACTAGTTTATCCCTAAGATTTATACGCTAACTTTTGTGTATTTGCACACAAATTTTAGATCCAGCTGATCGGTTTCTACCAAGTTAGGAATGAGTCTGCTTAGAATTTAAGAGAGATTTCCTTGAATATACACCTCAGTGTAGGTAACTCCATTATGTTAATGACATACAGTCTTCCAATGCATGGACCCATAGATACAAAAACATTTGTTTTACTGGAAATTGAGTCTAGCACGTGTGGACTTCAGTTCCCGTTAACTTTTGTTGTATGTTACTTTGACGCTGCTATTATGAACATATGCACTAGAGATGCTGGGTTTTCTTAGCTAATTGGTCTTTTTAATAGTATGAAATGCCCTCATCTTTGATGACGTCCTTTGTTCAGATGACTCTTTTCTTTTTTCTTCTTAAAGATTAATTTTATTTTTAGTCATGTGTGTATGAGTGTGGGTATGTCCACATGAGAGGGCAGGTCTCTGTAATATCTAAGGAACTCCTGGAGCTGGAGTTACAGACAATTGCAAGTCCCCTGACTTGGATGCTGGGAGCTGGCTCTGTGTCCTTTGGAAGAGCACTACAGTGCTGATCCACAAACCATCTCTCCAGCCCCTTGAAACCTTTTCTTGGGCATTAATAGAAGACTGGTGTAACTATATTACACTTCCCTATTTTGTTGCAGTTTTCTGTCCTTTGTTTTTAACATCCTTAAACATATTTAAATGTTGTGTCTTCTTAAATGTGTGGTTCAGACCTTAAATTTTTGAAGGGTGATCTGCCTTTTAACATAGCTTTTCGTTGTGACTTAAGTGTTGGAATGTTTAAACGGATTTAAATCTGTCATTTGGCATTTGCTTTGCACCGCCCCTTTCTTTTCTATTCCCGTTGTTGGAGGACTGAACGACCTCTCCATTATCATGGTACTTTGTAGTTTGTCTCGAGAGTACAACAGGCACCCTCAGTTTGTCCGCCTGTGTAGATTGACTATCTCACTGACACACGTATGACCTGTGCTAAAGTCACCATACCTTACTGCTACAGTGTTTTGATCCCCAACTGCACTCTAAATATTTTAAGTCATATATCTTTTACAGAAATTAACAAAAGACAAATTTAGCATTTACAGAAATACCTAAAGATTTTTAAACTTCCTTCCTTTCCATCCAGATTTCTGTTCTGCGTTATTTCCTTTCAAGCTGAGCTTCCTCTGATGCCTCTTCCTGTACAAAGACACCGACAGCATAGTTGCTTTGTTTTTGATTATCTAAAGATGTTCTGCTTTGTGTTTTCCTTTTAAAATACTTGTCTCTTTAAACATTTTTGAATGAGAATTCATGAGCCATATAACTCTAACTGCTATAAGTGCACAGTTCAGTTTCACGAAACACATTGGGAATGCTGTGCCACCATCACTGCTATTAATTTTATGAACTTCTTTTTTTAATTGGGTATTTCTTTATTTAGATTTCAAATGTTATTCCTGACCATAAGCCCCCTATCCCCTCACCCTCCCCTTCTTCTACAAGGATGTTCCCCTCCCCATCCACCCTCTTACCGCCCTCCCCAACATTCCCCTACATTGGGGGTCCAACCTTGGTAGGACCAAGGGCTTCCCCTTCCACTGGTGCCCCAACAAAGCTGTTCTCTGCTACATGTGCAGTTGGAGCCCTGGGTCAGTCCATGTATAGTCTTTGGGTAGTGGTTTAGTCCCTGGAAGCTCAGGTTGGTTGACATTGTTGTTCATATGGGGTCTCGAGCCCCTTCAAGCTCTTTCAATCCTTTCTCTAAATCCTCCAAGTAGGGGTCTTGTTCTCAGTTCACTGCTTTGCTGCTAGCATTCACCTCTGTATTTGACATGTTCTAGCTGTGTCTCTCAGGAGACAGCTATATCCAGTTCCTGTCAGCATGCACTTCTTAGTTCATCAATCTTATTTAGTTTTGGTGTCTGTATATGTATGGGCCACATGTGGGGCAAGCTCTGAATGGCAGTTCCTTCAGTCTCTGCTCCAAACTTTGCATCCATATCCCCTCCAATGGATATTTTTCCCCTTTTAAGAAGAAGTGGAAGCATCCACATTTTGGTCATCCTTCTTCTTGAGCTTTAAGTGGTCTATGGATTGTATCTTGGGTAATCCAAGCTTTTGGGCTAATATCTACTTATCAATGAATGCATACCATGTGTGTTTTCTGTGATTGGGTTACCTCACTCAGGATGATATTTTCTAGCTCAATCCATTTGCCTATAAATTTTATAAAATCATTGTTTTAGTACTCCATTGTGTAGATGTACCACATTTTCTGTATCCACTCCTCTGTTGAAGGGCATCTGGGTTCTTTCCAGCTTCTGGCTATTATAAATAAGGCTGCAATGAACATAGTGGAGCACGTGTCTTTTTTATATGTTGGGGCATCTTTTGGGTATATGCCCAAGAGAGGTATAGCTGGATCCTCAGGCAGTTCAATGTCCAATTTTCTGAGGACCCTCCAGACTGATTTCCAGAATGGTTGTACCAGTTTGCAATCCCACCAACAATGGAGGAGTGTTCCTCTTTCTCCGCATCCTCGACAACATTTTTTTCTGAACATCTTAGCACAGCAACCCCCCTCTATTCTCTAAGCAAGCAGTGAGTTATACCTTGCGATTCCATCATTCCTTCCAACCCTTGACAACCTCAAATCTGTTTCTTTCTCTATCCTAAAAATCTCCTATATGTAGAACCATACAGTAGCTGTTTTCTATTTTGAGTTACTTTATGAAGTATAGTTTTGAATTTCATCTGCATTACACATTTATTTTTCTATGAGCAAACTGAGTCACGCGTGGATATATGTATGCAACCCCGGTATGTAGGAAGCAGATTCAGGCAGATCTCTCTGAGTTCAACTACGGCTGGATCTATGTAGCAAGTTCCAGGTCATCCAGTGCTACATAGGAAGATCCTGCTTGTTAAAAGGATTGTATGACTAAACCATATGTCACACTTTAGTAACCCATCCATCACTTGACAGACACTTGGGTGACTTTCTCCCTTTTGATATTATCACAGGGAAATTAATACGAAGTAAAATATCTTGAAGTTCCATTTTCAATTTTGGAGGGCATATAGATATATTAATGTTCTTATTATTTTGACAAAAGTCACTTAGGGAAAGACAGGTTTGGTTTTGGTTCACAGTTTGCTGAGATGTGATCCGTGATGGTGGGGAAGACACGGAAGCAGGTGCATGAGGTGACAGGTCATCCTTCCTTTGACTTCAGTCAGGAAACATAGATAACTGTTAGTACTCAACTGCCTTTCTCTTTTTCTCATTATTCAGTCTGACACTTCAATCCCTCTGGTAGAGCAGTTGCATTAAAGGAGAGACTTCCGTTGATCTCTGGAAACATCCTTAAAGACTTACCCAGAGGTGTGTCTGCTCGGTGATTCCACATCCGATCCAACTACACAGTTGAGAACAATCATGATCACACCTAAGAACAGACTCACTGGATCACGTGGTGAGGCAGTGCTTAGCTTTTCCAGGGAAGGCGGAGCTGATTTCTAGAACAGCATCACACTCACGCCAACAGTACACAAGGGTTTATTTATTAATGTTTTGGCCCACATTTACTTTTCTTTGTTTTGCTTTTTAAATTACAGTCACCCGAATAGACATGAAGTGCTCGCTAGCCCTTTGGCTTGTGTTCCACAAATTACCAGCGATACCGAATGGCTTGCATGTGCTCACCAGCTACTTCATTACTGAAGTGGAAAGTTTGGTTTGGCAACTCAGTTGTGTCATGTGATACTTTTCTGAGCACTGTCTTTTTTTTTTTTTTTTTTTGGTTCTTTTTTTCAGAGCTGGGGACTGAACCCAGGGCCTTGCGCTTCCTAGGCAAGCGCTCTACCACTGAGCTAAATCCCCAACCCCTCTGAGCACTGTCTTATGAGAGGATGTTTTTGCTGAAGCAGGCACATAGGAGGATGTTTTGCTCATGTGGTATTTTTTAAAGGCTGCCTAAAAAAGGGGGCGGGGGATATGATGTTTTGCTAGAGCAGATGCTTGAGAGAACAAGTAATGTTTCAAAAGGATATAAATACAATAAAAAATGAACAGGGCTGTGTGGTATTGGTTCGCCTTGCCACTCTTTGCTGGTCATTGTTTGTTGTGAGTTCAGGGAGGAGAGGAACACCAAAACCTACTGGTAGTATACCAGCAGCTTCTTGCTACCTCTGAAGACTCAGGCTGATTGGCAGAGCCTCACAGTTTCTCTAAATTGAACTACCATTGCTGATGCTGCTGATTCATAAATGGTGTTTGAGAGTGGATCAAGCTTCCGCTGCTAATCCATGTAAACTAAACTACAGTATCCTGACAACACAGATTGGATTCTCTTGCCCCAAACTATTTCTTAAAAGGTCCACATACTCCTTTGACCTATTAACCTTTTCTTTCCAACACTTCTGGTGGGTGGTGGGCTAAAAGGGAAGTTAAAGCATTTAAGTACAAGTATATGCTGACAGGAGCCTAATTTAGCTGTCTCCTGAGAGGCTCTGCCAAATACAGAGGTGAATGTTCACAGTCAACCATTGGACAGAGAAGGGGTCCTCAATGGAGGAGTTAGAGAAAAAACTGAAGGAGCTGAAGGGGTTTGCAACCCCATGGGAAGAATAACAATATCAACCAATCAGCTACACCATAGCTCCCAAGGACTAAACCACCAACCAACAAGTACACATGGAGCAACCCATGGCTCCAGCCACATTTGTAACAGTGGATGACCTTGTAGGGCATCAATGGGAGAAGAGACCCTTGGTCCTGTGGAGGCTCTATGCCCCAGTGTAGGGGAATGGCAGGGCGGGGGGAGGCAGGAGGGAGTGGGTGGGTGACTGGAGGAGAACCCTCATAGAAACAGGGGGAGGGAGGAAGGGATGGGGTTTTCTGGAGAGGAAACCAGAAAAGGGGATAACATTTGAAATGTAAATAAAGAAAATATCCAATAAAAAAAGCATTTAAGTACACATATCACAGTAGGTTTAAAAAAATATAAGCCTATACACTATCTTGGGAAAAAGTCTCTTTAAGTTCTCTGCCCATTTGCAAGATTGGTTGCTTCTGCTGTTGCTGTTGTTGTTGCTGTAAGATGATAGATAAACCAACTGATCAGTCGATTATGGATGGATAGAAAGGCATTCTGGATGTTAAATCCTCTATAAGATACGATTTGAAAATATTTTCCCCACCCTATAGGTTGTCTTTTCTCTTCTGTAGCTGACACTCAGGAGAGGTAATGGAACCTTTATGAGGTAAAGCCTTTCTGGAAGAATCACTTCACTGGGCTTTAAGAGATGATAGCCCTCCCCCACATCTTGTTCCTCTCTCCCTCCAGCACCAGTGTGGATAAAAATTTGATCAGCCAGCTTTCTGCTCCCGCTGCCATGCCCTCCCCGCCTTGATAGACTGTATTGTTCTGGAACCTTAAGCTAAAATGGACAATGTCTCCCTTAGGTTGCTTTTGTTAGAGTATTTTATGCCAACACGAGAGAATAGCTAATACACTGCCCCATCTTTCCCACAGTCCTCTACTGCCCCATCGTTCCCACAGTCCTCTACTGCCCCATCTTTCCCACAGTCCTCTACTGCCCCATCTTTCCCATAGTCCTCTACTGCCCCATCTTTCCCATAGTCCTCTACTGCCCCATCTTTCCCACAGTCCTCTACTGCCCCATCTTTCCCATAGTCCTCTACTGCCCCATCTTTCCCATAGTCCTCTACTGCCCCATCTTTCCCACAGTCCTCTACTGCCCCATCTTTCCCACAGTCCTCTACTGCCCCATCTTTCCCATAGTCCTCTACTGCCCCATCTTTCCCACAGTCCTCTACTGCCCCATCTTTCCCATAGTCCTCTACTGCCCCATCTTTCCCACAGTCCCCTTGATAGCTGTGCATTAACCTTCCCTTCATTCTTCATATACGTCAAAGCTGGTTTTATCCTGGATCTTTGCATAACTCCTCTCTATAACTGGAAACTTTTATCTTTCAGGTAGTATAATGACCTGTTTTCTCACTTTCTTATGAATTTTGTTTACATTGGACATCCTCATAGAGCCTTTTGGTACTCTGTAAAAGCAGGTATTACATAAGTATGTCGTTACCTAACCCTTTATCCTGAATTTTTGTAGCACTTACTACTCCTTGATATCACATTATAAATTCAGTGTTTATTTAGTGTTCTCAGAAACAGAACGTCTGCTCCCGAGAACAGGAGTGTTATGTTATTGCCATATCCCCAGTTCCTGGAGTAAAGTACTTGATGAGCTCTATTGCTTGCATCAATGTCCTTCGATACGTAATCGTTCCATGGTTTGTTTTAATTATCTAGCCATCAATTAAAATCATGAAGTAGAACATAAAATAGAATATTGTTGTGTTTTATGTCCCCAACTATTGAGCCACGCTGGGAAATGTCCAGAAGAAGGAACTCATTTAGCCTGAAGAATAAATACATGAAATTTTGTTGTGGTTGTTGTTGTCTGTACAGAATACTAACATGAAGTACATGAAGTTCGGTGAACTTCTTGTGTGGCTCTCTGCCCTTCAAATAAAAGGGCCCAGGACATTTTTTTTTCTTTCTCAGTTCACATTGAACTTCCTGTTCACAGAAGTGCTGAATTCATGCTCAAACCTGCCCATTAAGCACTAGGTTAATTGCCAGTTCAGTGGGTTTAGCACAAGACATCTAGATTTTAATAAATAAGAATTACAATCAACTCACTATGAAAGCTGCACGTGGGAATCTGTAATTAGCTTAATGGAGTCTGAATCATTATATACGACCCTTTCTTAGGGACTATACTTTTATATCATAGTACAGTTTGAAAGTTTTCTTTAAAAACTTCCTGGGATATCTAGTTATTTTTTAAAATCTATGTATCAGTTAATATAAGTAACAATGCAAACTAACATCATGAAGACCAGGACTAGATTTGTATCATATGTGACCATTGTAAATGTTAACACCTGTTACTAACATGTTAGTATCATGTCCGTTCATGACAACTTTAGCAATACATATTTTCTCAGAGTAAGCTATAAAAAAATGTATGGTCAAGTGCTCTCTTTCATAGTTGACAAACTACAAGATTGCTCCCATGTGCTATGGGGGTGGGGTGTGGTAGGGGGGCATGACTTTATCACAGCTGTTAGAAAGATTTAACCCATAGTTCCCATGTTTTGATATTTAACTACCTTTAGAGTCAGGAAGCCATAGAACAAATCATAGTTCTGTGTTTTCACCTCTCACTGATATTTGTGTAGATTTTATGTAGTAACTTCACAATGGTCTTTAAATGTAGACATTTATTTTTCTGATGATAAAAGTGATACATAATCATGATGGAAAACTGCGGAAGGGATCATAAAAGACAAAAAATAAGGGAAGACTTCAGTTGGGAACTGAGTGGGGACTTTGTAAGTAACCTAAGTACTGTTAAATTATCAATACATGCATCTTTGTGTCTCAAAAATAAAAATATATTTTATTGAACATTGAAAGTTTTTATTATATTAATGGAAAATTACCTGCATGTAATGTCTACACATGTATACAACATAACTGTACTGTCCCCTAATTCCAATATTTCACAGATTTCCCTAAATTTCAGATATTCTAATATTGAAATTTTATGCATTAATTATTATTAATAACTATTTGTTTTACAACATTAATACATCAGAAGCAGAATTCCATTCAGCTGCTAAAATACTTGTTGCCCAAACATGAAGACCTGTGTTCAATTCCAAGCACACAGGTAAAAAGCTAGATTTCATGGCTCATGTTTTTAACCTTAGTGCTGGGAAGGTGGAGACTTGGAGAGTCCCAGGGACACACTTTGTCACAGAAAATAGGCTGGACTGCTCCCAAAGAACAAGGTTAACCTCTGGCCTCCACATGCACAGGCATATGCATACATATGAACATGCACACACAATCAGTTAATTGTTAAACATAGAGTAGCATTTTGTGGCACATTTCTGAGCTTCTTCTCAGGGTCAAGTGTGATAAATTATCCAGATGAAGGCAGAGGCCTCATCTCATCTCTGTTGTCTGGGCTTCCCTGAACAGTTTTTATAAATATGAAGGCCAGGAATAATGGTCTCATTATACTTCACTTTGACTCTGTATTGTTAGCTCATGCTTTTATATTATTAGTTACTTCTTCTCTGTAAATAATACTGGTTTCTGCCAATTTTGCTCTTAGGATTCCTTTTTCTTATGGTTTTATAATGCTGAGAATATTACCTTGTTGCATTTTTTTTCTCATATATGTTTTCCAGCAATTTGTAGACTGTGTGCTCCATTCACTCTTGTAGTAAAGTAGCACATCCTTTCACACAGGTGTGTGTCAACATAAGTGGAAGAATAAAACTGCCTCTCCCAATTTAAAAGTTCGTAACCCGGGATTCACCTGAGTTAACATAGGCTGTATTAACTTTTCAATGAAGAGCTAAAGTGTGGCCTTTAAGAGTAATTTTGTGCATCATTCCAGTCTCCTCCTTTTATACAAAGTTAGAAAAAGGCAGGTGTGAAGGATAGTAAGAAAAGATTTGAGACTGAAGGATAGCAATGACCTTTGCCCTGCCAAATGAGATGCTGACTGGAAATGGAAAGTTTGCACAGCAGACGTCCAGGTGTCTGAGACTTTCTATTCAGCTTCTCCCACGTGACTCGTGCCATGTGTTCTCTGATTCACAGAATATGAGCGTGTCTGTATTTGTGTGTGTGTGACTGTGTAAATGCCTCTGTGTGTCTGTGTGTGTGCTTTTGTGTGTCTCTGTGTGTGCCTGTCTGTGTGTATATTGTTTGAAAATGTGTGTGTGTGTGTGTGTGTGTGTGTGTGTGTGTGTGTGTATCTGATTACTTAGTGGGAAGTCGATGTGATATGAATCTGGAAGCAAGCTATCTAAGTGCGAATCATGATATGTTCCCCTGCTCGTGGGGATTTATTCAAAAGAAAAAAAACCAAAAAGGCAGAAGTCTTTGATTAACATTAGCAAGAATGATCTTAAAGGGAACTAAGTTTAGAATGTCCACCCACTCCCAATCTGTCTGTCTTATTGTGTAGAGTTTTTATGTCAATAATTATCACTTCTTATTTTCTCTTAGAAAGCATTGCTCTCAGCCTAGGGACCCAGGTTCAGTACTGAGTCTTGTATGTCACACGAGGACAGCATCCCCAGGTTTTAGCTTCTAGGCTGCTGCTTTCTCTGAACCTTGGGGCAAGTCATAATAAAACACAGCATGCTCTATTCCTTTCAGTAAAACCCAAACCTTGTCACAGAACCGAGGACAAGAAGACAAGGAAAGGAGAGAGGCAGACACTCTCCACTCAGTCCCTTCGAAGCTCACGTTGAGAGGGCAAAGAGCTCCCTGCTGAGGGGTCTCTGGGGATCTAGAACAGTGGTTCTCCACCTTCCTAATGCTCTGACCTTTTAATGACAGCCCCTCCTATCATGCTGACCCACACCTATCCAATTACTTTGTTGCTACTCCATAACTAGCTTTGCTACTGCTATGAATCATAATGTAAATATGCGGGATATATGATATATGACCTCTGTGACCCCCAGAGGGATCATGACCCACAGGTTGAGAAACACTGGTTAGAAGGTGACCAGGAGCCATGTGCACGTGGCCCAAGAAGAATCACAAGACATTAAGATCCCCTTCTGAGTAGACACTTCTCTAAGCAAGCCTTAGTCGAGGAATGTCCTTCCTTCTCCGTATACTGCTGAGTAGTCATCCTCCTGGGAAAGGAGAGGGCTGAGGAGCTCAGGCAGATTCGTGGGTTCTGAATGTTTGTCTGTGCACCAAGCTGTTAACAAAGAATCAGAAACAGCCACCAGCAGGGTGAGAGCGGGAGGAACTCAGTTTCACTCCTCCATATGTAAACTTCTTCCATACCACTTGGACATTTTGCATAATTAACTATATATTAATGTAGAGATTCTGAAGTATGGTATATATATAAACATTCCTCTCAGCCTATTCTCTTCTTTTAATACTTCCTTTTTATGTGCAAAGGTCGTCTGTGTGGATTTTTCCCTTAATATGGTTTCCACTGTTTCATCTTTTCCTATGGACTAGTTGGCTTTTTGTTTAACGTATGTTTATGGTTACAGGGTCTGTGCATGTGCCCTGCTGAGAGTAAAATATGTAGTAAAATACCATCTGGATTTTGTCAAGCAATGTATTAAAACACAGGATAAAGAAAGAAAGGCTTTAAGAAGACATGTGGGATTGTGATTAATGGAGGTTGGTTATATTCCAAAAACCATCTAGTCCCTATGGTCCGCAAGGGCCTAGTGCACTCTGAAGACAGATTTTATTTTATGAGCAATCTCACCACGTCCTTTGTCACACACTTCAGAATCCTTCCTGCGAAAGGGCCTCCGATTTGCCGAAGCGGCTGATAGAAAACTGGAGGCGAGGCCTCACAAACTGGTGACAATTTCTGAGTCTCCTACCACCTCCAACTAATCCAAGCAACAGAAGCAGTCAAGGTAGGGCTGGATGATGATGGTCACAACCCCACCGCAGCCACACACTCTCCAGAGCGACTCCCTACATCTAGCCATGTGTCCCCGAGAATCTATGAACCTTCCAGATTGAGGGCCAAATGTTTTCTTACCACTGTTGCCATCTTTCCTAATCCTGTTTCTTTCCCCTTTTCTTTCTCTTTCCTACACCATCCTCTTCTCTTTTTTTTTAAGATTGTTTTTTATGTATATGAGTACACTGTAGCTATCTTCAGACACCAGAAGAGGGCATCTGATCCCATTACAGATGGTTGTGAGCCACCATGTGGTTGCTGGGAATTGAACTCAGGACCTCTGGAAGAGCAGTCAGTGCTCTTAACCGCTGAGCCATCTCTCCAGCCCCACCATCTTCTTCACTTAGCTGTTGTTCGTGGGTTGTGTTGTTGTTATTGTTATTGTTATTTTATTATTGTTGTTGTTGTTGAGATAATAATATAATTATAACACATCTCCCTTGTTTTTCCTCCCTTCAAGCCCTCCATATACTCCTCCCCCCTCTTCAAATCCGTGACCTCTTTTATTAATTGATATGGCATGCATATGTGAACATACATATATTTTCCTAACCACAACTCTATTTCTCAAAGGGTGAGAAGGCAACAGAGCAACAAGTTAAACACCACTTTGTTTCCAATTCTCCTTTTATTAAAGATGGAATCTCAGAAAACTGAAACCTCCTCACATCCTATACAATTCAGTTTCCCTGGTTTGGATCTATAACTTGGGCACTGACTCTGTGTTCTCTACTATTTTACTTTTGATATAAAAGTGGTTTTCAGCCAGGTGTGGAGGTGCAGGACTTTAACGCCAGCACTCGGGAGACGGAAGTTCCAGAACTTTACAAGTTTGAAACCAGCTCTTTCTACATAGAGAGTTTTGGGGCACCTGAGGATACATAGTAAGACCCTTTCTCAAAAGATAAAACTGTTTTCAGTGATAGTAACTTTGACAACCCAAAATGTACAGAGACATCGAACGATAGGCGTCTTTCTTAGCAATTAAAGAAAGTAGCCATGCAATTCATCTTCTCCACAGTACGAATGTGCGCTCTTGAAAGTGCTGACTGTTAACTGCTAGTGCGAACAGGAAATTCATGCTGCTGCTATGCGCATGCCTTGCTATCACTCTGCAATGCCGACGACGCGGCTGTGTCGCGGAGACTGCTGAACTGATGGTGCAACCCCCCAAACGTGTACATTATCCAGAACTGGAAGAAACAAGGAGACATAAACATACGATAAAGATGTTCGTTGTTAGCATTGCCATAGTTCTGTGTTCCCAAATGCTCTGACCATGTGTGCGAAAGAGCATAACCAGCTATCTAGCTTGAAGGTTTAATTAGCCGAGTGATGGCAAACTGTTGATGCTGGACTGGCTACAAGACAATGAGTCAACCCATATGCTTTCTGTCACTGGAATAGGAGCTTATAAACAGACTGTCTATGGGGGAAAACTCACAGATGAATGATACATGGATTTTGGCAGTAGCCCATGATCAGAACTGGCAATAACTGAGGAAAATATTGACATTGATAAAAGTAGTTGAGCAGTCCAGAAATCCTCCTGGACCAGGGAGATTTTCAATTGAGCCTTTTTGGGTGGAAGGAGGGTAACAAATGGAAGCGAAAGCCTTTCAGTCTAAAGACTATAGACTGTGTGTGTGTGTGTTGTGTGTTTTCATCATTGTTTATTAATGATTCTCCAATGGATAGCTATGGTGAGTAGCTATGGACGAAGAAGGGAAATGTGTTAACCTACAGTTCCAAAGCCCATTGATCCCATTTGGACTTGAGAACTCTGCCTTCTGTCCTGATTTGCTCCAACTCAGGAGATCTCATGCCTTTCCTGGGTCTTCTCAGAGAGCTGTGGGGGAATAGATGGGAAAGGAATCAGTGGTGGCATCTCACAGAGCTTGAATTCCTAAGTCATCAGTGCCAGGTAAAAGCTCACTCCACAATTGCTTTGGAAATGAGGGGGAGAAGACAGCAGACCCAGAATAGCAGCACTGTCCACCTAACTATTTGTGTCAAAATCCTGCCAGAGAGATGCCTGTTTGTTTCAATTAGACACTTTTGAGGCTTCAGTTATCAGAGATTTTTGTGCAGGGACATGGCATCTACCTCATATGACTGAGCTGTCACTTGAGAATAGCAATATATATACTTGTTAACCGAGCAGGAGATTTTCTCCCCTCATCCAATAGACACTTTTGAGCATTAGTTACACAGCGAACTCCATGCTGTCACAGAGAATGCTCAATAGCATAAGATATTCTAGGTGGCGCTCTCGATTTAGTAGGAAAGTGGCACAGGAACAGATAAGCTATTACACAATGAAAGTCATATTATAAGTGGAACAAAATGCTCTGCTAGTCCCTTAAACAGATGGACTTGGTCCACAGCTTCCAGGAATGGCTCATATAAGGGCTGAAGTTTCAGAAACTCGGTTTAAAGATATTTCCTAGCTGGAAAAAAAAAGTCAAAGGAATTGGAAGAGTTAGGCATGCTTATAGAACTGATTATGCTTACATTTCTTGAATATACAGATCTACAAACTCATCAACGTGATACATTAAGCGTGTAAATTCTTTTGCATCACAATCAAATATAGCCACACAGGCATCTGGAAAGATGGTTCAGTGGTTAAGAACTAAATGGAGAGAACTTGAAGCAATCCCACTAAAATCAGGGACTAGACAAGGCTGCCCACTCTCTCCCTACTTATTCAATATAGTTCTTGAAGTTCTAGCCAGAGCAATCAGACAACAAAAGGAGGTCAAGGGGATACAGATCGGAAAAGAAGAAGTCAAAATATCACTATTTGCAGACGACATGATAGTATATTTAAGTGATCCCAAAAGTTCCACCAGAGAACTACTAAAGCTGATAAACAACTTCAGCAAAGTGGCTGGGTATAAAATTAACTCAAATAAATCAGTTGCCTTCCTCTATACAAAAGAGAAACAAGCCGAGAAAGAAATTAGGGAAACGACACCCTTCATAATAGACCCAAATAATATAAAGTACCTCGGTGTGACTTTAACCAAGCAAGTAAAAGATCTGTACAATAAGAACTTCAAGACACTGAGGAAAGAAATTGAAGAAGACCTCAGAAGATGGAAAGATCTCCCATGCTCATGGATTGGCAGGATTAATATAGTAAAAATGGCCATTTTACCAAAAGCGATCTACAGATTCAATGCAATCCCCATCAAAATACCAATCCAATTCTTCAAAGAGTTAGACAGAACAATTTGCAAATTCATCTGGAATAACAAAAAACCCAGGATAGCTAAAACTATCCTCAACAATAAAAGGACTTCAGGAGGAATCACTATCCCTGAACTCAAGCAGTATCACAGAGCAATAGTGATAAAAACTGCATGGTATTGGTACAGAGACAGACAGATAGACCAATGGAATAGAATTGAAGACCCAGAAATGAACCCACACACCTATGGTCACTTGATTTTTGACAAAGGAGCCAAAACCATCCAATGGAAAAAAGATAGCATTTTCAGCAAATGGTGCTGGTTCAACTGGAGGGCAACATGTAGAAGAATGCAGATTGATCCATGCTTATCACCCTGTACAAAGCTTAAGTCCAAGTGGATCAAGGACCTCCACATCAAACCTGACACACTCAAACTAATAGAAGAAAAACTAGGGAAGCATCTGGAACACATGGGCACTGGAAAAAATTTCCTGAACAAAACACCAATGGCTTATGCTCTAAGATCAAGAATCAACAAATGGGATCTCATAAAACTGCAAAGCTTCTGTAAGGCAAAGGACACTGTGGTTAGGACAAATCGGCAACCAACAAATTGGGAAAAGATCTTTACCAATCCTACAACAGATAGAGGCCTTATATCCAAAATATACAAAGAACTCAAGAAGTTAGACCACAGGGAGACAAATAACTCTATTAAAAAATGGGGTTCAGAGCTAAACAAAGAATTCACAGCTGAGGAATGCCGAATGGCTGAGAAACACCTAAAGAAATGTTCAACATCTTTAGTCATAAGGGAAATGCAAATCAAAACAACCCTGAGATTTCACCTCACACCAGTGAGAATGGCTAAGATCAAAAACTCAGGTGACAGCAGATGCTGGCGAGGATGTGGAGAAAGAGGAACACTCCTCCATTGTTGATGGGATTGCAAACTGGTACAACCATTCTGGAAATCAGTCTGGAGGATCCTCAGAAAATTGGACATTGAACTGCCTGAGGATCCAGCTATACCTCTCTTGGGCATATACCCAAAAGATGCCCCAACATATAAAAAAGACGCGTGCTCCACTATGTTCATCGCAGCCTTATTTATAATAGCCAGAAGCTGGAAAGAACCCAGATGCCCTTCAACAGAGGAATGGATACAGAAAATGTGGTACATCTACACAATGGAATATTACTCAGCTATCAAAAACAACGGCTTTATGAAATTCGTAGGCAAATGGTTGGAACTGGAAAATATCATCCTGAGTGAGCTAACCCAATCACAGAAAGACATACATGGTATGCACTCACTGATAAGTGGCTATTAGCCCAAATGCTTGAATTACCCTAGATGCCTAGAACAAATGAAACTCAAGACGGATGATCTAAATGTGAATGCTTCACTCCTTCTCTAAAAGGGGAACAAGAATACCCTTGGCAGGGAAGAGAGAGGCAAAGATTAAAACAGAGACTGAAGGAACACCCATTCAGAGCCTGCCCCACATGTGGCCCATACATATACAGCCACCCAATTAGACAAGATGGATGAAGCAAAGAAGTGCAGACCGACAGGGGCCGGATGTAGATCGCTCCTGAGAGACACAGCCAGAATACAGCAAATACAGAGGCGAATGCCAGCAGCAAACCACTGAACTGAGAACGGGACCCCCGTTGAAGGAATCAGAGAAAGAACTGGAAGAGCTTGAAGGGGCTCGAGACCCCATATGTACAACAATGCCAAGCAACCAGAGCTTCCAGGGACTAAGCCACTACCTAAAGACTATACATGGACTGACCCTGGACTCTGGCCTCATAGGTAGCAATGAATATCCTAGTAAGAGCACCAGTGGAAGGGGAAGCCCTGGGTCCTGCTAAGACTGAACCCCCAGTGAACTAGACTGTTGGGGGGAGGGCGGCAATGGGGGGAGGGTTTGGAGGGGAACACCCATAAGGAAGGGGAGGGGGAGGGGATGTTTGCCCGGAAACCAAAGAATTATTAGTAAGTATTAAATAAATTAAAAAATAAAAAAAATCTACTATTCTTGCGGGGGACCCAGGTTCAATTCCCAGAAACTGATGTAGTGGCTAGCAACCATGTGCAATATCAGTTCCAGAGGATCTGCCACCTCCTGGCCTCTGAGGGCACCAGACATACACATGGTCCACTTATATACTTGCAGGCTAAACACACATACACATAAAATAAAACATAAATCTTTAAAAAGTATCTAGATAGAACCTAAAAGTCATGAGGTAGACTGACAAGAAGAAAAGACAGTTTGCAATTAGCCTGTGACGGGGAAAGGCAACAGTGCTAGATCAGGGAAGGTGCCTCGAGGAGATACCTAGGTCTGGACTGGAAAGTGTTTTATAAGTCAGGGGACAACACTGGGTTACTTTCCCTGAAGGGGACGGGAAGCCAACAAAGATTTATACAGACAAAAGCACATGCCTGGATTTATGGCTAAGCATATAAACTCAGACTATGGTGGGGAAAAGAATTGAGTGGGGGAGAAACCGGTATCATGGAGTTGGCGGCAAGAGCAGCAAAATCATTAACCTTGAAAATAATTGGTACTGGTCTCTGTGAAGCAATGTGCCTATGGAAAGAGTTAGGTTTGTTGAGCACAGGACAGAGAACTCCATGAGAAAAGCCGAACACAAATGAAAGTAAAATGTTTTGCCCACGGTCATGACATACCCTTCTTTTATGGTCTCTCAAGTCTATATTATAAATAAAATTTCAGAGTAAGCAGCAGTTGCCTGCTTAGACTTTATGGCTCCAATTAAGTCGGGAGAAACAACACTTGCAGGCAAACAGGAAGCGATGCCCTTGCGATACTACCAGGAAATGCTCT
The DNA here is from genome assembly GCF_021556685.1 of Rattus norvegicus. NCBI lineage: Eukaryota > Metazoa > Chordata > Mammalia > Rodentia > Muridae > Rattus > Rattus norvegicus. The sequence goes on along the minus strand of NC_141535.1, from coordinate 206,159,183 downwards.
CACATAACTATATCCACAGCGTCCAATCTAAGCTTAATAAATGGTGGGGAGCAATTCAAAGATGCTGCCTGGGAAAATGGTCCTGGCTAAAACAAGATCAGCCGAGATCCAGTGCACAGGGTGGAAGGTAACTGCTTGATTGAGATTAATACGTGGTAATTGTGTAATAAATACTGTTGATGGCTATTCACACTCTGAGGAGATGCTAATGGTTGGAATGTGAGCATAGGGACTCAGAGAAATAGCTTTTATAAAATTATTGTTACAAAACAATGACAGTAACAATATCAACAATGACGAGCATGGTTACTGGCCTTGTTTACTTAACTTACCCATGAATCATCTTGGCTTTTTCTGAGGAAATGTCTGTGTTGTTTAGTCAACTCCCTGGTAGAAACTAAGATACTAATGAACACAACCTCCACCCCATCCCACAGCACATAACCACGCTGCTGAACAATTGAGCTGGATATAAATCCGACCTTAGATTATGGTATGTGCTTAAGGAAAACTTAAACTCTCAGCTTTGCTACCAAGATCAATTTGTTCATGGACAGTGGCGAATACAGGGATTTCAAGAGAGCAGGAGATTGTTTTCATTCACAGAACGAGTCATATTCCTTACTAGATTTTTTTAACTCCTCATCTACTGAGATCCCCCTTTCCTGAGCAATCAAAGGGAACACGAGTAGTTTCATAACCTTTGTCCAATTGGAGAAAATTAGCCATATATCTCTTTCCCAAATGTCTTTCACACAAAGTTTCTAATCATTCTCTGTTTAAATCCCTAAGTATTTGGCCAAACCCAAGAATCAGAATCAGGAATCAATCACACATCTGGCCATTTCTCCTTCCAAGGAAAATGTATGAGCATGAGTTCTGCCTGAAGTTGTGGTCTCTGTGAAGGTTTCTTTTCACCAGTGTCCTTTAGGATTGTCCTAGAGGGAGCTGGAGTACTGCAGCTGCCCTCTTCTGAATGGCAACTACATCTGTGAACCACAGCTCTTGAGGCCAAAAGTGCATTCTTGGACATAGAAGACATTTTATTATAATTAGAAATAATAGGCAACTGGAAAACTTCCTTATGCTACTCATTTGTATCTCTAGGAAGGATCTTCTGGGCTGATCGCATGTATACCACTTCCACCTGATGGTGGAGTGTTAGTGTGAACATTCACCATGGCTTGGCGAGTTAAACAACATCTAGCTTGGGATAGGTAGTTCTGTCTACCGTCAAATGTCCCATTAGCAAGACAAGAGCTGACTCTCAAAGAGAAAATAGCTGTATGCAGATGACGGCATCTGTTCCAAAATCCTAAGACCCTTTGCTATGATTCATCTATAAGTACCTGCCAGAGACCTGAAACATCATCCTTATCTGGCACCAATAGCTCAAGTACCATTGAGTATGCTGTGTCACATGGTTCAAGTGGCATAGAAGCCTGTGCAGAACCCTGCATCTATTCAAGAGTTTCCCCCACATTCCCTGACCCATTTAAATCTAAGAGTCTTCTAAGCCATTAGATATATGGACCAGAGTGATATCCTAGAGTTATGGGTATAATACTTCCCAAATTGAAATATACCACTAAGAATTGCACTTATTAATTTGTATATATATTTACTGATGGTAGAAGACAGGTGCAACAACTTATCCTTCACCTTAGATCAGTGGTTCTCAACCTCCCGAATGCTAAGACCCTTAATACAGTTCCTTATGTTGTGGTGAGCCCAACTATAAACTCATTTTTGTTGCTACTTTATAATTGTAATTTTGCCACTATTATGAATAATAATGTAAATATCTATGTTTTTCGGTGGTTTAGGTGGCTCCTGTGAAAGGGTCATTCAACCCCCAAAGGGAACATGGCTTCCTTAGAGGGAACATCTATCTCTAAGGTCTTTCAGTTTTGGTTGAACTTATTTCCTACCATCTAAGAGGATGCTTTATTGACAAATCTAGAGTGGTCGCTACCAAGTGAGTAATGGTGATTGTGGAAGAGACTGAAAATCAAGATCCCTACAAATTAACTTATGACATGGGGCTAGAGTCCATGAAGGTAGGAGAGTGAGATGTATTGACAGTTTTGCGAGTAGAAAGCAAATCGCTTCTACTCTTTATGATCTTTATCTGATCTTTATGGATGAGAAGCAGTAAGAAAGCGTTTAATTTTAACTGGTGTCTTACCAAAAACCTCTGCCCACAGTATGTTCACTCAGGGACTGCTTGAGTTTCTGTACATGTAAAACTGACCCTTGGCTGTTGACTCAAGGTAGTGAGGCTAAGTCTAGGTGGATTGAAGGAAATGTGAAAGATCTGAGTAGAGTAACTAGAGGAATTCAGGAGTTGCACTGAGGAGTAGTGCAAAGAACTTCTTGTTTTCACTACTAAAGGAAGCAAAACATGAGGTGACATTTACAGTTAGCTTAAACAAATACTAGCACATCAGAGGAATACACCTAATGTTATGACTTATGAACATGATCTTGGTCCTGTTTAAGAGACAAGAATATTCCTCCTAGGCCATTACGTTTCCTACAAAGACAGTGTGAGCATGTCAGGGCACTCCCTTCATATCCTTACTTTCAAGTGCATTCATTTTTCACAGTTTGTGTAGTTCTTTCTAGAAGGCTACCTGGTGGGAAGAATATTCTCCATTCTACCTCATCTTTAATTCTCAGTAAATTCACAGCTTTTTTGCACAGGTTTCCACACTCTACATGCCATTGTATTTCATTGTTGAGTGATTTATACACCTCTTCTCTGTCTTCATTTACAGTACCGTGTTCCCAAAGTACATAAGTTGTCTCTGGCTGCCCACAGACAGCATGATGGAGAATAGTGTTACCACCACTACCCTCTGTGATGGTTTGCATATGCTGGGCCCAGAGAACGGCACTATTAGAAGGTGTGGCCTTCTTGGAGTAGGTGTGTCACTGTGGGTGTGCGCTGTCAGACCCACTTTCTAGCTGTCTGGAAGTCAGATGAAGATGTAGACCTCGCAGCTCCTCCTGCACTATGCCTGCCTGGATGTTGCCATGTTCCAGCCTTGATGATACTGAACTGGACTTCTGAATCTGTAAGCCAGCCCCAATTAAATGTTGTCCTTAGAAGGATTGCCTCGGTCATGGTGTCTGCTCACAGCAGTAAAACCCTAACTAAAACACCCTCTCTGTCTCAATCAGCACGGTGTTTGAGAAGGTAGTAGACAATATTCCCTTGGAATCTTTGGCAACCTGTGAGTTTTGTAACTTCAAGAGTACTGGCTGAAGGAATCTTAGACAAACATTCCACACACTCCCTAATTACTTATATTGAAATGAACTGAACTCATTCTTATACTAGCGACTTAAAACCTTCTCAAGCTGAAACTGCTTGATTCTACCTTTGTTCATCAGTGAATTGCAACTGTGTTCATTACACACTTAAATATTACAGTGTCCACCACGAGAGTAACCAAGTCAGTTTGTCAATAGCAATGGATGAAGAGCTGCTCTGTTTTCAACAGAGGTATGACCCACTCTGTCAGCACCCAGACAGAGTTACTGGGGCTCTTTGTCTCTTGCTCTTAGAGCTGTTCATGTCACATTTCCAGAGTTTAATGAGACATATCTATGGAAACTTCCAGGCCAAAAGCACTCGAAGCTCCCTTTCTTCAAGAAACTCTTTATAAAGGGCTCTTACGTCTTCTCTGGAAGGTCCATGATGGTGGAGCTTCCATGGATCAAGAAGTGAAAGGCTGAACACAGAAACCGTGGGATCTCATCCACTTACTCCTAAGGGTATATATCCCAACTACACATCTTGAGGCCGACAAAATAAAAAAGATGAGTTTTAGGGATCCATTGGACCTACTGCAAGTGGACCTTTAGTAGAGATTCCATTGACCAGTTGTCCTGTATCATTACTACTTTAACTAGAGGGCTGGAGTATTGTTTGCAGCCACCTAAAATCAATGTCAAGTCAAAGCCAGTGTCTAGTAGGCCCTTCAAAATCAGTGAAAGGACATAAATCTTTTTGGAAAATGATTGGAAAAAAATTTACCAGCAAAGCCTTGAAGAATTGTAGTGAGGACCTTCCTTAAGGGGACCTGGCCTCCCCTTTATTTTAGGGGCTCTGCATCTGTAAATTGGTTCCAGTCTAGAAATTGTTTGAAGGGCAATGTTTGCTGTTGGTATAATTCAATATAGCATTTTATTAACTTGTTCTGTGATTGTTCTGCCTATAGATCAAGTGGCCCCAGAAAATTTTAAGGATTGATTGATTGATTCAAACAATTGAATTGATTGTAAGAAAGCGTTTAATTTTTGACTGTTCAAAACAATACAAAAATAAAAAAACAAAACTTAGGTCTTACTGTGTAGTTCTGGCAGCCCTGAAACTCAGTTTTATGAAGAGCAGACTGGTTTAGAACTCACAATGCTCTGCCTTCTTCTGTCTGCCTCTCCTCTCCAGTGCTAGGATTAAATGAAAGCACCACTAAGCCAGCTGAGGAGATATATTTCTTTCCATAGCATGACACGTCAGAATTTAAATTGATTTCTTTTATTCATAAGTCTGGGCTCTTGCATATAAAACTGAATTTCACATGTTGGCCTTCAACATTGTACTGAGTGTGAGAAGCTGATTTAAATTTGGAAATGGCAGAGAGGTCACTTTATAGCATCAGCATACTGCAGTCACATTATTTTTAGGCCTTTCTACGTTATCTTGCGCATAGAGCTGTTTTGGGAAGCTGTGTGAGAAGCCTGTTATTAGTGACACATTTAGTGCTGAGGCATACTACAAAGGAATCTTAACAGGACTTGAGTCAAGCAACAAGTATGAAATCGGAGGCAAGATATTCAACAATCTTATGAGTTGGGGTGAAAGTGGCTCATTTCTGTGACCCCAGTACTTGGGACTCAGTGTCAAAAGAATTAATTCAAGATCTGGTGCATGCCTGTAATCCCAGCACTGAGCATTTTTAGCTATGTGATTGAGTCTGAGACCACACTGAGATACATAAGACAAACAAACAAAAACGACATTCAGCTCCAAGGAGATGTTCTCCTCCAAGGTGTCGTCCTTATCCCGTTGCACTGAGTTATTTTCTGCTTTACTTCTTCCTGACTGCAGATACCAGTCAAGCTTGTTTTGAATGACCCAAAAATTAGCTTAAAATAGCAAAACCTGACTGCTTCTTTAAAAGTAGCATGTTCTGCTGAGGCCTTGTTTTTTTCAGAAATAAGCATCAGAGAGACATATGTAAGGCCCTACAGAATACAGCGGTAAATTGTAGATATGCATTTACCAGTGTACTTAGAAGGTGAGCTGGCCAAAGAAAGATATTAAAGTCAAAAGTAGCATGTTATCCCATGTGAAAGTGAACACACATACACACACGTACACACACACACACACACACACACACACACACACACACACACACATGCACATGGTTTTGACAGGCAAAAGCATTAAATTAGGAAAGAAATGCCAGTCAAGCTAACAATTTGAAAGCAGAATTATGCTTGTGTACTTGATTCTCTCAACAAGACTGACAGTAAAAATAGAAAACACCCGTACTGTCCACAAAATTTAGCTTCTAGGGTAGAATTTCAACAAACTCCCACCTTTCACCTATTGGAAATTTAAATGATGGCTCAATTTTTGGAGATGTGAACTCCAGAATCAGTACTTCTGTACAATTTTAGTTGTTTGTTGATGCCACAAACTAATAATGTGTACTGCTGAGCATTATGTAGACGCTAGTACCATGTGCTGCTGGTGTATTTATTTACAGGATTCTATTTTATCATAATGAGTTATATTTTCAAGTTTTATTCAATTTTTGGGTGAGCACCAGTTTAGACCCTGGTTATCATGAGGAACAGATTGCTGAGGGTGAAATTTATGTGACTTGTGATAAGAGGTTGATTCCTGTGTAAAATAATCTCACCTTTGTCCTGGGCCGGAAAACAAAGATAGCAATATGTGAAGGCTTTGTAAACTAGTGCCCCTTCCTGAATCAAAAGTATATGTGTGTGTGTGTATGTGTGTGTGAGGGATAAATATAGCCAAGTTCAAGGACTGTAAGGTTCAAGTGAGCAGGAGAAGGTAAATGAAAATAGACCACACAGAAGATAAAGTAAAAGAAAATGAACGAAAGGAAGGAAATATACTCAAGAAAGCAATTACCATTGTCAGACTGAAGGTGACTGAAGAGGAAAAAAAGGAAAAAAAATTTCCTGTTTTTATAATATTGAGGTAAAATACAATTGTCATAAAGGACAAAAGCCTCTAAAAATGTCTAAAAATGTTGTGTGTCTAGAAAAAATAAAGGTTTTCCACTGTATAGGTCAGTTTTGAGTAAGTCAGCATCTGGGATTCATTCGCTGATGTTTTTTATTCAAGTATGAGTTTTATATAATGTGTTCTGATCATATTCCCCTCCCAGACTCTTCCCACATACATCCTCCGTTCTCTACTCACACAACTTTGTGTCTTAAAAGGAAAATCAAGACCAATTTGTGCTGCCCAATTATCCTTGGATGTGTGGTCTTCCCTGTGTGGTCGACTTTACCAGGGGCTACACTCTTAGACAAAACTGTCCCCCCGTTTCTCGGCAGCTACAAACTGCCATTAGTTCCACGGTTAGCAGTGGAGTTCTGCGACCAGATGCCCTCTCCATTCTGGGATTTGGTCTGATTGGACCTGTACGGGTTTAGGACACTCTGTGACAACCACTGTGAGTTCATATGTGCTGTTCCGTGTCCAGAAGACATTCTTCCTTGGATCACGCGCTATCTCTGCTTTACCCCTTCTTTCTCAATGTTCTCTGTGCCCTGGAAAGGGGTTTGGAATGTATGTGGATGTATTATGTATATTCCAAACGCCATTCCAAGGGATAGATATAGATATAGGTAGAGGTAGAGGGAGAGAGGGAGAGAGGGAGGGAGGGAGGGAGGAAGGGAGAGAGAGAGAGAGAGAGAGAGAGAGAGAGAGAGAGAGAGAGATCCTTTATGACCAAATATTCTGCTGTTTCCTGTCCTCTATGCCTTGACCAGAGTGGGTCACTGTGTTAGTCACTATCTACTGCAAATAGAAACTTCCAAGATAAGGGTTAAGAGATATATTGAACTATGGGTACGATGCTAAGGAGTCAATTTAAAGACTACGTTCACTTTGTAGCATAACAATTGTAGGTTATCCTTCAGAACTACAATTTGCCTGGCTACAGGTTATGAGCCCATAATGTTAATAGTGCAATACGTGAATCTTATTTTTTGAAGCAGGGCTTAAATTCAATAGGAAAATTGTTGGTTGGTCTCATGACGTTCATGCCAATACGGCATCAGTAGGCACGGCTCTCTATTACAGCAATTACTGTAGCTCCAAGGGTTCATAGCTGAATACGACTGATAGTTTTCATCATTCTGAAAGGTAGCCAGAAAGGGTGAAGTTTTCAGGTCATACCAGCCTGATTTTGCCATGTTCTATGACTGAGATTGCAGGGTCTTTAATAATAGGGTCTAACCGTCACGTTTCAGATGGTAATCAAAACAATAGCAGTAGACTTTAACATTTTGGGGTCTATAGGACTTCATTGGCCCACAATTGCAAAAGAAATAAAGCATTAATAGCCCCCTTTTTAAAAAATTAGTTTACCTCTGGTGTTTAGTAGAATAATTAGTGCCCATTTATAGGGTAACCCTACCTTAACTTTTTTTGAATAAATATTTGTAAGCTTCTATGGTAGTAGATTTCCATACAATATATCATAGATCATATTATTAACATGCACATGACTATGCTCTAGGGAAATATTCAGTGTGACTCTATATAAACTAATTTCAATGGACCAGTTTCCAAAATACAATATAGGATAAACATACTTTAGCACACTGTGCGAGTACCCATTCTAGAGCTGTACTTGAGATATGAGTTAGACTACTCTAAGTGCTGACAAAGATCATTGAGAGCACAAGGAACAAGTAGAACTTGTTATAAAAATCTGCATGAAGCTTTTCTGAAAATTATTTGTAAGAAAGAGAATTAACAAAAATTCTGTGGTCAGTAAAAGACTTAGCAGAAATGTGAACTTAGGCAGACTTAAAGGTATTGTTAAGGCAGAAGCCTTACTCATTGATGAGAACATGGTTGCACTGAACCCTGAGGTGTCCAGGCCAGTTAGCTTGTTTTGTCTAAGACTCCCACAGGAAACAAGCCATGCAAATGACTATCTTTGACCCAATTGCACTAGGACTAAGGTCTTTTCCAAGTACAACGCAGTCAGTTCCTTCATGGAACAAGCAAGGAGGAAATCAGTCAGCTGATCAGTAGGACTATGACAATGAACGAGACAAACACTTCTCTCACTGCCCGGAATGGCCTAACTGGGGAGAGCATGTTTTATGTTTGAAAAGCACATGCTGCAGCTGAGAAATGGAATGTGCATTTGCATTGCAAACAATAACATGTCGACAGGAACAAAGCAAACCAAATCAAAGGCTTCTTGAAAGATTCTTAGAATTGAAAGGAAGCCAACTGTGAGCAAAGAGTAGGGAGGGCATCAGAGAACACTGAGGCTGGAGAGCAACGGTGTCTTCAACAGTAGTGCCTCGGTCCCCAGAGCCACCCAGAAGTGTCCGTGTTTCCTTGGAGCAGAGTTCTTACTCTCTAACTTTAGCTTATAAAAGGAACTGTGGGAGGAGAGACTGGGAGGGGGTCAACAACTGGAAGGTAAATAAATAAAAATAATTAAGACTAAGAAAATGTGTTCCTTGACCTCACTTTCCAGACCGATGTCCCTAATAAAATCCTATGTGAACCCAAACTAGTGGATCTCAATGATTATTTCATGAGTAGCCATTAAAGGTTTTGAAGCAGTGGTGTGAAGTAACCAGGTTTTCATTTTAATATCATGTTAGCTTCTCTGTATGTAAAGATGCTCACTTTAGAGCGGGCATCTGTCCCAGTAGCAGTAGAGCAAACCACAGAGGACAGTGATGTAGCTAGGGAGACCTACATCTACCCATGTAGATTTATAGCCAGTGAGGTCAGCTAGTGATAAAGAGCAGTCCACTTCTGGAGGGGAGCAGGTGATTAAGTATATTCAAAAGGTAAAATGATAATTGATAATTTAAGATAAATTATATAGATATTTTAAATATATTTCTGACACTCTATGAAATAAAGGTCGATTTTGTAAAATTATTCACTCATATTCATATTAATTTCATTAGACTAACACTTTCTGAATATGCAAATTATCTCGGGCATGGTTATTTCAACTCACGGGAGCCTTTGGTAAACCTAAAAGTAGCAGCACCTGAACCAGTGCTAGTTCAACATCAGGCTCACGGGAAATAACACTAAGGAGTCCCTAACTTGGAGCTGCAAAAGGAGGAACTGTGAAAATATGTTCTTTCTACTTCACAAATTTCATTGGGGATTAAAACAGGAAGCAGGAGATGAATGACGTGCCCCAGACAGCTCATGCTAAAAATAAAACATGTCTCCCTAAGATGAAATTTTTAAAAAGGTCAGGAATTTAAACTTTGGTCTCATTAATATTCAGATATCACCAAAAGCAGTGTTAGTCGTACTGAGGACTGATGGATGACTGACTTCGTTTAGGGACCATTTCATGTCCAATGAGCCAGAGTGCCAAACATAAAATAAATAAAATAATAAAATAAAATCAATTATTAGAAGAAACGCCTCCGTATCTGACTATGAAAATGGAAATTTTAATTTCTGAATAGAAAGCATTAGTGATACCTTGGCTTTGCGGTCAGTTCTGAAGTGAGACTCAGATAACGTGTTGTTTCCAAGTTGACTCTAAGTACCCGATTGGTGCCCTCAAGGGAAAGAGTTCAGATTGGAAATGTCAAACATTAGGGAGCTCAGTCGTGGTGAACGGCAACCCATGTAGTCCCTATCCAGTCTTCTTGCCAACATGCCTATTCCTCTCAGTGTGCCCTTGTGCCAGCACAAGAGTGCCTGACAACAGGGGCCAGATAATATAATAATTACCATCTTGGTTGTTTAGTGCCTCTTTCGTACAATACGTTCATGTGTGGAAAAGAAAAGACTTCATATGTTATATATCCAGTTCTTCAGGAGGTCACCCATATGCCTTGCCTCTAAATTTTCCATTCTTTATCTTCAGGTATTTCTTTTTCCAGACTCCTAATACACAGTTGAAGGAATACTGACTTGTATACATTCTTTTTTTTTTTTCATCTTTATTAACTTGGGTATTTCTTATTTACATTTCGATTGTTATTCCCTTTCCCGGTTTCCGGGCCAACATCCCCCTAACCCCAACCCCTCCCCTTCTATATGGGTGTTCCCCTCCCCATCCTCCCCCCATTACCACCCTCCCCCCAACAATCACATTCACTGGGGGTTCAGTCTTGGCAGGACCAAGGGCTTCCCCTTCCACTGGTGCCCTTACTAGGATATTCATTGCTACCTATGAGATTGGAGCCCAGGGTCAGTCCATGTATAGTTTTGGGGTAGTACATTCTTATTTGGAGTACTTCTTCCACTCAAAGATAAACACACAGTCTATAGTGATCTGCTCAATGGAAAGATAACCCCACTGTTGAATTTTAGGGCCATCCATCCATAGGACCATGGCCCAGTGGTGCGGCAGTCTTTAGAAGTCTGGAGCTATGCGTTGAACCAACATATCGATAAATTAACATTGCCCTTTTCATCTCTTACCAGCTCATCGTAATGGAATCCCTGTCCTTGTTGATACAGGTATAAGCTAAGGACTTGGGGGCTCATGCAACAATCATGGATGATAAAGTAGTTCTGGAATGTTCATAGCTTCTTGTGCCTGTTACTCATGTTCCTTCATTCCTTCAGACATCCATGCAAAGAATGCATAAGATTCTATGTAATCTTATGACTCAGGTGGTTTGACAGAACTCAGAGTTTAAGAAGCCACTCTTGCCAAGTGGTTGTTACTTCCCTCATTTGTGAGATCTACTGTTCTTTTCATCTTAGTTAGACGTTAATGATTTCCCCTCTATTACTGACAATAAGATGACAATTTTCTAGACCTTCATTAGGTAATCAGATTATTCTCAATGGCAATAACGGATTCTAAAATAAAATTTTACGGAATATAATATAAAATTTTTCCAAAGACCAAACGTCCTGCCCGGAGAGCCATTGCAGGTGTGGCTGCTGTGTCACGTGTGTGTCCATAGGTGACTTGGTTCAAACCTATGAACATCTGAATGATTAATAACTTAACCTTCCCTGAAAAAAAGTGAGCCTGTCATGACAACCAGTCCAACTAGGCTCCCAGGACAGGACAGGGATCAAGTCACTAGCCTCATCCCCCTTGTGGTGGGCTGGACAAGAGAGAGATACCCTTCACCCCCTAGTCCCTCAACCCCTCAATAGGCAGGAGACTTGGCCCTGGGGTTATAAGAGCAGAAGAACTGCCTGCCCCACACCAGCTGCAGTATGCTGGAGAGCGGGCCCTGCACTCAAAAGATGTTGCATGGTGATATAGTGAGATTTAATCGTTATTGTTGTTTTATTAAAATCACCACTAGAGCATTGTTACAGTTTCTTATTACTGACTGCATAAAATCCGTCTTGCAGGTGATCAGCAGATATGTGAGATAGTTTACGGGTAACAAAATAAGGAAACTGATCTTAATTTTACTACCATATTCAAAGGTACACTAGAGACATGTATTATACATGGGTGTATATGGGTGAACACATACCGCTCACAAACTGTATCTTTTAAATAAACTAACTCACTAAGTAAGCCATTAAGAATGTTTCAAAGTTCCTCAACTCATACTTCTTTTTTAGAAGTTTTATGAAAATGTACCCTTCATTTCTTCAGAATTTCAAGGGGTGTGGAGCTGCAGAAAATGAGGTCCAAACATAGGAAGACCAACAACGTAGAGACTTAGATAACAGAGTTCTTAAAGAAAATATTTAAGTTGAATGAACAGAGAGGTAATGGGAGAACCAGCAGATGATGATGTCATAAACACGAAAGCAAGAACATCTCAGGGGGATGAACCAGTGGCATACTGTGAGAAGAGTTAAGGTAAGAGGTATATTTTAGATTGGTGGCTAAGATTTCACTTGGGTCCTTGAGATGGGCATTTTAGTACAGGCTGAGAATAAAATAAAATTGTTTCTCACATGAGAAGCAAAAGTGAGCTGAAAAAATATGAAGTACCTTTTTTTAATTTTTTACCATTTTATAATTGTTTCATTAGTGTATGCCAATTGCATACAATAACGGGTTTACTTATGACAGTCTCACACATATATGTATAATGTATGTCAATCACATTCACCTCTGGTTACCCGGGAGAGGCCTGTGAAAGAAGAAGGAGGGTATTTTCAAATGATGTTAATGCAGTGTTTTGCATAACTTTTTCTTTTGTTGTGCTAAGGGTAGCAGCAACTTCCGAGAGCTTTTTGATAAAATATAGATATACAATAGTTTTATATATATTGGCCTTTTACTAATCTTATCGAATTCATTTATAATTTCTAGTAAGCTTGTAGTTTTCCTTTTTCTTTCTTTTTGTTGTTGTTGTTTTGGATGTTGTGGTTTTTTGTTTTGTGTTTGGTTTTGGTTTTAGGTTTTTTTTTTCAAATTCCTTAGTATTTCTAGGTAAGTAGGTAAAGTGATTATGTTATTTGATTTTTTCCCTACTATCAGATATTTGCTTTTCTTCTTTTTTCTTATTTTATTGGTGAGCACAACATAACACCCAGTGAGAGTGGTACAGGGACATATATCCTTGCCTTGTGCCTGAACTTAGAGGGAACATGTCCTGTTTTCAGTCTTTTCCAGTATTTTAGTAAAGAAGTATTTCAGTAAATAGCTTTTGGGTTAAGAAAAATTTCCTTTATTTGTAGTTCAGTAAAAAGTTTGTAAAATATTGTAGGCATTTCACTTATCTATTGAGATTACATGCTTTTTGGTTTTGTATGTTAATGTGATGATTTATGTGTTTTAATAAGAATATGACTTTCTTGATGAGGTCCACTCGATCAGAGAATCAATTCCTTTAAAGTATCATATATATATATATATATATGTATATATATACATACACACATATATATGTGTGTGTATTATATATATGTGTGTGTGTTATATATTTGTGTGTATTACATATATATATATTATATATCCAAGAATCTTCATATATAGTGAATCGGGAAGTATTGCTTCTCCTCTACTGTCTATAAGAAGCTATGTACAGTTAGCATTTTATCTTTCCTAGCAATTTAATAGACTTGCCCTTTAATACCGCACAACCATGTCACTTTGTTGGTTGGCAGTATTAAGACTGGATTTATCGATTGCTCCTGGGAGTGCAAACGTATCCAGCCACTATGGAAAGCAATATGATCATTCATCAGAAGATTGGGAATCAATCTACCTCAAGGTGCCCCATTCTACCTTAAGGACACTTGCTGAACTATGCTCTTAGTGGTTTTATTTATAATAGCCTGAAACTGGAAACTTGAGATGACCCTCAACTGAAGAATGGATAAAGAAATAAGTGTTACATTTACAATGAAGTATTAACCAGCTGTTAGGGAAGAAAATGATATCATTAAATTTGCAGGGATAGAACTAGAAAAAAAGTCATCCTGAGAGGTAGCCCAGACCTAGAAAGACAAGCATGATATGTCCTCATTTGTAAGTGGGTACTTAGCCGATAAAGTAAAACCCACAGCTCCAGAGAACTTAGATAAAGAGAAGTGGTCCAGCAAGGAGACATGGGTCTCCCCTGGAAGGAAAAATAGAATAGATTTTGTTGGTGAACTGGGGTGCATGGATATGGGGACAGGAGGGGGAGGAAGAGATCAGAGGTGAAAGGCAAGTGAAGTGGTTGGATATTTAGGTGACAATATTAAAACCTAGGACAGTGGAGACTTCCTGAAACCTATGAGGGTGACCTTAGCAAGGATTCCTAGTAATGGCGCATATGGAGCCTGAATCAGCTATCTTCTTTAACCAGGCAAGGCTCCCAGTGGTAGGACTAGGACACCAATCCAGTCACATAATCTATGACCCATAACCTACCCTGCCTGCCAGATTCACTGGGGAATGGTGGGTCAGGGCTTGCGAGAGTGGCTAACCAATGACTGGTCTAACCTGAGGCCAACACAAGAAGAAGCACACGCCAGACACTGCCTCGATGGCCAGCATCCATCTAGAAGCTGGATGGCTCAAAGACCTAAGGTTGAGCTAAACATGGCTGATAAAGAAAAGTCAATGAATGATTCTTAGTGATATTCTACGATAATCATGGGATCAGTGCCTAGATGAATTGTCATCTAAGAGGCTTCCTCCACCAGTTGATGGGAGCAGATGCAGAGACCCACAGCCAAACAGCAGGCAGAACTTGGGGAACTGTGCAGAAGTTAGGGAGGAAGGATTGTATGAACCATGAGGGGTCCAGGAGAGCAGAACATTGCCCACAAAATGAACTAAGCAGAGCTCGTTTTAAGAACTGACAGAGACTGGAGCAGCAACTACAAAGTCTCGCATTGGCCTGCACCAGGCCCTCTGCACACAGACAGTTATTCATTAGCCTGGATTTTTTGTGGAGCTCCTAACAATGGAAGTGGGAGTGCTTCTGACTCTTAAACCAGCTCATGTGACCTATTTCCTCCTTCTGGGTTGTCTTTTCCAGCCTTGAGATGAGCACATATGACTAGTCTTACTGAATCCTGTCATGCTGTGTTCAGTTGTCATCACTGGGAGGCCTGCTCTTTTCTGAATGGAAAGGAAAGAGCTGTAGATCTGTCAGAGAGGGGGGGGTTGTAGGGATTGGGAGGAGAAAGGTAGCTGGGGTTGGGATGTATTATATGAGAGAAGAATAAGTAAAAAAGACTTGCTTTAATAGAATATGGATGGATCCCAATGATCTTTTTATTGTTTAATTAAGTTCATGAGTTTTCTCTTTCACTTACTTCGATCATCACATTTATCAATAATAATAATAATAATAATAATAATAATAATAATAATAATATGGTATCTGTAAATTCTGTGATGTCTCTGTACAATCTATAAGGTAGAGATTGTGCTGTGAAGACTCCCTTGAGGACTCTCAACCGGAGTGCTACCGGTCCTTATTGTGAGAAACATTCTTATGCTTCTGCTCCACAATGGTGGGACCAAAACTGTCTCCTGACATTACCAGGTACCCTGAGATGCAGGGAGGGGGGCATATTGCTCTCCCGAGGGGTTTAGCTTGAATTTTTCCCTCTATTGTTAATGTTTCCTTATTTCACGGATTTCTTATTTTTAAGCACACACCTACTCTTTGATCTTAATTTTTTTTAAAAGCTAAAGAGGTAGGGATGTTTACAATTGACTTTAGATCTTTCTAATGAAAGCATTTAATGATAAAGAGTTCTGGTAAACTTCAGTTTGGCAGCATTTCCCACACATATGGTGGTTTTGATTTCACTCCATTGAAATCACTTTCTGGTTTCTTTATGACTCTTTGTTTTTAAATATCTTTAGTTATTTTTATTTTATATTATGAGTGCTTTTCCTGCACTTACACAGGTGTACTGCGTGTACACCTGGTGCTGAAAGAGGCCAGAATGTGTATAGGGTCCCTTGGAACTAGAGTTATAGACAGCTGTAAGCCACCATATGGGTGCTGAGAATTGAACTTAGTCCTCTTCAATAGCAGCCAGTGTTCTTGACCACTTAGCCCTCTCTTCAGCCCCACTGACTGGTCCCCAGATGATAGAGCCCTTCCCCTCCCCCCTCCCTCATCTTAAATGATAAACAGCAATTGACTCCAGTAATTCCTTCCAAGGCAATGCTGTTTTCTTCCACATGCCTTAAAATGAGCCGCACTGGACACTGTTTCTGAAACAGGTCATAAATGATCACCATCAATTTTAAAACAGTCACTTAATTAGAGCCATATAATACAGCCAATCATTTTCAAACATTAACAATTATACATGAAGAATAATTACATTGAACTAAAGAATATGTATCAGATGGTTTTTGAGGAAATGTCACAGTCCGTTGTGATGGCTAAGTATATGTGCTCTATGAACTAGTGATTAATTTTGGGTCACCAATAATGTACTAGTGTCACATTAGGGGAAGAAGCAAAAGCACTTGCCCTCAGAGTTATTTAACTAAGATCGAGTCCAGATTTGAATTCTCTACTTTGTGTTCCCCGTGTCCTCTGCCTTCTGTCCATCTGTTGCATGAGCCTGAATCTGCGCATGCCTGAAGGCTGTTATATCTCTGTCCCTGTGTCTATCTCTGTCTGTATGTCCCTGTCTGTTGTACGAGTTCTGTGTGTCTGTTCCTAACGAAGGACTTTGCTCTCTAGGTATTGAACAGCACAGAAAGCATCTCGTGGGGAAAGGAGTGGGATACTTTACAGAAAGCTTTGACAGAGTTTTACAAGAGATTAAGTCGGTGACTCCAACTGGCCCAGATAACAAGCACCATTGTTTATCAGCCAATATCCACAAATAGTTGCTCTCTAATGAAAGACAGAAAGGGAGTAGATCTGGGTGAGAGGGGAGGTGGGGAGGGACTGGGAGGGATAGGGGAAACAATCAGGATATAGTACGTGAGAAAATATCTACATTCAGTAAAAGGAAGAAAAATGCCCATGGTGGTCACTGAGGAGATAACATTTCTCTGAATAAATTTGTAGAGGCCTCCCCATACACCCTCTCCTGAAAAGTGTACGCACACCAGCCAGTATTGTGTTTGGCACTTTAGTACTCTTAGGGAAAGATGAACCGCCTCTCTTTGTAGATGTGGTTTGAATGCTGGACTTCTGATCTTCCAGGACACAAGCATGCGAATTACCTTCTGCAAACTCACTGCTTCTCTTCTGAATGTGGGTCCCTCTTTTCATCTCTGCTCTCATTTATGCAAAAGAGACAAGTTCTGAACTTCATTCCTCTAATTGTCATAATAAACCAGTGAAAGGACATTAAAAAGTTCCTCTGTCTGACTGCCTGGTCTCCTAAGTGGTACATCAGCCGGCAGCCTTAATAGCTCCATGCTCTTGTAGTCAGCATTAGCTTTCAACTTAAAACTAATTACAGCATCACAAAGGAGTAGGTGAATGCAAGAACAAAGACAGCAGACGTGCCGAGCACCACCCCACCACGCACAGGAATCGAGTACAAAAAGATGAGCAGAGAGAGTTGCTAAAGACAAAGCCTTTAATTTAACACCAAGGTGTGGGAAAGGGGTTTTTATCGTGTTCATTAATATAAAAGGCTCAACACTAAGTTGTTATGATCTCCCATTAGAAATATGATTCATTGTCACTTGGGTTATGTGTTTGGGAAGAAGATGCTAATAACTAAATGAACTAAGTAAAAAACATAAAACGTGTTAAACTAGCATTGGTGTAGCAAGGCTGGTGTAGCAAGGCACAGACTCCTTTCCTAAGACTGGGGCTTTGAGGTGTCGTGTTTGAGCTGGTTAGCTAGTCACAGAAATGTGTACTCATCCAGGCTCATCCAAGACTGATGGCCAAAGGCCAAAGGCTACACAGAATTGTGTAGAATATAGAATTAGGCTTCAGACTGCCTGGAAGAGTTTTCCAGTGTAATCCCAATCTGTCCCTATTGAGTTAGCCTTTGCCAGCAGTTCAGTGGCTATTTGTTGGCAATGCTCTGGGTGACCCTAAGGAGCAGTTAGATATGAGACCTCCGTATTGATTTAGGATTTAAATGCTCACCCCCTCCCTCCTCTCTCCCTCTAACTCTCCTTCTCCTATCTCATGTGCGTATGTGTGAATTAGTCAAAAGGCAATCTTTGGTGTCATTTCTCATTCATTTATCTATTTTTTTGTTCTTTGAGATGGGGTCTCACACTGGCCTGGAACTTGACAAAGAGTCTAGTCTTTGCTAGTAAACCCCCCAGATCCACCTGTCTCCACTTTCCAAAGACTGAGATTAGATGCCTTAGTCATTACATCTAAATTTCTTTCTTTTAAGTATGGGTCCTGGAGATTAATCTTGTGTCTCAGCACTTACAAACCACTTTACCAGTGGAGCCATTCCCCCAACCCTAATCCAGTTATGTTGATGACTTCTCTGATTAGACCCCAATCATTAGGGCCATCTCTTTGTCCTTTAAGGAACGTGGTAAAGTGGTGGTTGTTTTTAAAATAACTTGAAAGATAAAATGATTACTCTGGTCTGTCTTATAAATATTTTATCAAATTATATATGGTATAGAGAATATGAGAAACTCAGTGTATTGTCAGATAAACAATGTTTAATCTGTTTAAAGCCTTGCTTGGAAATGAACTGAGTTTTGTAGACATAAGATAACTTATTGATATTCCAACAACTCTGGTGGCTTTCTGTGTACAGTCCCCTCCCCCAGTCTCTTTCCTGGTTTGATCCCATACTGTAATAATTTCTTGCCATATTTTTCATGACATATTCCCATTTACATAAGATTGTCTTCAATTTGTAATCATTGCTTAGTATCTATTTTCTTTACATTCTTCTCCCCTGATAGCCGTTCATCCTCTTTATTTATTTCTCAACTTACGTCAAATGACATTGTTGAGGTGTATTTTTTTTTATTAACTTGAGTATTTCTTATATACATTTCAAGTGTTATTCCCTTTCCCGTTTCCGGACAAACATCCCCCTCCCCCCTCCCCTTCCTTATGGGTGTCCCCCTCCCAACCCTCCCCCCATTGCCGCCCTCCCCCCATAGTCTAGTTCACTGGGGGTTCAGTCTTAGCAGGACCCAGGGCTTCCCCTTCCACTGGTGCTCTTACTAGGATATTCATTGCTATCTATGGGGTCAGAGTCCAGGGTCAGTCCATGTATAGTATTTAGGTAGTGGCTTAGTCCCTGGAAGCTCTGGTTGCTTGACATTGTTGTACTTTTGGGGTCTCGAGCCCCTTCAAGCTCTTCCAGTTCTTTCTCTGATTCCTTCAACGGGGGACCTATTCTCAGTTCAGTGGTTTGCTGCTGGCATTCGCCTCTGTATTTGCTGTATTCTGGCTGTGTCTCTCAGGAGCGATCTACATCCGGTTCCTGTAGGCCTGCACTTCTTTGCTTCGTCCATCTTCTCTAATTGGGTGGCTGTATATGTATGGGTCATATGTGGGGCAGGCTCTGAATGGGTGTTCCTTCAGTCTCTGTTTTAATCTTTGCCTCTCCCTTCCCTGCCAAGGGTATTCTTTTTCCTCATTTAAAGAAGGAGTGAAGCATTCACATTTTGATCATCCGTCTTGAGTTTCGTTTGTTCTAGGCATCTAGGGTAATTCAAGCATTTGGGCTAATAGCCACGTATCAATGAATGCATACCATGTATGTCTTTCTGTGATTGGGTTAGCTCACTCAGGATGATATTTTCCAGTTCCAACCATTTGCCTACGAATTTCATAAACTCGTTGTTTTTGATAGCTGAGTAATATTCCATTGTGTAGATGTACCACATTTTCTGTATCCATTCCTCTGTTGAAGGGGATCTGGGTTCTTTCCAGTTTCTGGCTATAATAAGTAAGGCTGCGATGAACATAGTGGAGCACGTGTCTCTTTTATATGTTGAGGCATCTTTTGGGTATATGCCCAAGAGAGGTATAGCTGGATCCTCAGGCAATTCAATGTCCAATTTTCTGAGGAACCTCCAGACTGATTTCCAGAATGGTTTTACCAGTCTGCAATCCCACCAACAAGGGAGGAGTGTTCCTCTTTCTCCACATCCTCGCCAGCATCTGCTGTCACCTGAGTTTTTGATCTTAGCCATTCTCACTGGTGTGAGGTGAAATCTCAGGGTTGTTTTGATTTGCATTTCCCTTATGACTAAAGATGTTGAACATTTCTTTAGGTGTTTCTCAGCCATTCGGCATTCCTCAGCTGTGAATTCTTTGTTTAGCTCTGAACCCCATTTTTTAATAGGGTTATTTGTTTCCCTGCGGTCTAACTTCTTGAGTTCTTTGTATATTTTGGATATAAGGCCTCTATCTGTTGTAGGATTGGTAAAGATCTTTTCCCAATCTGTTGGTTGCCGTTTTGTCCTAACCACAGTGTCCTTTGCCTTACAGAAGCTTTGCAGTTTTATGAGATCCCATTTGTCGATTCTTGATCTTAGAGCATAAGCCATTGGTGTTTTGTTCAGGAAATTTTTTCCAGTGCCCATGTGTTCCAGATGCTTCCCTAGTTTTTCTTCTATTAGTTTGAGTGTGTCTGGTTTGATGTGGAGGTCCTTGATCCACTTGGACTTAAGCTTTGTACAGGGTGATAAGGATGGATCGATCTGCATTCTTCTACATGTTGCCCTCCAGTTGAACCAGCACCATTTGCTGAAAATGCTATCTTTTTTCCATTGGATGGTTTTGGCTCCTTTGTCAAAAATCAAGTGACCATAGGTGTGTGGGTTCATTTCTGGGTCTTCAATTCTATTCCATTGGTCTATCTGTCTGTCTCTGTACCAATACCATGCAGTTTTTATCACTATTGCTCTGTAATACTGCTTGAGTTCAGGGATAGTGTTTCCCCCTGAAGTCCTTTTACTGTTGAGGATAGCTTTAGCTATCCTGGGTTTTTTGTTATTCCAGATGAATTTGCAAATTGTTCTGTCTAACTCTTTGAAGAATTGGATTGGTATTTTGATGGGGATTGCATTGAATCTGTAGATCGCTTTTGGTAAAATGGCCATTTTTACTATATTAATCCTGCCAATCCATGAGCATGGGAGATCTTTCCATCTTCTGAGGTCTTCTTCAATTTCTTTCCTCAGTGTCTTGAAGTTCTTATTGTACAGATCTTTTACTTGCTTGGTTAAAGTCACACCGAGGTACTTTATATTATTTGGGTCTATTATGAAGGGTGTCGTTTCCCTAATTTCTTTCTCGGCTTGTTTCTCTTTTGTATAGAGGAAGGCAACTGATTTATTTGAGTTAATTTTATACCCAGCCACTTTGCTGAAGTTGTTTATCAGCTTTAGTAGTTCTCTGGTGGAACATTTGGGATCACTTAAATATACTATCATGTCGTCTGCAAATAGTGATATTTTGACTTCTTCTTTTCCGATCTGTATCCCCTTGATCTCCTTTTGTTGTCTCATTGCTCTGGCTAGAACTTCAAGAACTATATTGAATAAGTAGGGAGAGAGTGGGCAGCCTTGTCTCGTCCCTGATTTTAGTGGGATTGCTTCAAGTTTCTCTCCATTTAGTTTAATGTTAGCAACTGGTTTGCTGTATATGGCTTTTACTATGTTTAGGTATGGGCCTTGAATTCCTATTCTTTCCAGGACTTTTATCATGAAGGGGTGTTGAATTTTGTCAAATGCTTTCTCAGCATCTAATGAAATGATCATGTGGTTCTGTTCTTTCAGTTTGTTTATAGAATGGATCACGTTGATGGTTTTCCTTATATTAAACCATCCCTGCATGCCTGGGATGAAGCCTACTTGATCATGGTGGATGATTGTTTTGATGTGCTCTTGGATTCGGTTTGCCAGAATTTTATTGAGTATTTTTGCGTCGATATTCATAAGGGAAATTGGTCTGAAGTTCTCTTTCTTTGTTGTGTCTTTGTGTGGTTTAGGTATAAGAGTAATTGTGGCTTCGTAGAAGGAATTCGGTAGTGCTCCATCTGTTTCAATTTTGTGGAATAGTTTGGATAATATTGGTATGAGGTCTTCTATGAAGGTTTGATAGAATTCTGCACTAAACCCGTCTGGACCTGGGCTCTTTTTGGTTGGGAGACCTTTAATGACTGCTTCTATTTCCTTAGGAGTTATGGGGTTGTTTAACTGGTTTATCTGTTCCTGATTTAACTTCGATACCTGGTATCTGTCTAGGAAATTGTCCATTTCCTGAAGATTTTCAAGTTTTGTTGAATATAGATTTTTATAGTAAGATCTGATGATTTTTTGAATTTCCTCTGAATCTGTAGTTATGTCTCCCTTTTCATTTCTGATTTTGTTAATTTGGACGCACTCTCTGTGTCCTCTCGTTAGTCTGGCTAAGGGTTTATCTATCTTGTTGATTTTCTCAAAGAACCAACTTTTGGTTCTGTTGATTCTTTCTATGGTCCTTTTTGTTTCTACTTGGTTGATTTCAGCTCTGAGTTTGATTATTTCCTGCCTTCTACTCCTCCTGGGTGTATTTGCTTCTTTTTGTTCTAGAGCTTTTAGGTGTGCTGTCAAGCTGCTGACATATGCTCTTTCCTGTTTCTTTCTGCAGGCACTCAGCGCTATGAGTTTTCCTCTTAGCACAGCTTTCATTGTGTCCCATAAGTTTGGGTATGTTGTACCTTCATTTTCATTAAATTCTAAAAAGTTTTTAATTTCTTTCTTTATTTCTTCCTTGACCAGGTTATCATTGAGTAGAGCATTGTTCAATTTCCACGTATATGTGGGCATTCTTCCTTGATTGTTATTGAAGACCAGTTTTAGGCCGTGGTGGTCCGATAGCACGCATGGGATTATTTCTATCTTTCTGTACCTGTTGAGGCCCGTTTTTTTTACCAATTATATGGTCAATTTTGGAGAAAGTACCATGAGGAGCTGAGAAGAAGGTATATCCTTTTGCTTTAGGATAGAATGTTCTATAAATATCCGTTAAGTCCATTTGGCTCATGACTTCTCTTAGTCTGTCTACATCTCTGTTTAATTTCTGTTTCCATGATCTGTCCATTGATGAGAGTGGGGTGTTGAAATCTCCCACTATTATTGTGTGAGGTGCAATGTGTGTTTTGAGCTTTAGTAAGGTTTCTTTTACATATGTAGGTGCCCTTGTATTTGGGGCATAGATATTTAGGATTGAGAGTTCATCTTGGTGGATTTTTCCTTTGATGAATAAGAAGTGTCCTTCCTTATCTTTTTTGATGACTTTTAGTTGAAAATTGATTTTATTTGATATTAGAATGGCTACTCCAGCTTGCTTCTTCTGACCATTTGCTTGGAAAGTTGTTTTCCAGCCTTTCACTCTGAGGTAGTGTCTGTCTTTGTCTCTGAGGTGTGTTTCCTGTAGGCAGCAGAATGCAGGGTCCTCGTTGCGTATCCAGTTTGTTAATCTATGTCTTTTTATTGGGGAGTTGAGGCCATTGATATTGAGAGATATTAAGGAATAGTGATTATTGCTTCCCGTTATATTCATATTTGGAAGTGAGGTTATGTTTGTGTACTTTCATTCTCTTTGTTTTGTTGCCAAGACGATTAGTTTCTTGCTTCTTCTAGGGTATAGCTTGCCTCCTTATGTTGGGCTTTACCATTTATTATCCTTTGTAGTGCTGGATTTGTAGAAAGATATTGTGTAAATTTGGTTTTGTCATGGAATATCTTGGTTTCTCCATCAATGTTAATTGAGAGTTTTGCTGGATACAGTAACCTGGGCTGGCATTTGTGTTCTCTTAGGGTCTGTATGACATCAGTCCAGGATCTTCTGGCCTTCATAGTTTCTGGCGAGAAGTCTGGTGTGATTCTGATAGGTCTGCCTTTATATGTTACTTGACCTTTTTCTTTTACTGCTTTTAATATTCTTTCTTTATTTTGTGCGTTTGGTGTTTTGACAATTATGTGACGGGAGGTGTTTCTTTTCTGGTCCAATCTATTTGGAGTTCTGTAGGCTTCTTGTATGTCTATGGGTATCTCTTTTTTTAGGTTAGGGAAGTTTTCTTCTATGATTTTGTTGAAGATATTTACTGGTCCTTTGAGCTGGGAGTCTTCACTCTCTTCTTTACCTATTATCCTTAGGTTTGATCTTCTCATTGAGTCCTGGATTTCCTGTATGTTTTGGACCAGTAGCTTTTTCTGCTTTACATTATCTTTGACAGTTGAGTCAATGATTTCTATGGAATCTTCTGCTCCTGAGATTCTCTCTTCCATCTCTTGTAATCTGTTGGTGAAGCTTGTATCTACAGCTCCTTGTCTCTTCTTTTGGTTTTCTATATCCAGGGTTGTTTCCATGTGTTCTTTCTTGATTGCTTCTATTTCCATTTTTAATTCCTTCAAGTGTTTGATTGTGTTTTCCTAGAATTCTTTCAGGGATTTTTGTGTCTCCTCTCTATGGGCTTCTACTTGTTTATTTATGTTTTCCTGGAATTCTTTCAGGCATTTTTGCGATTCCTCTCTGTAGGCTTCTACTTGTTCTCTAAGGGAGTTCTTCACGTCTTTCTTGAAGTCCTCCAGCATCATGATCAAAAATGATTTTGAAACTAGATCTTGCTTTTCTGGTGTATTTGGATATTCCATGTTTGTTTTGATGGGAGAATTGGGCTCCGATGGTGCCATGTAGTCTTGGTTTCTGTTGCTTGGGTTCCTGCGCTTGCCTCTCGCCATCAGATTATCTCTAGTGTTACTTTGTTCTGCTATTTCTGACAGTGGCTAGACTGTCCTATAAGCCTGTGTGTCAGGAGTGCTGTAGACCTGTTTTCCTCTCTTTCAGTCAGTTATGGGGACAGAGTGTTCTGCTTTCGGGCGTGTAGTTTTTCCTCTCTACAGGTCTTCAGCTGTTCCTGTGGGCCTGTGTCTTGAGTTCACCAGGCAGCTTTCTTGCAGCAGAAAATTTGGTCTTACCTGTGGTCCCGAGGCTCAAGTTCGCTCGTGGGGTGCTACCCACGGGCTCTCTGCAGCGGCAGCAACCAGGAAGACCTGCGCCGCCCCTTCCGGGAGCTTCAGTGCACCAGGGTTCCAGATGGTCTTTGGCTTTTTCCTCTGGCGTCCGAGATGTGTGTGCAGAGAGCAGTCTCTTCTGGTTTCCCAGGCCTGTCTGCCTCTCTGAAGGTTTAGCTCTCCCTCCCACGGGATTTGGGTGCAGAGAACTGTTTATCCGGTCTGTTTCCTTCAGGTTCCGGCGGTGTCTCAGGCAGGGGTCCTGCCGCTCCTGGGCCCTCCCCCACGGGAGCCCAGAGGCCTTATACAGTTTCCTCGTGGGCCAGGGATGTGGGCAGGGGTGAGCAGTGTTGGTGGTCTCTTCCGCTCTGCAGCCTCAGGAGTGCCCACCTGACCAGGCGGTTGGGTCTCTCTCTCTCACGGGGTCTGAGAGCAGAGAGCTGCTGCGGGCCGAGATCCGCGGGTGTGGGACTTCCGGTAAACACAGAACGTGCCCGGTCCTAGAGGAATTCTGCTTCCGTGTATCCCAAGCTCACCAGGCAGCTTTCTTGTAGCAGAAAAGTTGGTCTTACCTGTGGTCCCGAGGCTCAAGTTCGCTCGTGGGGTGCTGCCCACGGGCTCTCTGCAGCGGCAGCAACCAGGAAGACTGAGGTGTATTTTTTAATACAGAATTTTGCCCTAAAAATAACCCAGGTATTAGAGTTAAGTATCGATCTTACATATTTAATGTCTCTTTAGTATGACTAATAGGAAAATTCTGTTTACTTGTCATTGAAGATCAAAAAGTCTATCCGGTAGAAATAAATGCTCAGTGAGTTGCTCAGATGAAGCATAAAAATAGAAACTAGAACTAAGTTATATTTTTCATCAAATTCAGCAGGACTCTTATGAGCCATGATAGGTCACTGATGACAGGTACAGCTGAAACATCTCCATCATAACAAGGAAATAGAACAAAGCGTTATCCTTGATTTGATTTTAAGTTCCATTCTGCTTGATGATTGTATGATGATGGGGAAGTCTTAACCTTTCTGGGTATAATTGCTTGTGGGATGCAGTTTCCTGTCTATGCTTGCTTGTTCGTTGTGAGCTAGACAAGTGTGGCCTGCACAGGTACATTCCTAACCCTAATTGCTGTTGTTCCAGTGAATAGAAATGGTCATAGAAGGCACTTTTCAGCTCAAATTATATGGCTACTTCCTGCAAGCTGTGTAGCTTTGGTGAAGTTACTTAACCTCTCTGTGCCCCCCCCCCCAGGGATAATATCAATGTCAATTCACCAAGCTGATGGGGGGAGCAGGTAAGATAATTAGGAAAAGGATTGGAAGTCTATAAAAAAACAATTTTAAAGATGATAATGTATTGGCTAGTTTTGTATTGCTGTGACCAGAATCCTTCACAAAGGTAGGAAGGTGACTTATTCTCGCTCACAGTTTCAGAGAGTTTATAGTAGAGTCCATGGCCAGAGCATGGGACAATAGTGCCTCTGGGACAATGGGGAAGCCCAGGAACAGGGTGCAGCAGGTAGACAGGGGCTGGGCTACATAAACTTCAAAGACCCACAGTCCTAGTGACCTAGTAAAAGCAGCGAGCTCGACAACCTGGATTCTATAGCTTCTCAAAAACAGTGCCACAGTGTGGGGAACAAGCATTCAGAAGACAGCCCTAGTTGACAGTTCAGGTTCAAACCATAACACATGCCTTTTGGACACATGTGGATGAGTACAGTGAGGTCTCTGGAGTCCAGCAGACCTGATGAATGGTGTGACGTCTGGCAAGTTCCTTAATGACTTTGGACCTGTTTACTCTGATCATTGTGGAGCTTAGGTCAAAGCGCCGTGTTTGTGAGGTCAATAGTTTGTTCTCCATGGTCACTCATTCTTAGTATGTGAAAGTGAATATGGTGAAGAGAAGAGTGCAGCCTGCCAGCTCACATCTTTTAGCATCTAAGCTCTCGGGGATGGAGACGGTGATGCTGACTAAGAAGGACTAGACTAGTCATAGTTTGTCAAAGTCACGAGACTTGAGATCATTGTGTTTTAAGTAGAAACACTGTATTTGTTACGATGATCCAGTCCCCTGACAAATACACCTACATCCTTGTGTGGAGATGTTTTCAAAGTAATAGAGAATTTCTAAAAGGGCCCATGAGTATATCTAGCTACTGTACAAATGCAACAGCATCTGGAAGGCGCTGTAATCACGGGCTGGCTTCTTCCATTTCATCTTTTCCCTCAAAAAAGCCAAGCTGTTCATTGTCTTGTGATAAAAAGGTGCATGTTCCATTTGCGGTAACATGAATTAGAACACAGAATTGGAACATAGAGGTCTTCCAGAGTCACGTTGCCGGTAGCTACATATCACCAAGTTTCTGTGGGAATCACTCCTGCCTCTCTCTCTGATCCAAACAGGGTCCGAGGAAGCAAGTCCAAGTGACTCAGGGCTGAACAACCTCAAGCTCTCTCCTCTTCTGATAACCAAGGCTTCGGTGTTTGAACATGTGATGTCTGACTTTTACCCAAGTTCAGCTCTTTGCTAGAAGGATCTTCTTAGCACCGTAATGGAGATCGATTTGTTCAGCAGATACCTGAACTGCATGTGTAGATTTTCTCAGCGTCATGCAGAGAGCCCATGCACGTATGTGAAGCCAGGTGGACCACTGCCATGGAGAAGTTCCATCCATGGTATCGTTGTTATCGAAAGTTGTCACCAGTAGCTTATATGGTAGATTCCTGATTTAAAATTTCCTTTCCTCTGTGAGGTGGCACAAGCCTTCAGTCTCAGTACTCAGGAGGCAGAGGCAGGGGGATCTCTGTGAGTTCCAGTCCAGCTTGGTCTATGTAGCAAGGACGAGGCCAGTAAGGTGGATCACTGCACAACCTTGGCTCAAAAATAATTAATTGGATTTAATTTAATACAAGTTCCTCTCTGTCTCTGTGCCTCATCTGTATTGTATGCTTTTGAATCATTACTGTCAGAAAGTTTGACTGACTGATTTTGCAAGGTGTCATGCAGCAGAATGTCCTGTACACTGGGGTGGATTTACTCTTACCTCTGATAGAAATCAAGTCAGAGAAACGGACTCAGAATGTCTCATATCCGTTCCAATTCACCCACTATTGTTTTAAGATCTATTTTCAAACACTGAAATAGAATTTTCTTTCTGCTGGTGAATTTTCTTTTGGTTTTCGTCAAATACGAATCTTTAAACTTAGTGAGTTTGCTACACCATGGTGATTTCCCAAGGAAAGTGAGAGTGTTTGATGCACCAGGGACTTTTACAGCCTTTGATCTTTCTTTAAAGCACTCTTCAAGCAGAACATGTGAGCCAGACTTTCACTTAGCTGATACAACCATTAACATGTATTGTCTCGCTTCCTTCAGAAAATACTAAAGGGAATTTTCTGCTGCTTTTAGTGGACAAAGTCTAACAAAAACAGGGCCTAGTATAATAAGCTGTTGGGTGTTTCTTTTTTCCTGTGTTAATACAAACAGTCCCGTTTATAAACTTTTAAAATGAAGCCATTAATACCAACAATAAGAATTTGAGTTTCTATTTTCTTTCTAAGTTTGTTTACTGATTACAAATTCTATCGAAAATGAAGGCCTAAATAAAATATTTGGAGTGGAAAAAAGATTCATTTAACCCAATCACCTTTTCTTTTTTTTTCTTCTTGCAATGCTAGGAACAGGGTTTTGGCCATTCTAGCCAAGTACTTTGTCACTGAGACACACTCCCAGCCCTAAACAAACCATTTGAGCATACATACTAACATGCTAGCCAGAGATATTGCATCACTTACACAGAGCATTGTTTTGGTCCATTTGGAAGGCAGTAATAAAATCCGATAGACTCTTTGGCTTAAGTCAGAAGCAGTTTTTTTCACAATTCAAGTTAGGGAGTTTAATTAGTTGGATTTAAGTGTAATGAGGGTTTGCTTTGTGTTTCACAGACCTTGGTCCTCTGGATGTGTCCTTGAATGGAAGAAACATCAAGAGAGACCCCTCCCTGGGTTTCTTATTCCATTCATGAAGGCTCAACCCTCATGGCCCAGTCACTTCCCAAAGACCATTCTTCCCCAAACCATGGCTTTTGAGTTTGAGATCTCAACACATAAATCTTGGGCAAAGGGAACAAATATTTCATTTCCATAAAACACAAAGTTGGTTAGTGAAAGACTCAATTTATGGTAGTTTCCATGTGTTGTATGAAAATGTCTCTTTCAAATAAGCATTCATGTCATAAATATTTATACTGGGATAGGACGTCAGCAAGAGTTATGCTAAACATTGCTCATGTATTATGAATACATGCTAAGGCTCATTCTACTTGGTCACCATTCTGTAACAGCTGCATACATCTTCTGGTGCAAATGATGTGTTAAGAAAGGAAAAGAGAGCTAGAGAGATGGCGCAGAGGTTAAGAGCACTGTCTGATGTTCCAGAGGTCCTGAGTTCAAGTCCCAGCAACCACATAAACTATCATAATCATCTATAATGAGATCTGGTTCTGAGTTCTGGCCTGTAGGCATACATGTAGGCAAAACACTGTATACGTAATAAATAAATTTTTTTTAAAAAAGGAAAAAGAGAGAAGTGTTTGAAAGTAAAGTACTAAAGTCTGAATTTGTGAGAAAAGTATCATTAACCTGTTTACCTCATCTTCTTCCCCCCAAAGGCATTGTATTTTTAGAGACTCCCAATGTCCCACTGTTGGTTTTGTGGCCTTGGTATTTCACACTGTAGCACAAAGAACATGGAAATTGCAACTTCAGCTCAATGTGCTGTATTTTCTAAAGTGACAAAAGCATCCGCTTCCACATTGAATGTAGATGTTCATCTGAAATCACCAGGGCTATGTCAAGTAAGGGTCTTTACTAGCGGAAAAGAAGGATACCGTAGAAAACAAACTAACATGTATTCCAAGATTTGGCTCTTCAGGATGAACTGCAAACCTTCCCTTTACCCCTACCTCAGAGGGACTGGGCATTTCTTTCAGCTCAATCCTTACTTATATCAGGTGTCTATTGGACTCCACTTCAAATGCTTTTAACCTCCTGATAATCCAGTTCCCGCAGTAGCTGTGAAACGCTTGCTTCGGTCATTCCGACTGGATTAACAGTTCCTCTCTCTGTGCCTCTGACTTCCTCTTCTGCCAGGACTTCTCTGAAATCTGCAGTACATCTACAGCAACCTGCTTCATACTAAAATCTTTCTAGATTCAATAAGAGTAGCGGATCCATCCCTATGGCGGCCATATTTGTTGTAAGGTTCTGGCCTTATAAACCTACTGTCAGAGTGTGGCTAAAGTTCGTTCTAGTAGTTTTCTGACTCTATGAGGTTATAATCTCATCAAAGGTAAGGCCTTGGTTAACTGTTGGCTGCATGTTTTAATATATTTATCCATAAGAAAGGTATTCTGTAAATACATGTTAACTAAATGCATTACAATTTTTAAGTGGGTAAGCTTATCTAAAGGCCAAGATTAAGACTAAGATATGAATGAATTTAAAGGTTTATTAACAGTGTTTTCTTTAAGGGTAAAAGCTAGAACCACCCTTCCTCAGCCTTTTTATTATTTGTTTGTTTGTTTATTATTTTTAAAATTTTTTAAATTAGATCTATTTCTTTACTTACATTACAAATGCTATTCCCTTTCCTGGTTTCCTGACCATAAGCTTGCATCCCCACCACCTCTCCCATAAGGGTGTCCCCCCATCCACCTCCCTTACCGCCTCCCCGACATTCTCCTGCATTGGGGGTCCAACTTGGCAGGACCAAGGGCTTCCCCTTCCACTGGTGCCCCAACAAGGCTATTCTCTGCTACATATGCAGTTGGAGCCCTGGGTCAGTCCGTGTATATATAGTCTTTTGGTAGTGGTTTAGTCCCTGGAAGCTCTGGTTGGTTGGCATTGTTATTCTTATGGCGTTGCAAGCCCCTTCAGCTCTTTCAATCCTTTCTCTAATTCCCTCCAAGGGAGGTCTTATTCTCAATTCGATGATTTGCTGGTAGCATTGACCCCTCTGGATTGGACATGCTCTGGATGTGTCTCTCAGGAGAGATCTATATTCGGTCCCTTTCGGCCTGCATTTTTTAGCTTCATCAATCTTTATCTAGTTTGGTGCCTGTATATGTATGGGCCACATGTGGGGCAGGCTCTGAATGGCCATTCCTTGAGTCTAAACTTTGCTTCCATATCCCCTCCTCTAGATATTTTTCCCCTTTCAAGAAGGAGTGGGAGCATCCACATTTTGGTCATCCTTCTTCTTGAGCTTCCTGTGGTCTGTGGATTGCATCTTGGGTAATTAGAGCTTTTGGGCTAATATCCACTTATCGATGAGTGCATACCAAATGTGTTTTTCTGTGATTGTGTTGCCTCACTCAGGATGATATTTTCTAGTTCATTCCATTTGCCTATGAATTTTAAGAAGTCATTTTTTTTTGGTTCTTTTTTTTCGGAGCTGGGGACCGAATCCAGGGCCTTGTGCTTCCTAGGTAAGTGCTCTACCACTGAGCTAAATCCCCAGCCCCTAGAAGTCATTGTTTTTGATAGTCGAGTAGTACTCCATTTTGTAGATGTACCACATTTTTTTTTGAATCCATTCCTCTGTTGAAGGGCATCTGGGTTCTTTCTAGTTTCTGGCTATTATAAATAAGGCTGCTATGAACATAGTGGATCATGTGTCTTTGTTGTATGTTGGAGCATCTTTTGGGTATATGATCAGGAGAGGTATAGCTGGGTCCTCAGGTAGTAGAATGTCCAATTTTCTGAGGAACCTCCAGACTGATTTCCAGAGTGGTTGTACCAGTTTGCAATCCCACCAACAATGGAGGAGTGTTTCTCTTTCTCCACATCCTTGCCAGCATCTGCTATCACCTGAGTTTTTTTTATCTTAGCTATTATTTATTATTTTTAATGTATATGCTCTCTTGCTGTCTTTAGACTTACCAGAAGAGGTCATCATTGTATCCCATTACAAATGGTTGTGAGCCACCATGTGGTTGGTTGCTGGGAATTGAACTCAGAACCTCTGGAAGAGCAGCCAACACTCTTAATCACTACGCCATCTTTCCAGCCCCTCCCTCAGTCTCAAAAAAATACAACATGGTGAAACATTCTGTATTTTAAAGCTCTCTTATTAATAAAGGAATTAAAACTCTGTATAAGTAGCATGAAAATTTTAAGGCTGTGTATAAGATGAATATTTTTATTAATTAATATGGACACACACACAAACACACCAGACAGTGTAGCATAGAAAAAAAATCACTAAACTATACACAAAGGCTCACTGGCCATGAAAGAGACTCAGAACTATAAACAGCCCAAAGAAGCCATGGTGTCATGAGCTCTTCTTTTAGAAAGGCACAAACGCATGTTAAGAAAGAAGCTGCAAGTGGTGATACACTTGGTGAACTGCTTGAACTGTTCTGAGAAAAAACTTCATCCCAGAGGTGCAACTTGTGCTGTATAGTTCCCCGGGCACTGTGATATTTTCAGCAGAGAAGTGTGAGGCAAAAGGATGACCTTAAATTAAGGTCAGACCTGTTATTCTACTCTCCTCACGTACCAGCCAATTCCTCTGCTCCAGCTGACAGTGAATACCACCATGTACTTGTTTCTTGAATGAGCACAGAGGTTTAGGCACAAGCAACCTGACTCTAAGGCCTGTTCTCTTAGATGTTTTATATCTAAGAATATATATATATATATTCATATATATATATTCATATATATATTCATGTATAGGAAACAACTCATATATTGAATACTTGTATATTGAAGACTTGACCCCTAGTGCAGTAATTTGCAGATTTGAGTGGATCATGAAAACGCTCGCTTCATCTGTGAGTTAGTCAATGACAGATGTCTTCATAATTTGATGAGCTACAGGGAAATGATGGAATTTGGAAAGCAAGACCTTATTCTGTCTGTCTGCCTGCCTGCCTGCCTGCCTGCCTGCCTTCCTTCCTCCTTCCTCCCTTCTTTCCTTACTGCCATTATTCCTCACTTTCTTTTTTATGTAATAAAACACTCTACAGTAGAAATGAAACAACACGGAGAAAGAAAGTGATAACTTGGCTTATACTTCCAGGTCATAGTCTATCACCAAAGAAAGTCAGTGGAGGAACTAATGCAAAAACTTGAATCAGAAAACATGGATGAGTACTGCTGGCTGCCTCACTTGCAGGCTAATGCTTAGTTAGACTTTTTATACATTCCAGAACTACCTGCCCAGAGGATGGTGCCACCCACAGTGGACTGGGCCCTCCTAATCCATTATCAGTTAAGACAAACCCCCAGAGGCCAATCTGTTCTGGGCAATCCTCAGTTGAGGCTCCATTCTCAGATGACTTTAGACTCTGAAAAGTTGACAATTAGTGCTAAGATAAACCTTGTTGAAAATAATGGGTACTTGGGGACTAAATCTTGTCCCTATCTTGTTCCCAACCATGTTCTCTGGCTTCCATGTGTTTCCATGCTTTCCTTCACCATGACCTGCTGCCATGATGTTCTGCCTCACCATAGATGACCTCAGAAACAAAGGAGCCAAGCCACCACAAACTAAACCCTCAAATACTGTGACACACACACACAAAATCTTCCTTTCATTACATTGTTCTCATGTATCACATCATAGTGATGTAAAACTAACACAGTGTTATTAATTTTTAATAATGAAGTTGTATAACACAAATAAACATATTTCTCATAAAATAGCTGTATGTTTATCAGCCAGGACGAATAGGTATTAGCTTATCATATTTGGAAATTTTTAAACTTCTATTTCCTCAAAATTGTTTTATTCCCTGTGATCTCTCCCTTATCTTTTTCCCTTTGGAGAATTCAATTACATATATGTTACATCATCTTTACTTACTTATTTATACCTAATTATGCTTATGCAATATATTATCCTATATTACACTTAGTACTATCCTACTGTTCCTCATGATTTATTATTTAGTTATTTTTTTATCTTGGTTTAAAATTTGCAATCATATTTATGTATGGGGGCACATGTATGGCATGGTGTGCATATGAAGGCTAGAAGACAACTTGTGGGAGTCAGCCCTCTTTCTTTCTCTACCCGAGATCCATCTCAGTGACCTATTGCGGTTTTAATCCAGATGGCTTTTATTGAGTTGTTCTTACGTTCATCAATCCCTTTTTTCTAGTGATCTATCTACTCTTAAATATGCTGAGTGTGATTTTTACTTCAAACATTATACTTTCCCGTTTCAGAACATTGAAGGGTTTCCTTTGATTTTGAGTTTACTTACTATTAGTCCAACATTCTCTTACATCTTTTTTTTTAATCAAATCAAATTAACCTGGGGGTCAATGGTGTTTTCTTTTAAAATATTTTTAGTTCACATTGTATCGTTAATACGTTAGGACTTAGAATCTAATTTCCACAAGTATGCGAAAGACCATATCCCTACCCCATCCCCATCCTTTTCGCTTTCTGAGGAAATGTTGCTTTGTAGTTCTAAATTTTATTTGGTATTCAAGGCTTTTCTAAATATAATCCTGTTCTGTCAAAGTTATCATCTAACATGTCTTAGTTCAGTCTCTGCAACAATGAGAGACTTTAATTAATTCTTCTATTAATTTATTCACATACAAGGGATGTCTGTCCTTCCATCCTAAGAGAAAAGCAACCAAGTTTCTTTGACAGAACAAACAAAGCTCACTTCGGTTCATAGTTTAGTTTCAAAAAAGCTTCTCTGGTGTCCGTGTCTGAATCTCAGGGAAGGAAGACTCTATGGTTCCGGTTTACAGGCGAGCACTGGGGAAAATCGCGGTGGTAGGAACCCGGATAGCTGTTTGCGTGATTTCCACAGGTAAAGGTGTTCAGCTTCTTCTTCACTTTCACAGTCCTGAATTCCTGTCCAAGGAAAGGTGCTGACCATGGTGGGCTGGGTCTCCCCGCAGTAATTAGCATAAGACCGCCCACTATACTTACAGGCCAAGCTGATCAGGACAGGTCCTCACCAAGACTTTCTTCCCACATGATTTTGGCATCAAGCGGACAATTAAAGCTAGCCATTACACTACTTACTTTTTTCCCTTCCTGGTCCATTTGTTCTGTCCCTTCCCAGAGTCAACTATGGCCTGGAGGGTTATAGTTACTTTAAGCTTTCTATTTACATTATTTCAAAGTCCACAGGATATATTTTGGTTTTGAAATTCAGAAAAAAAGAAACAAAACAAAAAACAATGGTATCACACAATATGAATTGATGTCAGTATTCCTACACTTCAGGTAGAATCTTCAAAAAAGGGTTCTTGCCTGTTTCATTTACAGATGTATCTGAATTGCTAATTGGCATTAACTTGTTACTTGAATGAATGGGAGTTGATTTTTCTAGATAGTTTCATCTTTCTTCATACATGAAGCTTAGAAACTTGGCCTAGTTCCTATCCGAACACAAAGGTCAGCTGCTTTGGGGGATGGCTTACTAGTCTTTCTGAGGTAGCCATTTCCTTGTCTTTAGATAAAACTAAGCAGTACTAAGTAAGCCCGTTTTAGTAATATGATATGCCTGCCTGCTTATCTTACTGTGTGAGTATGCTGTGCCTATGCCAGAAATAACTTCTCCAAGCAATGAGTTTTGCCCGTCACAGGAGCAGGAAGGTAACACAAAGCGGAGATTTTCTTCCGTGTACTGCTAACTCTCCACCTGCCCTGCAGAATACTTGTTTAACCGAACAAGAGCTCAGAGATCTGCAGGTATCTGAGCAAGCATTAAAAGTATTAGTATCTCATAATATCTATACCATCTTATGATATAGCATACTATAATATCACTAGCATATTATGTTTAAAGATTTATTTATTTATTTATTTATTTATTTATTTATTTATTTATTTAATGTATATGAGTACACTCTCACTCTCTTCATATACACCAGAAGAGGGCATCAGATCTCTTTACAGATGGTTGTGAACCTCCATGTGGTTTCAGGGAATTGAACTCAGGACCTCTGGAAGAGCAGCCAGTGCTCTTAACCCCTGAGCCATCTCTCTCCAGCCCATCATTAGGATATTATATACATCTTTTCTTTAAACTAAGTCTCTCTGTGTAGCTCAGAGAGACCTTAGATAATCTTTTTTTATTATTTTAATTAATTACTTCACATTCTGCTCCAAACTTACCCCCACCTATGCTCCCAGTTTCTCCTTCTCCTCCCCATCCCACCGACCACTCTAGAAAGGGAAGGCCTCCCATGAATATTAAACAAGGAACATCTTCTCCTATTTGAGGTTAGAAGAGACAGCCCAGTAGGGAGAAAGTGTCCCAAAGGCAGGCAACAGAGTCAGAGAAAGACCCCACCCCCACATGAAGACCAAGTTATACAATAATCACCTATGCTCAGAGGACCTAGGTCAGTCCTCCCTGACTGCTTGCTCCCTGGGGACCCCTATTGGGAGTAGGGGTGAGGGTGGGGTGGGGGCGGGGTAGGAACAGGAGGGATTATATTGAGGAGAGTACTGAGAGAGACAACTGGAATTGAAGGCATCACTGGGACAAGCTAGAAACCTAGGACAATGGAAACTCCCAAGAATCTATGATAGTGACCCTAGCTAGCTAAGACTCCTAGCAATGGGGAATATGGAGACAGAACTGGCCAACTCCTATAACCAGGCAAGACTTCTGATGGAGGGATTGGGACACCAACAAAACCTTTGACCTACAACGTGTCCTACCTACAGGTTTGGAGGAGAAATTGAGGGAATGGCTGACAAATGACTGTCCCATCTTAAGACCCATGCAATGGTAGGAAGCCCGCCCCTGACACTGTTAATGATGTAACTTTAATTCTTTCAAAGTCTATTTTTAATGATTGCTCTCAAATGTTTTAACCTCCCTTGTAGCCCACCACCCACCAGAGGTGGTAGGAAAGAAAGGACATGGGAAATGGACCTGTTTAGAGAGGTTCTTTGAAGCAACTCCCATCTGTGTTGTCTGGAAATTAGCAGTTCAGTTCACAGGTTCCACCCACAAACACTTCACAGGTATACCAGCAGTCCATTTCAGTACAATCAGGATAGCAAACAGGAATCAGCAGCAGTGGCACTACCTGACAGAGACAGCCAGTCCTCAGCCTCAGCACAAGTCAGCAGGAGGAACCTGGAGGGATACCAGGAGAAGTTCTCAGCTATGCCTTTGTCGGGGAAGTGAAGATCAGCGAAGACTCGAGACCAATAAACACTGTGCATCTAGCTCTACCAGCAAGTCTCGCTCTGCCTCCATCACTGTCCATAGAGTTCTAGTTATACTCCCTCCACACATCACTTATCCTCCATGGGTCCTGCTTCCGTCATGGGTCTTGCCTTAGCACCTGTCTTACCTCAGCATGTGAGTCTCTTTCAACTGACATCACTTTGCCAATCAGCCCAAGTCCGCAGGAGTGGCAAGAAATTGCAGCACACCACCAGACATTTTTTGGTGCATTTCTCTCTATGGAGACCTGGCAAATGGAGCTCAACTATGCAATGTAAGGCAGACCAACACATGCATGTTATTAGCAAAGACTCCCTCATTATGCATCCTTTCACACACTTGCTTTAGCAGAACATACTTTTTCCTGTGTCTGATTCAGCAGAACATTCTTCCTTAGCCTTTCACCTGTGTCCACTTCAGGAAAACACTCCTTCATGTGTTTACCCCAGCAAAACACTATCCAACACAACTGACTTTGCAAAGAATCCTTAACGTTTTCACTTTATTCTGCTGTGCTTGCAGACAGGAGTTTAGCATAACCTTCACCAGAGAGGCTTCACCAAATAACTGATGGAAACAGATGTAGAGATCCACAGCCAGACATTAGGCTAAGCTTCGGAAATCCTATGGAAGAGGAGGAGGAAGGATTATAGGAGCCAGAGGGGTCAGAGACACCACGAGAAACCATAGAATCAAGTAACCTGGGCTCATACAGGCCTATAGGGACCTCAGATCCTTGGATTTTCTATGCAGTCCTGACTGGACTTGAGTCTGAAATCTGACTCAGACTCACGACCCACTTTTTTTTTTTAAGATAGCATTTCACACAGCCTAGGCCTGCATACCTGAGGATGTCCTTGAACTTCAGATCTTCTTGCCTTCACCTTCAATGTGCTAGGATTGATTACAGGTGTATATCACCACTTCATTTTATGTTGTTACAGGAACTCAAGTCTAGGGGTTATGAATATTAAACAAGTTCTTTATGTGATGCACCATTTCTTTCTATTGAGTGTTGACTCTTTTTAAATATTAATTATTTTTTACTGTTTCTTACAATGCATATTTTATATGTACGTCATCTAATTTCTGTATTGTAGAATGGGAGCCTGAAGTCCTGTGGGATAAAAACTTCTAAGCTGCAGGATGCCTACTAAAAGTTGCTAATGCATTTAATCAGAAAGATACCACAGACGGTCTGAAGTTTTATAAACAAGGAAGCCTCGCAGTGGAGTAGGGATGGCTGCTTTGAGATTGCGAGAGCTCTGTAGGCTGCAGAAGGGAGCCGATCTTCTGTGTGTCTACTACGTTGCCATGGACGCCTATTCATTAGCAAGGCATTCCTGTGTGTTCTGCTTTGAAAAACTGGAAATTCCCAGAGAACTTTCCCAGAAAGCTGCAAGCCATTTAAAGGGAAAGAAAACTGAAAGTCCGCACAATCACAATATGTGGGCAATGAACCTAAGAAAGTAGAGGCCTGGCTTTTTTCTAAGGGGTGGTATTTTTGAAAGATATAATAATATTCTTCTGTCTTAGGCATGGGTGTATGCATTGTTGTCTCTTGTGCTGGATTTTTCCCAGTCTATAATCAACCAAAAATGTATTAGACTCCTAATACTTAGCACTGCTTGAGACAGTGGGATCTCTACAGAAGAATCTGTGTACTCTGCCCTTCCAGAGTTTCCCACTAAGGACAAAGAATAAAACCACCATGTTTAAGGCATAAGGCAGGGCAAGATGGTAGTTAATTGCTCTAAGTGCTAAACTGTAATATACAAACTGTTAGTACCATACAATTGGTTAGAGAAGGAGGCATGGAGTTCAGGAATTGCTTCCAGAATTCTAAAAGTCTATTTAGTCTAAAAGTCATTTCTGAGGGAGGCAGGGTTGTTCTTTCTTACACCCAGTGGGTAAACTGAACTCATTAGTTCAATTCACTTTGTTTATCTTACAGTTCACAATAGAAGTCTTAAGGGGAGATGAATAAGACCCACAACAATTTGGGGAAAAAAACCCACAGAGGAAATAGAATTGTTGTGGGCATTAACGTTGGCAAAGAGAAGAACAATTCGTGTAAACACCGAGGGTGAATTGGGGCGTGGGGATGGTGGGTGCTGGCCAGAGTAGATTCGGAGTTTTGTGGGGAAGTCCAGAACCAAAATCAAAGTTGAACAAGCTGAGAGTGGGGTGGGAGAGGGGAATTAAGGGGTTGAATGACTTAAGATAGAGGCAAAAGAAGAAACTTGATGCATATTTTAAAATATCCACAGGTTGCAGGTTTTTAATTTGGTGACAACAGTCATTCGCAATCTTCCTAATGCTGCGACACCTTATGTTGTGGTGATCCCCGGTCATAAAATTATTTTTATTTTTGTTTCTACCTCATAACTGTACTTTTGTTACTATTATAAATCCTAATGCAAATAACTGATATGTGGGATATATTATATGCAACCCCTATGAAAGGGCTGTTTGACCCCAAAGGGGTTGAGACCTTCAAGTTGAGAACTTCTGGGTTACAGGAGCTGAAGGGAAATGGTTGTGGCTTTGGTGTCCTTGTAAAAGAAACTAGGAAGCTGGCATGATAAAGAGGCATCTGTGAGAAACTCTACAGAGAAGAAAATGCTCACATCCGGTAGACAGCAAGATGAAGGGATGGGCAGGAATGATGAACTCCGTGCTCTATGGTGCCTGGGAGATCTCATTGTCAGTGACAGCACAGAGGAGGGGAACTAGAATTCGATAGGATACTTTAATCTTTCCTGTGAGATGTCGACATGATAATGAAGCTGGGCAATGGTACTATGGTAATTTTGCAGAGTTGCACAGACACATTCTGTTGAACATAGTTAAATGCAAAATACCCCAGCCACAAAAGAATCTCCACAGTATATTATACAATACACGTCATTAAATGCCCAATAATAACAGTAGCTTTCAGTAAGAATGTCAGACAAGAAAATCAAGACCATTTCTCTGACTGGAAGTTGTCCCCAAACTTGCCACTATTCTTGTCCATTTCTGCCTCAGACTGGTTCGTGCATTATATATATACCTGAGTTAAAGACTGTGTACCCTACTGAGTGGCAAATGCTTTCCTTCCTATTGGTGGTAATGTCTAGGTGAGACAAGCCATCCTAATGATGTTTTAAATAAATGTGATTCTATGTCTTTTTAAAATGTGAAGAATAACACTATAGAAATGAAATCTATAAAAGTCCAAGGGACAGATAGAATCAAGGAGGCAGATTTTGATTCAATACAAAAAGCACTTTCTAAAAATGTGAGCTACCCATAAATGGAAAAAGCTAAGCATATTCCCTCTTCTGGAAATCTTGTAGCAGTAGCTCTACTCTGTAAAGAGGCTATATATAGGATTCTTACTTGGGGCTTAGGACTGAGAGACCTCCACAGCAAGTTTTCTATTATCTTCCTCTTGTGTCATGGGTAAGGAGAGAAAGCTTGTATGAAAACCAGTTGTGTTCTCTTACACTGGGGTTTGGGGTCTTTAATTAGACATTGAGGACATAATAATGCACAGCCTGAACCTATCTACACGACTTTACAGATAGTGAGAGATGCAGGTAGCAGGCGGACAAATGCTGTCCTAGAAGTAAATATGTGGTACTTGGGGAGTATATAATTCAACCTTAGGGTGCCCAGGAATACTTTAGGGAATAGATGACATATAATCTAAAACATCAACCATTAAACTGAACTTGATTGATGAAGTTAGAGAGACTTCAGCCACTGTAATCTGTTTACATGTTCAGTCTTCATGGTACAAGACCACTGACTGACAGGTTATGAAGCTTAGGAGAGGGCTCTCTATGAACTACATTCTCAAAAGTGTAAAGACAGTCTTTATGCATAAGATAATATTGTTATTTATGATTTTCTTGTGTGTGTGTGCGTGCGTGCGTGTGTGCGTGCGTGTGTGTGTGTGTGTGTGTGTGTGTGTGTGTGTGTGTGTAAGTTGGACACTGAATCTTCCTTATCCAAGGCTGCTAGATCAAATTGAGTTGTTCCATTGACCTGAGCAGAGGCAAGACAGAGAAGTAGAGGGAGAGAGAGGGGTCATAGCAAAGCTGGAAAATAATAGCATCAAACTGTTGACTCTTTTTCACTGTAGATGTCAAGTAATATAAAGATATATTCAAGGATTTGCAGATAAAATTTCCCTCCTAGAAGGAGATAACGTGAAGGATTTTTTTATTGTCATTGAGTTTTTTTGTTTTGTTTTGTTTTGTTTTTGAGGTAAGGAAAATAAGAGGTTGGGAATGGTTATGGGAAACACAATATAAGGACTACTGCAAATCTATCAAGTGTCCCTGTTCCAGAATCTACTTCATCATACCAATGCCTCAGTGATTGTTTCTAATAGTTTCCTC
This sequence comes from Rattus norvegicus, assembly GCF_021556685.1. NCBI lineage: Eukaryota > Metazoa > Chordata > Mammalia > Rodentia > Muridae > Rattus > Rattus norvegicus. The sequence continues at coordinate 206,117,958 of NC_141535.1, read as the reverse complement.
TCATTGTAGTTTTCCCAAATCGATGAGAAAACAATGGGATCCCTGGAAAGGGTCAGGGCTTTGAGAATAAATTAAACTTAAACTGTTATGTAAACTTTAGCTATGAATTTATACCTTAACAAATTGAATCAATGACCTGAAGCTAGCAATGGACTGGATGATGAGGCTTCACTGTGATCAAGTTGGAGTACTTCAGGCATGCGGGCAAAGTGGGGTTGGAGAGATGACCTTGCCATTACAGGCTAGGCTCACAACTGAAACTATAAGAATGCAAAACTTGTAACACTTTGGAAAATTCTAGAATGCCATTAATCAGGAGGAAAGACTAAAGGAAGTAAATCTTGTGGGCTTTTTTCCTTGAAAACTTGATATTACTCCAAAGAATATTTGTTAAGAAGAAACTCAAAGTTCCTAAGTTTGCACTAAGGGTCACTCAGAAAACATAGTTTCTTTTAAAAAAAGTTGAAGAGTGTCAACCTTTACTAAGGATCTTATTTTAGTCAATTGCTTTTTATAAATTATTCTTGATACGTATATGAACAAATGTCCCACTAATTTAAAGTTAGTAAGATTGCCATGTTTTCTCATGAAAACGAAACAAAAACCACAAAACCAAAATGTTCTGAGGACTCTTGCCTGTTCCTCCTTTCAGTCACCATTACTACCATCTATGTCCTTGCTCAGTCCAAAACCGCAGGAGTCAAAACTCGGTGTGGGAGAGTATACTACTAATTCCATTACACGGGAGGATGATCGATCACAAGTTCAAGACCAGCATAGTCAATTTAAGATCAGACCAGCCCAGGGCTCTATAGCAAAATAGAATAGAATAGAATAGAATAGAATAGAATAGAATAGAATAGAATAGAATAGAATAGAATAGAATAGAATAGAATAAGGAGTCAACAGCCAACCTGTCAGCACATCCCATGAGTTTATCAGCTACCTCCAAATCTATTTGAAGTAACTGCTTCTCACAGCTTCCATTACTAACACCCTGACCTGAAACACTATCATTTCTCTTTAGAGTCCAAGACGCCAGTAGCATTCACAGTGCACCATCTATGAAAACCAAAATCTCCCCATTCCTTACCAAATACCCTCTGGGAAGTTAGAAGACACTAAGTCACCTCATGAATATTGTACATTATTACTCTTCTTAATTGCTCCATTTTACCCTTCTATAATCCACACCTGATTCAGTAGCCAGAAAAATCTTATTAAAGTATGTAAGAACCCTGAAAGACCATAGGTAGCCAAGTACAGTGATGAGATTTGTCTCTTGGGAGAAAGAACTTTGTGTTGAAGGAAGGTGCACAGGTTTGAGGTCAAAGATAACAGAAACTTGGAGAAATGAAAAAAAAAACCATTCAGCTTTGGGGGTCAACAGAATGTTACTCTAATCCCGGCTCTGCCATTTAAAAGCCCCAAAGCCTTACTTAGCCAAGCTTTTGCCTTCTTGGGCTTCAGTTTCTAGATCTATCTGATAGGCATAATCACACTTACCCTTGGGGTGGCAGGAAGATTAAATAAGACGACATGTTAAAACATTGCATTGCGCCTGACACATTGTTAGCAGTAAGTGACTGGCAGCCATTACAGCATCTGAGGTAGTAATCACAGAGTGTTGGAGGAGGGTAGATTGCAGAGATCTTAAGATAAGCAAGTCTGAAGAGCTGACTCTTTCAGGTTTGGGGCTTAGGGAGAAGGAAAGCACAGCTTTCAGTTTCTTGACACTGCAGGCTTACAGGTAAAATGAAGTGAACACCATAAACTCTGTGAAGAAGAGGGGGAGGTCTTTCCTGCAGAAGGAAGTTTCCTCTGCTTTCCTTTTTCATGGATCCTCTTCCCCCACCATCCTGTCTTCTTTCTACCTCACGGTCTGTGTGTAGCTTCGCCTCCTCAAATTGTAGTACATTAAACAACAAAGCCGTGCTTAGAAAGAAAAAAAACTACAACTTTAATTTCACTAAACTAAATCTAGTGTTTTCACCACCTGTCCAATTAGGGGGAAGAAAAAGAAAACTACAGAAGGTAACAGTACCTATGACATAAAAACATCCATCTTGGGCTTGGTGAGAGGTCTCAGCAGGTGAAAGGCCACATCCTGATGGCCTGAATTAGATCTCAAGCACCTATGTGACTGAAGGGTAGAACCCACTCTCCCAGATTGTTCTCTGACTTGGACATGTTCGACATGATATATGCAAGTCCCCTGAATAATCATAAATCTAAAGCTACAAATACAATTTTATTATTTTGAAGTTGCCACACATTTTTCCAAGTGTCAATTTTATGACTGTTATGAAATTATAGCATTCTATGTAATCCAAGTAAACATTATTCTAAGGAGTCGCTAGACATCTCCGAATGAATACTCTCCAAATACATTTGGCAGGAAAAGGTTAAGACTTCCTGTTGGATCATTATGTGAGCCATGTGTCTGTCTCACTCTCTTAAGTTGTTGTTTCTGTGTACTCCTGTCCTTACTTCTGTCCCTAAGCCTCACTGTCACCCTGTGTTCCTCCGAGGCAAACGTCCCTGTGACTTCATGCGCTTTTCAATTGTTCTGACCACTCTTTGGACCCTTCACTTTTCACCCAGTCTTAGGATGTAAGAATGATGCAGGATCTGTCCACTCGCGTTCCCACCACCAACAGGCATTATTGAGCCGAGGGTCCGATGCTACTCAGCTTGCTGTTGAGCACTGACGACTGGCAGCAGTTTGCCATTTGAGGGCGATAGTCAAAAGAGAAGACGCTTATATGGAAGTTACCAGACAGCGTGCGAGTTCCTTTGCTCAAGCTCAAGTTTTATGGCATGCGAATTCCCGGAGATTCATCAGGCGGAGGCATTGAAAAGAGGAAATTCCATGAAAGAACCAAGTTGGCCAAGATTGGGCAATGTTTGTAAAGCTGTGACTGAATTTTCTAACAATCTTCGAGACATTAAACAGAGCAAAGTGAAGCACATTTCATTCTCTGTCTTGATGGATTTAGCACAGTTGGTTAGAGCGGGCAACAGGTGGAATATTTAGGATATTTTCATTTCTTGAATCTGTCTCGAATATGATGTTGATGATCACTCTAGGTACAAATATTAGGCAAACATTCATTTTGCTCTGAGCTGTTGATTTTTTCATAAATGAATGCACGACACCTGCTGGCTGATTATGGAGTTTGCTTAGCTTATTGAAGAGGGGTTAATGAATTTTACATACAGCGAAATCCATCAATTGCGAATGTACGAGGCTATGTGTTCTTTGATCAGTATGTGTGCTTAGCTAACCGCCATCACAACCAGGATCCAGAATAGTCCTATCGTTTCCCATGGTTTCCCTGCACACACTCACAGTCAAGTCCGTCTGCAGGACCAGGCAATGCTGACTTGCTTTCTGTTCTTCTAGTGTCACATTTTCTAAGATGTCATGAGCGTGGAACCATATTGTACGTAGTCCTTTGAGCCCTCTTTCTTTTCTTTAACTTAATGCTTCATAGATTCAGCCTTGCTGCAGCAAATATCAGTAGTTAGCTCTTTTGTATTCTAAGTAACCTTTACAAAATGAGTAAATTACAATGTTTTATCCTTTAATAAATAATAGAAATGTAGGCTATTTTCATGTTCTCTCTCTCTCTCTCTCTCCACACACACACGTGTGCACATGTGTGTGTGTATGTGTGTGTACACTTTAATCCTAGCATGTAATTGTACATATTTATGAAGCACAGTGTGGCATTTTGATACATTTTAACAAAATGTAATGATCAGAGAGTGACAACTGGCCTATCCATTGTTTCTGTAATTAACCATCTCTTTGTGTTAAAAACATTCAAGATCCTCTCTACTAGCTATTTTGAAACATACACCTAGCTGTTCTTCACCATCGTTATCCTACTGGGCTATAGAACACTTGAAATCATTCAGCCCACCCACCAGAAACCCTGACCTAGCTATACCCTCTCTTTAGTCTTTCCTCCCTAAACCTTCTCAATCTCTGGTAACCACTGTCCTATTCTCGATAAAGTTAAATTTTAGCACACCTACATGCAAGTGACAGCAAGTGGCATCTGTCGTTCTGTGCCTGATGTATTTACTCAGCACAGTGTTCTCCAGGTCCATCCATGCTGCTGCATGCTATGGATTTTCTTCTTTTTGTGGCTAAATGGTGTTCCAGCATGAAACATAACACATTTTCTTTACTCATTCATCTGCTGATGGACACCTGGGGTGATTCCATAGCTTAGCTATTCTTGGCAGAAGATTATTGGAGGGCAGATGTCTCTGTGGAGCAATAATTTGGGGATTCTTGTTTCTCTAAAAAAACACAGAAATATTGTAAGAATTTGTTTCCATCTTAATCCCAGGGGTGTGATATGGGGCTGCCTCAGACAGCTGGCGATGATTTGCCTAGTGCTCTAGGCAGGGTGTGATTTTGGCAGCCGTAGATAGTTTCTGTGACTGTATGACATTTGGAATTCTGGAAACTTTTCAGAGGGCATACAAATGCTAGGGTCCAGAGAGGTGAGGTTTGGTTGTTAGTGGGTTATGGTGACTGCTGGTTATTTGGGGGAACTGGTTGCAGTTTATAAATACTGTGCTCAAAAAAGAAACAAGAAGAAATTAGATTCAGGGATCTTTTCCTCTCTCCCCTGTATCCTTTGTTCTCTCCTATCTAGTGTTAGGGAGTTGAAGGGGTGGGTAAAGGGTGGAAAAGGGTAGAAGCAAGAACCCAGAAAGGAGCAAAGACCAGTTATACCTCTTTAATACATGGATTTAATTTTCTTGAGTTATCCACCTGGTGGCAGAAGAATGCTCTGTGGCAGCTCTATTACTATATCCCACACGGCCATATTAATTATATTACCATTAAAGTACTAAGAATAAAGTATTCTTGCCTCCTCCTTACTAATATTTGTTTTGTTTTGGGGTGTGTGTGTGTGTGTGTGTGTGTGTGTGTGTGTGTGTGTGTGTGTCTGCTTGCTGTTACAAATCACTCACTATTTATTTTAACTGGAGTGGGAGGATATCTCATCATAGCTTTGATCTCTTAGTGGTGCTTAGAATCTTTTCCATACGTTCACTAGTCATTTGATATCTTCTTTCACAGGACACCAATCAGATCATTGTCCTTCCTGAAAAAAGATAGAAAGGGATCTCTTTATTTGTTGCACAAGCATATTTCAGTTCTATAAAATCTCACCTGGCAGTCTGTAGTCTCATTTGCTATCTGTAGTTTTTTAAATATATGTGTATTGTATATTTATATTAATATATATGTGATTCTTTCAGTCTCTTAGGCTATAAGTATCTGTGTTATTTTTTTAAAGCCGGGTCACACCATGTAGTCCTAGCTGGTCTGAAATTTACTATATAGATTAGGCTGACTTAGAAAGTCATTAAAGGCATCATGCTAACATAAAGCCTTGGTTGTGTTATTCAAAATTTTAGCCTCAATTTCATCTACTTACTGTGATTTTGTTCATTTGCCTCATTGAATTTGGGGCCCACTTTTCTCATTGCTTTAATCACAATGCTAGGCTGCTTATTTGAAACCTTTTGATTTTTATTCAGGGGGATGTTGAGTTTCTGACCTTCTTTCCTTACCTTCCCAGCACTGCACCAGCCTGTCCAGTGTATGTGGTGCTGAAGATTGAACCCAGGCCCTGTGTGTGCTAGGCTTCTCTCTTAGCATAGCTTGAGCTGTATGCGATAGCTTCAGACATGATGTGTTTCTATTTTCACTTGATTCAAGGGTATTTTTACCCTTCCTGTCAATTTCTTCTTAAAAATTCTTATAGTTCTTGAGATTATAATATAATGACATAACTTCCCCCTTCCATTTCCTCCTTCCAAAGTGTTGGTCAGAACCTTTGTGTTCCTTTAGGGTGTTGTGCTTCTGTTCCTTCCATGTTCCTTCTGCCCCCACCATTGATATGTGTGCATCTATACGACCATTGTATTTTTCAATTTTAGGGATTATTCCTTTCCTCAGAGAAAGACCCATCTTTGTGGGTGCTTTGTGAGAGTATCAGCTTGGTGTGTCAGCTACAATTTTGGATAGAATTAGAGATTCCATAACTCTCTCAGCTGAGATGCTCTGGACTGGTGCAGTACCAATGACCTAGGCTGGGTGGGTGAGTGGATAAAGGGATCACCTAGATGGGCTGTTGCAGGTGCTTGGGAATATGCAGTAGAACTGACTATGTTACAGGTTCACCTGAGAGCACAGGCTGGATACTGGGCCAAGCTAAAGTGTATGTGAGTCAGGGCACAATTGGTTGCAGGTTCATGGGGTGGTGTAACACTTCACTTTGTGGCTGGCTGGCCAGTGTAGGACCATATGTATTACCCTGTAATGAGCAGGGTATGCTTGGGAATGAAAGGGAGGGAGGTCTGCTACCTAGTTGGCTTTTGAGTCAGCTTCCCCTTTGTGCAAATCTGCAGTGGACAAAGGTCCCAAATTGTCAAACTCTCTTCTGTCATGCAAAATTCTGCTGAGCAATCTGCTGTCTAATAAGGATCAAAAGGGACAAAGAAAAGCAAGGAAGAACAATGCCAACACATAGGTCTGCAAGCCAGAGTGCCAGTCTTTCTTCTGGGCCTCGGCTCTGAACAGGGAGGATTATGGTACTCCAGTGATGAGTGTCAGGAATGGACTACTGGGGCAGTGGGTCCAGTGTTGAGATGGCGTCACGCCATAGATACTTATGGCACAGAGGGCAGAGAAACACAGCGTGTGTTCCCACTCTGTAAAGCATGTGAATTCTGAGAGATTCTCCAAACTGTGAAGGCTGCAGGGCTCTCTTGTGAAGACATGAACTGACCAAAGGACCACTGGGATCTTAGAATAGACTTTCCATGGTAAAGAGAAGTCTGCTTTGTCTTTGAGCAAGTCTGGATGGGACCAGAGGCAGGGTGCTTCTGGACTTGTCATGGTCCGCAGGCACGCTTACAGCACTTCTGTGCTTCCTCAGCCACTTCAGCAGGAAGAGAGAGTCTGTCGTTGATGTACATCCCTTCTGTGGGGACAATGAGTGACAAGCCACTACATTCTGTTTTGCTGAATTTACATCTGCTTTCGGCTCTTAGCGACTACCGACAGGATTTTGGTAAACATTTGTGTCTTTGTGTGCATACCCATCTCCATGTCTGCTTGGTAAATATTTAGGCCTTGGGTACTATTACAAGATGAATGCATGTTTGGCTTTATAAGAAACAATGTCTTCTGCTTTTCAAAAGTAATTTTTATACACATTCCTTATGGTGAATGCATGTTTAAAGTTTTGTGGTTCTCTTTATTTATTTTGTTATATTTGAGTTTGAACAAAGAGTTTGAACCCAGGTCATCAGGCTTAGTGGCCAGCTCCTGTACTGGCTGAGCCAACTCGCTCTCCCTAACTTGATCTCTCTATAACTTCACTGAAGAAGACATTCTTAGGGAAAATCGGGACAGTATTCACTGAAGAAGACATTCTTAGGGAAAATCGGGGACAGTAGGTTTTAACACTGCTAATGTCAAGCTTTGCTAAGTTTGCTGGCAAGGAGCTAAACTGACAGAAAGCTTAGTCTATTAGACTGCACTGACATCTGCTGGTAAGAAAGTCGATTCCTAAAACTTGTGTTTTGTAAGTAGGACTTTGATCTTCAAATTTTGTAATTGCATTCTAGGTTTACATTAGTGTCTGTAAGTAGAAATTTATGATTCTTGCAAGGCTGTGGCAACTTTCCATATGTACCTTATAAACCAGTGGTTCTCAACCTTACTAATGTCATAACCCTTTAATAACAAACAGTTCTTCATGTTACAGCGACCCCCCCAAACATAAAATTATTTCATTGCTACTTTATAACTGTAATTCTGCTGCTGCTATGAATCGTAATGTAAATGTCTGTGTTTTCCTAAGGTCATAGGTAGCCCTGTGAAAAGATCTTTCCACCCCCCAAAAGGGGTAGCGACCACAGGTTGAGAACCACTGCTATAAAAGAAATGCTGTTAAGGAATGAGTGTCTTCAGAGATAGCCTGTCCCAGTGTACTGGTCATATGATGACCCATCCTCAGACACTATGACACACAGCAATGTTTACGTCAGATCTCACTCCAAGACCCTGCTCTGGACAGTTGGGCCTAGGCTGTAAGTTTCAGCACCAAGTTTCAAGATGGGGATATTCCAAGGTAGAATTTTCTCTTGCCAGAAAGTAAGACGTAGCACTACTGGTTTTGTTGAAGATAGGGTTCCACATAGCCCAGGGTAGCCTCAAACTTGCCATGTAGCTGACCCTCCAGTCTCCACTTTCTGTTGAGTAGTAGGTGTGTGTCCCCACATGCAGTTGATGCTGTGTTGGGGACCGAACCTGGGGTTTTGTGCGTGCCAGCTGAGCTAACTTAATTACATGTTCAGTCCATGGCTGCTCCCTTTAAGAACAACTGATTCAACACTCTGATTTAGGATCATCAACTTTATAATTGGAAAGACATTTACCAATCATTTAGTTTGCGCCTTTCTTCCATGAGGAAGGTGAGAAAAGTAAGTTAAAATATCTTGGATACCTGGAAGGTTCTAGGAGAAAAGCCCGTGATGTTCCTATTCTGTATTCCTTCACTAGATGCATATTTGCTTGTGATTTAAATCAAAAAGAAAAACCCTTATACATGCAAACATGCTTTAAAATTTTATTTAGCCTTTCCCAATTCATTGATGTCCGCTTTCTCAAACTCAAGATGTGTTATTCGAATACACAGAGTGTTATGTAATGCTGCTATCTGGCACTTCCAAAATATGCTCCCCCCCATCCCCCAAGTCCTTCTCAAAAAAGCAAGATCTCTTCTGCATTTCTTCAGATGTAAGAATGGAGGGGGAATGTGGACCAGTCTGAATAAACCATCCCTGGGGATGTCTGTGACTTTCTGATGGGGCTGTGCTCATAGCCTTGCACACTGGCTGTATTATCAGACAAACACATTTCCCCTCGAGTTTACATCCCAATAGGCATTGTTACACAGGCAACACATTAGCATGAAACTTGCATGTGAGAAAGCATGCTGCGTAGATAATAACCAAATGACCTAAGAACTGGCGCTAAGCAGGCTTTTTCTCAGCTGTGTCACTGTCACATCTGCCCTGTTTATTGATGGGTACTGAGCAACGCCACCCTTAATATACAGGTGGTTAGTAGCATGTCTCCAGTTGTAACAACCAAAACTATTTTTCCCAAATTGCCAAATGTTCCAGGGAACAGACAGACAGACTGACAGACAGACACACACACACACACACACACACACACTCACACACAAACTCACACACACGATTAGTCCAAGTTAACACCTGGTATGAAATGAAGCTGGTTTCTTGTGAAACAAACAAACAAACAAACAAAACAAAAAAAGAACTAAAAAATAAAGTCCCAATTGAGTTTTTAATATTTTCTCTCAGCAATAAATGAAATGCTAAGATACAGAGGCTCTAGAGTCATGTAAATGCTTCATGCAAATTCTTTCTGGAGCCAGGCATGACACCCAGGCCTATAATCCTAGTGATCAAGACGCTCGGGCTGGAGAGATGGCTCAGTGGTTAAGAGCACCGACTGCTCTTCCTGAGGTCCTGAGTTCAAATCCCAGCAACCACATGGTGGCTCACAACCATCTGTAATGAGATCTGATGCCCTCTTCTGGTGTGTCTGAAGGCAGCTACAGTGTACTCATACAATAAAATTAAAAAAAAAAAAAAAGAAGCTAAGACAGGAAGACCCTGAATTGAAGGCTAGCCCAGGTAACAAACTAAAGACCATAGTGGAGTATAGAGCAAAAACAAACAAACGAAAAGCAAGCAAGCACATCCCTTTGCTCTGGTGGGCTTACTAAAGTGTATTTTGGTATTTGCAGAGGCTTGCTCTCTCTTCACGCTGTAACAGTATGATTTTGATATACCCATACTTCACAACTAACTTTAAAAACAACCGCTTAGCTGCACGGTCCTTTTTCTGTGATTTCTGAGGGCACTGCCAAGATCTTTCTGGTATGTAGCATCCTTCACGAAGAAGTGCAACATGTAAAGTTTCAGGGCAAGTGCTTCATCCTTACTCTACAGGGAAGGACACTAAGAAGGGCAAGACCCAGTGTTAGAAAATAATTGGGTTTTATATTGTGAGAGACTTCATGAAAGGAGAGAAGATGGAGGTGAATCAAGAGCAGGCCGTGTGTGTGTGTGTGTGTGTGTGTGTGTGTGTGTGTGTGTGTGTGTGTGTGTGTGTGTGTTGGAGTGGGGTGGAAAGAGAACAAAGTTGGAAGTATTAATAAGACAGAAACTGACATAAGTAGTGAATTATGTGTCTATGCAACAACCTTGAAATAGTTTCTTTCTAAAGCTTCCTGAAGCTTCTTCCACTGCCCTTTGAGCTGTCGTTGGGACAGTTCTTTGCCTGCCCGTTTAGCCTTCTCAACATCAAGTTCTGTGAAAGAGAAGCCTTTAAAACTCTGTAGCCCTCAGATAGTTTATGTGGAATGAGTAGATGACAGGATGGCGGAAGTCAGGAAGGCTGGTGGGAAACAGGTGTTCTCAGATGGTCTATTAATAGTGTCACCATGGCAACAGTTCTAGAGGAATCTAATAGTGTGTCTCAAAGCCCATAACAGATGAGATGAATCCCACTAGGTAGATACAGATGTGCAATTTTGTTGGACTTCATTTTAAGGGAATAATCATGGGATGCGCTCATAGATCTGTAAGGTAGGGTGGTCTATCCAGTTTGATACTCCTAACCCACATGGCGGAATGAGCTAATTGATTCTGAAAAGTTGTCCTCTGAATATCATACACACATCCATGCCCACACCCATGCCCACATACGTGCAGGCGTGAAAACACACACAGATACACAGATACAGGGTCTTACCCTGTGGCAGGGCTGATCTTCACTGGAATTCTCCCTCAGCCTTCTGAGTGCTGGGATGACAGAGGTGAGCCACCACAGCTGGATCTTTGATTTCTTTACAGTGTTGTGACCATGCCCAAACCGATAGAATAAATACGTACTGCTTTGACGTGAAGAGCCAGGTGTGATGTCTCATATCTGTAATCTCAGCATTTTGGGAGACCCAGGCAGGAGGGGCCTTGAGTTTGAGGCCAGCCCAGGTTAAAGAATAAGACTGTGTGTCTCTAAACGAACAAAGCGAAGGGGAAAAGTATATGAGGAAAAGAATGAAAACAAGGAACAATTCTCCGGTTCCTGTGTACTGTGCACAGACAGTGCTCTCAGGATTTCAGTTGGTGGATATCAGGTTTTCTAGCATTAAAACACCCCAACAGTTTTAATGCTTTGAACATCTGAAATAAGGAAGCCACTGTACCCTAGTAACGCATACCATACTATTCTTTAAAACCAATTCTTAATAAAACTGTGAATATTAACCTATTCTCAGTCTTCCAATGTTTAGGGTATATAGGCATTTCTTAAGAAAAAAATGAAGAAAAACAATCACATTTTGATGAGGAAACAGGGGCTCTTTAAATGTGATGTCTAGCAAGGATGTCCACCCAGAGTCTGACAGCAGAACCTATAGGATTCACTCCTGAGCTGTGTGGCTTCGCAGGTGTAGTCTTGAGCCTGCACCGGTGAGTTTGGATCATATGGGGCATGAGTAAGAGGTTTTCATGGTCTTAGGAGGTCTAGCCAGTGTACAAATCTTTCTTGAATATACCTAAATGTACTTTTGTTGACTATTTATAACACGTGAGAACGTAGTCTAATTCACATGCTCTAATGTCACATTTAAAACAAAATTTTAGAACAGCAGGAAATCAAACACGGGACTATTTTTCCCAGTAGGAAACTTATTCCTGGTGAGCACAAGTTTTCGGCTTCATTGTGAGCAGTACTGCGGAGCACAGAGAAACATGGCACGAATCACCAGCGCAGCCTGCTTAGCTAGTAACATGGTGGACCACTGACGTTTGTTTATTTGACAGCGGACAACCAGAGGCAAAAAAATGTATTACCAAATTTGGAGAAAGCAGATAACTGACATGACTTTTAATGAAATCAAACGAAATATATTTCTGATTGCATTAAGACACACATGCACACACACACCCGCACACACACACACACACACACACACACGCCATTGTTAGACAGACAGACACTGAACTGACTGTGGGAAGATCTTGTAGTGGAACTTCGGCTGTCAGTATTGTATTTTCACGCCTTTTGAGAATGTTTAGGCCTTAGATGAAGAGAAGAAGAAAAGGGACACTGGGATGCCTGATAGGGTAATCCTTTTCAGTAGTGGTGAACAGGTCAAACCAAAGGACACCAGGAAGGGTGCAGACACTGGCTCCCATAGCGTGTAGTAGGAACAGTGAACTCCTGAGGGTACCCCACAGCCTTCCCACATGAGGGCTCAGTCCTTTTTACTTTCTGCAACTATGTAAGAGAAATTTCATCGTGATGATAGTGCCTCGGGGCTTGAAAAATCCTAACAAAATCATGGGTTCTGGATGGAAACACTTCTGTGTAATACTCACAAGATAGCCTCTGCTTTAATAATAAAGATCTTTGATACTATGTCTTTAAATTTCTGCTAGCTTCTATTTAACCGCTCTTTCAGAAGTTATTTATACATATTTACTCAACACATTCTGGAAAATATAAGAACTAATGTCGATTCTCAAGGTCACACACGGTGGCAGGTTACAGGAGCACACTGACTCCTTGTTGCATATAAGTTGCATCTAAGAAACATGGCGGGCACATTTTAGTGATCCATGCAGAGTAGGTTCACGAAAACAAACAAACAAACAAAACCCCAAACAATTAAACAATAGTCAGCCATGAAAACTTAACACTCCCAGTCACGACAGGCATAACAGCAAAAACACCAGCACTGACGGCTTTGTCCAAACCATGCTGGGCTTAGTCAATTCTGCTTAGAGGGGCCAGAAAGGACACTGGCAACCAGGAATGTTCCTGATTCTCAACACTGGGTTCAGACTAAACTCTCCTCACATGGCTTTTCCCTATACTGCAGGCATTTCAGGCTTCAAATAAAAACAATCAACCTTCACTGAAAAGTTGAAAATTGTCTCTTTTGAGTCTCTGGAAGCAGCTCGCTGTAGGTCCATAAGGCAAATGCCAGGGCTCAAACAAAAGCAGCCTCGAGATGTAAACAATAATATTACCGCCAAGGAATTACAACCTTGGACAAAAGCTCTTTACAAGAAATACTATCTGGTAAGGTCGGCTTTTTGGCTTTTGAAGTCCATGTGTTTTATACTTGAGAAGTACTGCATATTTTTTTCTATTATACAGACTTGTGGACTAGATAAAAGTTCACGGTGTTGCTTTAAAAAAAAAAAAAGCAAAAGAACACACAGCATGGAGAAACCACTGAAAACCAAGAGGTGTTTTGGGTTTGTTTGTTTCTGGTTCACATCTTACTTTTGTGGTTGGCATATGGAAAGCCAAACTGGGAAATCATAATGTTGGAGTACTTCAAGGGCATGCCACTGAAGATGTTAACAAGCTTATTCAGACAGTAGGATCTCTGCAGAAAGTGCTCTGCCCGATGCCACATTCCTGAATAACCGTTGGTTTCTTTCTCCAAATTGATGATGTTTATAGGTTTCACGAATATCCCTGAAGACTTGCCAGTGTGCTTGCTGACGATGAAGTTCATGGCGATATCGTCACAGTTTTGGGTCTCGTCGATCAGCGTGTGGACGGCTGCAGGCTGTTTCTGGAAGAGGTCCAGGTATTTGCTGTGGAAGAAGGAGGCTCCGATGAGCACCATGGAGTACTGGTCGCCGTTTCCAAGCCCAGGAGTCTGCAGCTCAAAGCCTCCGTAACTGTAGATACTGGAGGAAGTAGATACGTGTTTTCTAGGTACAAATCCTACGATCTGATCCGGAAATTGCTGAAAAGAGAAAGAAAGGAGCAGACATAGACAGAGATGCTTATGTATTACAGATGGTGTAGCTGGTTCGTCAACTTTCCCTTATTCTTTATTTCTGCATTTTCCTTATTTTTTCACTTTAACTTTCCCAACTCTAGACAGTGTTTGTCTCAGGCTAAGCTTACAGCTTAAATTCCATCACAACCAAAAACTCTCTGAAAAATTCTTACCTTACAAATATTCTCCCACTTCTAGCATCTGATTCAAACAAATTTTAATCCCCAGGGAGTCTAGTCCTTCAAAGTTTTCTCTAAGAAAAGTTGATCATGCTGGTGTGTGTGGCATGTACCCTTAATCTCAGCACTAGGGAGGCAGAGTCAGGAGGACCAGAGGGTCTATAGAATGAGTTCCAGGACAGGCAGGACTACATAGAAGAAACCCCCTCTCAAAAAACCAAGCCAACCAACCAAATGAACCCCAGACCCCCAAAACCAGCAACAATAACACAAAACGAAAGCAAAAAAAAAAAAGAAAGAAAGAAAGAAAGAAAACTTGCTGTCAAGAATATTATTATAGGAGATAGGAGGTAAGTGATCCTGGTTTTCTTTTTTGAGACAAGGTTTCTCTGTGTAGCTCTGGCTGTCTTTGAAATCTTTCTATAGACCAGGTTATCCTGGAACTCACAGAGATCCACCTGCCTCTGCTTCCTGAGTGCTGGGATCAAGGGCTTGTGCTACCACCACCCAACTGTAGAATTTTTTTTACTGCTTTTCAACGTTGATTTTAATGTTCTTAAAAGTCAATATTGATTTTAAACAATATTTTATCCCTCTCAGATTTTTTTGATAGTTCTTTTAAATGATATGTATTCAAATGCTAAATACTGGCTCCCAAGATCTGGTTGTATATCAGCCTTTGTTGTGTAAACCTTGCTTCTAAATCTAAAGCTACTGGTTAAATTAAAGTGGCTACAGCCAATTACCGCAGAGAATAGAGGTAGGTGGAGTTTCAGTTACCTGGCTGGGAGACACAGGTATGGACCACAAGGAGGGGGAGGAGGGAGGGAGGAATGAAGGGAGAAGGTGGAGGGAAAAGGAAGAGGAGGAAGAGGAAGGAGGGAGGAGGAGGAGCAGAAGTAGGAGGAAGAAGCAGGTGAAGGAGACAAAGATGGAGAGAGGGGGAAGGCTACATTCATTAGGCCATGTGGATCCTGAGCACATGGTCAGGAAAAGTGGGTCCTGAGGACAGGCTGAAGGAGCAGAAATAGGGCAAGACTCAAATAGCAAGCACTTGGGGAGCACAGCTGGGGAACTGAGCAGTCTAGCATATAGAAAAATAGATTAGTAATTTGCCTAGTTATTGAGCTAAAGCTGATTTTAAAAAAAATCCATGGGACTCTGCTTCAATTATTGGAGGGCTTTCCTGGTCATGTTAATAACTAGTAGCTTATTAAAATCCATTTATAAGTTCCTTTTCAAAAATATGAATTTATATAAGTAAATATGACATAAATCACATATGCATATACATTCAGATAAGGGATATGAATAGATAGTAGCAAAAATAAGTCTATTAAGGAGGGACTTAGCAAAGGTAAAACAAACAAAAGAAAACACTGAATTTACAGGATTGAAAATTTGCAAGTTTAATTCATTCTTGTGAACTATGTGAACTTCACCCAGTTTGAGTTTCATCTGCCAAGGAGAGGGGTGTTACGTTCTTTGCATTGTACCGGATCCTATCTTTATATTTAGGGAAGGGTGATTTAAAAACAAACAAACAAACAAGCAAACAAACAAACAAAAAACCCCAAAACCTTAAGTGGAATTCTCATAAATGAAGCATTACATTACAACTTTTTGCCTAAGACGATTTCATTTGGGGGCAGGAAAAATCTGTTAGCATAGAAAAAAGGTACAATTCATTGATCAATAGGTAGGCATGAAATTGAAATCAGCAGCTTCTAGAAGGCCGATGTTGGCACAGCACCGTCACCGCCTGCCCTTCCTATCCTGTGGTGTTATGTGGCAGGTGGCCTTAGGGAGGACTTACAAATATGAGCAACTAGGAGAGCACAGCATTCAATCAGAAGATCTGCACACTTCTGGATTCAGGTAATCCGTAATATAGCTTGTGAAGCTCAACTATGATTAGTATATGTTCAGTGGGAGAGCTAGCAAGCAATTTATGCCAGCTCATTCAAGCTGGCATTTAGGGACAACAAAGCCGAAACAAACACCTGCCACCACAATGGTACAGAAATATGACCTCAGAATTTCTCAACATGGGCTCAACTAGTGTGATGGTTTGTATATATGCTTGGGCCAGGGAGTGGCAGTATTAGTGGCCTTGTTGAGATAGATGTGTCACTGTGGGCATGGGCTTTAATACCCCAGTCCTAGCTGCCTGGAAATCAGTCTTCTTCGAGGCCTGCAGATGAAGATGTAGACCTCTCAGCTCTTCCTGCACCATGCCTGCCTAGATGCTGTCATGCTCCTGCCTTGATGATAACGGACTGAATCTCTGAACCTGTAAATCAGCCCCAATTAAATGTTGTCCTTATAAGAGTTGCTTTGGTCACAGTGTCCGTTCACATCGGTAAAACACTAAGACAACTAGTATGCAATTTTGTTGAGGCGATGAATGCTTTCTTGTATAACAAGTTTCTTACATTGTTAGTACACAAATACATTTGGCATTTGGGATACAGATGGTCTGGGGGAAACTTTACTGCATTGTAGTCTTGGCTGCACCAGATCGTTTCATTGTTCTTGGAAGGTGGTTCCAATTTTTCCTCCTAGTACAAGAAGATGTTAAAGCCAACCTTCATGCTGTCTTAACTAAGCTCTGAAACTCTTGATTGGCTTAGGACGATTTCAGCTATGGTTTTAGATACTGTCTGTACTGTCTTCAGTAGCCTCCATTAAAAAAAACTAAGCTGCCCTGGTTAGGTATCACATGGATTAAACTTTACCCGTATGGTATCATGAAAAATATAGGACCATTACCTGCCAGATTGAGAAAGCAAAAACAAGGTCCTGGGCGCTAATGAGCACGTCATCGTCTACCATTAACACCGCTGTGAGGAAAGGAAGAAAAGAGACACTGAACAGACGGAGATGCAAAACGCAGGAAGATGAAGTTGTGTCTACACAGACCATTCAAACTGACTGTTTCTGAACCCAATTACTAAGTCAAAAAATGTATTCCTACAGAGATTTGTCCCCTGGGGGGAAAAAAGTTCTGCCTGAGGGGAAAATACCATCATGCAATTATAATCCATCCACTCAAAAAACTAATGCACGCTTAAACAAAGCCAAGGTGCTTTCAAGAAAATCATACCCAGAGAAACTGTTACACATACATTAAATGTAAATGTCATTGTGCTGGCTTTATGTCAACTTGAGTTGAGAGAAGGGAGCCTCAACTGAGAAAATGGCTCTAGAAATCAGGATGTAAGCAAGCCTGTAGGGTGCTGTCTTAACTAGTGATTGACAGGGGAGGGCCCAGTGGGTGGTGCCACTCCCTGCGCTGGTAGTCCTGAGTTCTATAAAGAAAAACCAAGCTGAACAGGCCAGTAAGGAACACCCCTCCCCCCAACACACACACATCCTCTGCTTTAGCTCCTGTCTCCACACTCCTATGTTGACTCCTTCAGTGATGAACAGTGACGTGGAAGTGTCAGACAAATGAACCCTTTCCTCCCCACGTTGCATTTGGTCATGGTGTCTCATCACAACAACAGTAACCCCGACTAGGACTGCCATCTTATGACTTTTCCTGTAGTGAGTAATATACACTCTGTGTGTACTGTGCCACACAGCATACCTTCTACAAATATTTTAACATTGTCCCCTTGGTCATCATCATAAGATGTCCGTGCAAGCCTCCCCCCGCTGCCCCCTCCCCCGGAAGCTGCTTGTTGAAATCTGGAAATTCCTTCTTAAGTGTTTCAAAGTGCCTTTTGAACGGTGCTTTCCCTGAAAGCCGGAAGTCCGCCCACACACCACAGGCGCCCTGTCAGACCTATCAGATCAACTTTGACTCACCGTTGGTCTCCACCTCAGGGAAGACCTGGAGTCGATTTCTCATTCTGTTTGCCGTTTGTGGTTTGAAGAGGACAGGGATGGGGTGAGGCCCTAGAGAATTCCACAACTCCTCTGGTCCCTTCTCTCCCACATTGTTCCACACCACGATCACTTTGTGCAGATTCGGTACCGCCTGATAATGATTTAAGAGTCTTAGTAAGAGGTCTGTTCTGTTGTACGTCTGCATGATGAGAGTGAACGAATCCAGGGCCGACTTGCTCTGGGATTTGATTTCCCTACGCACAGTGAGCATCTTGTCTTCTTTGATGTTGGGGAGTAAGTTGGTCAAAGCTCCAGCTACTAGCAGCAACACAAGGATGATCACCAGGGAGAACCGGAGCACACGGATCCCCATGACTCTTCCCGGAAGTTTGCAGATGTGGCAACCCCTGGAGTAGAGATGGCAATATAATACAGTTACTGTTTCAATTAAGTCATTGATCACTTTTGTCAGGGATTTACATTCTTTTGTAAAGTGATTTGGCCTGACAAATATTTTTAAAAAAAGTAGTCTTACATCCTTTTAAAAATGTATTTTTACCAATTCTTTGAGGACGTCATATAATGTATTTGGATCATAAGCATTTCCCACTCCTCCCCATAGCTCCGCCCCAGCTCCGCCCCAGCTCCGCCCCACAGCTCCTCCCCAAGGCTCCGCCCCACAGCTCCTCCCAGGTCTACCACCACTTCCCACACCACTTCAAGTTCTTTTTAAGCTTTTTAAGAAGAACCCACTGTTGGGGTAACCTTTTTGTACTCTGCGTGAAGGTTGTCTTTGTATTTTTCCATTGCTGATTGCTCTCCGTGCAGTCTGCTAAGTACGGGGAGGATTTCGGTATTGTTATTCTTAGGGGTCATCCCCTGCCTCGGTATTTTGTGGACATTCACCTTCCTCACTTGCTGGTCGGCTTAATAAGGGACTGATGAGCAATAGTTAGTCAGGAAAGAGAGGGCGGGCCTTCTGGGCTGAGAGAGGGTCTCAAAGAGGAGAATCAGACTCAAGGAGATTTGCCAGCAGGACACCGAGGTGGTCAGATGTACCCGGACTGAGTGAGTTAAAGAACTAGTCAAATGGTGGTCTTGACCTAGGATAATAGGATTAAGTCAGTCCAGCTAGCTGAGCTGCAGCCTAACCTAAGGCCTAAGCAATAATAAAAGTTAGTAAGTCGCTGGCATTATTTTCACCACTGGTGGGTCCAGAAAGTCCCGCTATAACTCACAGAGACCAATTTGTGCTGACCATACGTGCCTAAGTTTGGGTCTACCCCTGGAGTATAGTCCACCTCCGGGGCCATACCCTTCAAGCGAAAAGGAAAACCATGTCTCTCTCACCCTGAAGCATCAACTATCAATAGCTCTCATGGGCCCCTCCACTCATGATGAGAATGTTGTCTAGCTTGATATGTGCAGGCGGTAGCTACAGTTTTCCTCTTCCTCCCCTCCTTCTTCTTCTCCCACCTTTGTCCTCCTCCATCTTCTTCTCATTTGACAGTTTAGATAGCTCGTGGGGATGCAGTAACTTTTCTGGGACTACTCACCAACTTGAACAACAGCACTAGGTTTTCCCTCCAGGAAGCCCATGCCTGTCTGCCAGGCTGTTCAAGCCTGTGGGCCATGCTGCTCTGCCAGGATTCACATGCATGTTGAAGTAGGGGTCACGGTGGTTTGAATGGGAACAGCCCCCACAGGGACTAAATCATCTCAGTTGATGAACTGTTTGAAAAGATTAGGAGCTGTGGCCTTGTTGGAGGAGTGTGTCAATGGGAGTGGGCATTGAAGTTTCAAAAGTACCCCCTGCCCCCCCAGCTTCCCCCTCTCCTTCCCTTCTTTCCCCCTCTCACCCCATTCTCTCTCTCTCACTCTGTCTTTCTCTGTCTCTGTCTCTGTCTCTCTCTGCTATCTATAGACATCAGAATGTAAAGCTCTCAGTTACTTCTCCAGCACCACCTCTGCCGGCCTGCAGCCATGCTCCCCACACCATAGTAATAGAGTATCCCTCTGAAATTGTACACAAGATCCAAATAAAATGTGATCTTCTGTGAGAGTTACCTTGGCTGTGGTGTCTCTACAGCAATGGAACAGTAACTAAGACCCCCAGGGGGGCTCTTGTGCTTCCACAAGACCAGGTCTCACAGCACAGATCCCAAGGTACAGTGATGCACATTGCAATCCCGGCATTCAAGAGGCTGAGGCAGGAGGATGGCAAGTTCCAGGACAGCCTGGGCTACCTAATACAGACTAAGACCTTATCTCTAACAAAATAGAGTACTCTTCCTGAGCTAATCATAGTAGCGGTGAACACAGCCGAAGAGGATAGCTTGTATCCTCACTAGTCAGAAGGTTCTAGCTAATCAACCTAGCCAACGTATGGGTTAAATCTTACTGTCAATTTTACAGACTTAGAAATTATCTCCTGGTTCCACACATTGTCATTTCCTGGATTGCTACCTCCTGCTCCAACACTGGTGGTTTTTAATTAACCCTGCTTCTGATTCCAGACGATTTATTACACCCACAAACCTCCACTAAGCTTTTCAGGCATGTCCTTACTTTGTTATTTTGGTAACTGTCTCGTATCCACTTTGCCAGTAGGTGAATCCAGCTTGCTGTAGCTGTAACCGTCTTACAATATAACCCCTAGGGCTGTCTTTGAGTAGGAAGCAAGGCTTCCCTGCATAGTTTCCCAGCGCACCATAAAGAGATAAAATCAGTGGATTCCTTAGGCTTTGCTCTCAGAACCTGCTCTAGGCAGGTACCTGAGTCTTTAATATTATTTCAAGATAAACCAAGTACAGTCTAGATAAAATGTCTGCCTTTTTCCCTCACTTTGGGGCCAGTCCTCACACCTTAGGGGCCTAGTCTACAAGTATAAAACCCAGATTTGGGAAAATAGATTCTTCAAAGAAATTCACTAATGAAGAGACTAGATTAAAAAAAAAGTCAACTAGGAATTTCTGGTCAACACAAAAGTACTTTTAAGTCAACAGAACAGATTTCTCAGGATGACAATGAATAGGAGAGTCTGGGAGAGACACATCAGTGGATGAAGTTAGTCACACAAGCTTGAGGACCCGAGTTTGACCCTCAGCACTCCTGTGAGAAGCTGAGTGTGGTAAGCTCTGCAGAGACAGACAAGTGGGTTCTCGGTGCTTACTGCCCAGTTGAGCTTAGTGGGTGAACACCATATCCGAGTGAGAGAGAGAGAGAGAGAGAGAGAGAGAGAGAGAGAGAGAGAGAGAGGGAGATCATATTTCAAACAACCAAGGTGGCTGGCGCTTAAGGAAGACTAGATTTATTATTATAGATAATTGCAAATTATTGACAATGTCAAACACACTCTGGACTGACAGTGTCACCTTTATACACCAAAGTTGGAGTCTGTCCCCTGTACCATCACACAAGTCTTGTCCTTCAAACACCTTCTAATCCCCTACTTTACCTGTATCCGAAAGGTTTCTGGAGATCTGAATAATTTATGTCTTTAGAGATAGGTCATAAATATTTCATTTGGCGTGTATTAACTAATGCAGCAATTAAATTATGCAAATTTTAAAATTTGCATGGAAGTGCAAAAGAGAGGACTTTCTAAACTTCAGTACCAGGGGCACACTACTTCGAGAACAGCTGAAGTCAAGCACTCTTGTAGGCCCATTGCCAACCTTGATGCACTCTGGAGAACAGTTCAGCTTCTTGTGTTTTGTTTCTTTCTAAAGACCGACCCTATCACCTCATTCATAGCTTGTGCTCTCAGTGGGACATGAACGAACACATCAGTGAGATGTGAAGACGTGAGAAATAAATAAGCCCGGCCGCCTCGCTCTTGCTCTCAATCCCAATTTTTCTCCTTTATTTTTTTTCCATTTAAAAAATAAATATACACATGTCTGTGTATATTTATTGATGCTCTGTCTTGTTGGGAAACCCTGCTATTTTCAGTGAAAGTCCACCATGTCTGGATAGCTCCTCTGAGCTAGTTGAAAAATGGAGGGCTCCTTTGCCTCTTTTCTACCTTATCTAGGGAGCCCCAACCCCCACACTCTACCTGAGGAATATCACATAATCCTTTGCAAAATTACAGGTTCAACTTCCTGGGAGCCTCTTTATGCAAATGAGCTATCCCCAGAACCTTAAACTTCAGCCAATGAAACTTCACCCTAAGAAGAACCCCTTCCCACTTTCCAAGGTTTATATAGTCCCTGTTCACCCCAATAAACTGTATTGCATAACCCGTTTCATCGAATACCGTCTGAGAGAGCTGTCTGAAGCTTGTCTAAAAGAACTGTAGCACTAAAAAGCTGTAACACTGGTATCTTCAGATGAGACCTCCTCCCTCCAGCGTTCACTGCCAGACCAGAATCCTGCTGATCCACCTGTTCCAGATTTGCCTCATCCTCTCTCCTCCCCCAGGAGTGTGCACTGGGGTCCAGACACCCCAGGGGAAGACTCGAACCTCGGAACTCGGCTCTGCTGCTCCAATCCTTCCCTGCTTGGTGTGCAGCAGAGCCTGGGCACCCAAGGGAAGGAGCAAAACCTTTTGGTTATTTTGATAGACTGTTATCCTACACAGGAGGTTTTCTTTTTTCTTTTTAAGATTTATTTATTTATTATATATAAGTACACTGTGGCAGTCTTCAGACACACCAGAGGAGGGCATCAGATCCCATTACAGATGGTTGAGAACCACCATGTGGTTGCTGGGAATTGAACTCAGGACCTCTGGAAGGGCAGTCAGTGCTCTTAACCACTGAGCCATCTCTCCAGCCCACAGGAGGTTTTCTAACCAGGGATTATTGTACCATCCAGGCAATAGCTGACCCAGTCTGGAGATGTTTTGGGTTGTCATAGTGGAAGTGGGGATACTGTTTGCCATCTAGAGGGTAGATGTCCCAGTGAGCGGGATGGCACCCACATCAGAGTGCTACCTGGCCTGTTACGCCCAAGTGCCAAGGCAGAGAAGCCTGAGTGTTCCCTTGTGATGTGCAAACACGGGACAAAGCTGTCAAAGATGCCCCAATATTTACTTGCCTCACTGTATAGATTTATGGTTTAGGGAGAGACACTTGCCTAAGGTTGTGCAGCCACAGTGGGATACATGGCAGTGGCATCAGATCCAAGGCCAGTTTTTCTGGGTAGCAAGCCTGCCTACTACAGCATAGCTGTCACTAAAGTACCTGGCAAGGAATGTAAAAATTAATTCTTTGTGTACCAAACATTTTTATAGCTTTAGCAGGAATGCTATATTGCATATGACACATCCATCTAAAGAACACGAACATCTTGTTCTTCTAACATCCTCACGGAGGATACGCAACATTTTGTTTATGTTTTTAGTTGTTGTTGTTGTTATTGTTTTGTTTTTGTTTTTAAAGATGGGGTCTTGCCATGTAGCCCAGGTTGACCTCAAATTCTAACTTGTGCTCCCTCAGCATCCTGAGTGCTGAAAATGCAGGTAAGTGCCAATGACTTATTTTCAAAACACTTTCAGTGTCCCAAGGGAACTCAGGACAGTCCCTTCAATCCCCATTAATCTCTTCCTTCCCCAGCCCCAGACAACCACAGATATACTTCCTGTCTCAATGAATATGCCTAGGTTAGTCATTTCTGTGAACGGAACTATACATTATATGGCTTTTTGTCTTACTCCTTTTACCTAGCAAAAATATATTAATCTCATACACAGATAGAGGCAAGTATGTGTATGCAGTGTGTGTATGCATGTGCATCTTGAATGTGGGTGGGCACATGTGTGTGAACTCCAGAGGCTGACACTAGGTGTCTTCCTCAGTTATCCACTTTATTAAGTGAGGCAGGGTCTTTTACTGAGCCAGGAACTTGCAGATCTGCCTCGTCTAGACAGAAAGCTTGCCCCAGGGACTCTGTCTCTGCCTCTGGAGGGAGCACAAGGAATGGGGTCGGGGTGAGGTGAGGGGATACCATACCTGCCTGACATCTATATAGGCCCTGAAGACCCTCACATTTGCACTGCAAGTACTAAATAGTGAAGCATCTTCCTGCACTCCCCCTGTTCCCCATACCCATTCTATTCTCACTGCTAGATAACATTCTATTTGTGATGGTTTGCATATGCTGCTAGCTGCCTGGGGATGCTCAGTCTGCTCCTGGCTTCCTTTGGGTGAAGATGTAGAACTCAGCTCCTCTTGCACCATGCCTGCCTGGATGCTGCGATGCTGCCACCTTGATGATAATGGACTGAACCTCTGAACCTGTAAGCCAGCCCCAATTAAATGTTGTCCTTTATAAAACTTGCATTGGTCATGGTGTCTGTTCACAGCAATAAGACCCTAACTAAGACACTATTATACAGATATTTCACATTTTGCTTTCCTATTCATTGATGGCTGGGCACTTTGGTTGTTTCCACATTTGGATTATTAACAGTATTGCTGCCGTGAACATTTGTTATCATTTCTCCTGGGTGAGTGCTGAGCAGTGGAATTACTGATTTATGGTGTTGAGGAATGTTTCAACTTCTGAGCGAAGCGGTTTCTGGGTGATCATTATTGGAGTTTTTTAATGAGGACATAAGGTAAAGTAAAAAAGAAAGCAATACACAGCGAATGAACTGTGAGTTACAAATACATGGATGCATTTAGATGGTAAGGAAGATCTGAGTTTTCTAAGACTCGCTATTTATCAACGGTCGCCAGAAGCAGTGCTGCTGGATTCTTTTCTCAGGGCTAGTTTCTTCAGACTCCAAGAGCAATGATTATGCAGAGAGAAGCTGTAAACAAATACGCCAGAGTGGAGCAGGAACAAAAAAAAAATGTCCTCTGGCTCATCAGGTAGAAACACAGCAAGCATCTTGGCACCCGACAACGAGGATCTGCCGCGTTCATCTTGTGCCACAGATGGTAGGAGGCTGATAACGATTCTGCCATTTCGCTGCGAGATCTGCCCGATACAGCACAGACTGTTTCTCTTTGGGCTCCTTCTCTAGGATGTGTACTTGCATAAAAACTGATGATTACAGACTACAGATGCTCAGAAAAAGGCCTTCGTCAGCCAGGCCTCCCCCCGCCCCCCCCCCACTATCCCAAGGTGGGAATGCGGAGGTCCATTCACACCGTGGTCTTCCATCTACAGACATGCAGGACGAGAGCTGGAGCAGACAGATGCCAATGCCAATGGCCCAGCAGCCTACAGCTCCTGGCCAGGTATCGTGCATGCAAATAGCACTGTTCAAACTATAGCACTGTTCAAACTGAGGCAAAGGGGCAAGCCGGTCTCTGTATTTGCCACGTACCTACAGAGTGCCTCCTTCTGCCCGGGTGAATAAACGTTTGCTGATTCTTGCAAATACCACCCGTGCTGTGCAACTTTCCCTCACTGCTGTTCATCCTGGAACTCCATACATGGAGACAGATACTGTTTCCGGTTTTACAACTGCACCCCATCACCCTTTCTGGAGTGGATGTATCTCTTTTCTTAGATATATTTGTCTTGTGTGGGGAGTGGCCCTTATCATGCATAAGGAGGTGAGGGGACGACTGATGGGAGTCATTTCTCTCCTTCCACTTGTGTGAGTCCTGGGGACTGTGCTCAGGTTGACAGGCTTGCCAGCAGGTGCTTTTATTTGCTGAGCCATCTCACTGTCCTACTGTGGGGCAACATTTTGAGGAACTAGGTGGCAATCTTTAGGAAACACAGTAACATCTGTCTCACTGAGGCAGTGTTGTCACTCCAAATAGCTGAACAGACTGAGGAAATCTGTGTTGAAGTTGCCCTAACTTGGGCTGGGGAGATCGTTCAGAAGTTAAGAGCACTGGGTACTTTTCCAGAGGAGCTGAGTTCAATTCCCAGCAACCACTTGGCAGCTCACAACCATCCATAATGTGATCCGATGCCCCCTTCTGATGCATGTAGGCATACATGCAGATAGAGCACTCATACATTAAAGAAATCAATCTCCAATTGCCCTAATATTTTGCAACTGATGCCTAAAGAGATAACAGGATAAATTCAAATGTAAATTAGGTCCAATCAGGAAGGCATTCAAGAAATGTTTCCCTACGTAAAAGGCCTGGGCTGTCACCGTTAGGTGATGAAACAAAAGAGTCATAAATGGGACCTCAAGCCCAAGCCATAGAGGCTACTTTTCTACTTTCAACACCAGGATTGGGACTTGCTTGGTTAGAGAATACATATGCTCAGGAAAGGGTGGTCACCTGCCAGGAGATAAAATCATCTCAAAGTGGAAAGAAGAGCTCGGTCCAGAACCTGGGCTTTGCTTCTTTCTATACACAGACGTGCACAGGTGTAGCCACGGTGCTTGAGTAATAGACAGCCCAAGTCTCTGGCTAGTTTTGTTCGCATTTGCAACTCTGACCCCACCCCATCTTTCTGCGGTTACTCTGAATGGAAATATTTTTTACTATCTCAGTTTCTACAGAAACTCTTGGTGAACACGCTTATTTATCTTGGGGGGAAAGCACCATCTGTTGGACATCATCATCCTTTGAATTTCCCCAAAGGTTTAGGAGGTAATGATAATCAAGGAGTGTCTGACTGACTCAGGCTGGCAGCAGAACAAATCTGAGCAGACAAAATTCTTACCTGCTTGACTGTCACAGTTTGGTCCTGAGCTTCCTTTCATAGGTTCATGTGACTCAATTCTGATTGTGGAGCCTTTAGGAAGTGGGGCACTCAAGGGTAGGCCTTATGGGTTATCGATCCTCCTGGGTCTAGTGGACCTCTCTGTGACCTCGCTGACCCCATGTAGTGAGCAGCACGGTCCAACCACCAACTGCCATGCCTTTCCTCCCATGATGAACTGTAACCTCCCAAACAGTGAACCAAAATAAATCCTTCTTCCATCAAGATTGTCTCTATGAGCAATAAAGTAATGAATGCATTGACAGATTAAAATTTAGTTTTAGAATTTATTGCAATCTGAAGTTTTTTTTTTTCTTTTCTGGGTGTTTTAGGGTAGCTTAAGAAGAGAATATTGTTGAAGATTTATTTATTTTTATGCATGTGAGTGTTTGCCTACATGGTGCGTAAATACACAGTATGCATGCCTGATGCCTGGTGGAGGCCAGAAGCACATCCTCTTTTGCCAGATGTCATGTGGGTGCTGGGAACCGAACCTCTGGAAGAACAGCCAGTGCTCTAAAGCACTGAGCCATCTCTCTGACCCTGATTTTTGAGGATTTTGCCAACATTCAGGAATTCCTTCTTGTCACTGTTACTGTAGAAATGCCACACAGCTCTTCTTACATTCTGTCTCTCTGTCCTCTCACTTTATACCAGTGAAGCTTCACTTCTGTTACCTGCTTGGCAAGTCTAAACATACCAACAATATTTTGCTATTTTGTATTCATATTAAACTAACTACAAAAGGTAGAATAGACACACACACACACACACACACACACACACACACACACACACCCCGTCACACATTATCATTGATAACCACCTAAGCCCTACCCTTTAGATGGCCTAATTTCGCCTTTAGTACATTTTTGAAACCACAGTTCTGAAACAGAAACTATAAAATGTAATTTTTAAAAATCTCCATGTACAGCATCACCTTTGACTGGGTAAGCGCTGCTGTACCAGGTCATTCTTCAGCACAAGCTGCGAGAAAATCACTTCTGGACCAATTACATTTCGTCCAAGCCCTCTGCTGTGGGCAGCCAGGTTGAGCAAGCCATTCCGTTACGGATAAATCAAGTTGGAGGGAATCACACTGGCAGCTTTCAAAGCAGAGCATCAGTCACGAGACACCTGTGTCTCCATTTCCCTTCCCGCTCTCCCCGGCCTGTCTGCACCAAAGCTCATCAGTCTTGGGTTTTCTGCTCTTCTTGTCTTCCTTCCTCCTTAAAACAACATTCTCAACCCTGCTGTCGGGAGCTAGTATCAATAATTAGAATTTACTATCAGTGATTTATGGAGAAAATAAAATATAAACATGTATAAATTGTTTTTAATGCAGCCTGCCTCCTCCAATCTCGTCATTTATCACTGAGGCACGCAAGGAGGTCCCCTCGATCGTCAAAGTGCACAGGTGTCAACTATTGCAGTAAAGAGTGTACCTAGCCTTGCTCCTTTCTCTTGGAACTGTCAGTTAATTACAGAGGATCAAGATGCTAATGATGTGTTGGGAGATGACCAACCCAACGCAAGCTTACTAGAAGAGGCTCGGGGGTGGCCTTGTTCCTAAGAAGAACATTGCAGACACGTACAAGGGCCCGAGGCATCAATGGATACTAAGCACAAAGCTGGAAATAGAAAAGCATTTTTAGCCCAGCAGAGTCTAATGCAAAATTAGTTTGAGAATTGGGTCAAAAAGAAGTCAAGTCCATCTGCAATCTTGAAATTTTGCCATTTCAGGACACTGGTGCTTTTCATTTGAACCTCTAGCTGTTTTAGTAATAGGAAGACTGGGGGAGAGGAGAGCAAGATTGTTAGGCAACAAAGTCCTGGACTGTCCGGCAATGCTCTCCCTCCTAGCTGAAACTAGTTTCAAAGTCACTTCTTGAAGAGAAACAGATTCATGCACATGAATTATGGCTTGTAAGTATTTTCAGATACTAAGCCTAAGATGAGTTCTTCCTATTCGTGTGAGCTTTTTCCCTTTAGTGGGGAAAGGTCACACAATCCCAGGTGCTCTATCCTGTCAACAAATATTCATAGGTTCCTACCATGTGCCCAGCACTGTGGGGGAAGAGAGGCAGACTTAGCTCCTCCCCTCACTTAGCCTAGGGATAACAACACAAGCTGTCTAATTAGACAATGGTTCCAATTGATAGTACTTCTAATTTTTGAAGAGGAAAAAAAATAAAATAGGCACACTTCATTTTGTAGATGTGATAGGTAGGATAGAATATGAAAAGTATTTCCTGCAGCACAGAGTGGTGGGACAGAACCAAATCCCCAACTCACCTAGGAGCCACTCTGTATTTTCTCTGTGTTTTACAGGACTCTGTTTTCAGCTTTATTCCAGACAGTAAGAGTATTCCATATAGAGAGATAATGGACGCAGCAGTGTACAATCAGTGACAGGGTGCATACGTAGTGTATATATGGAGCCACAGGCCCAATCCTTAGATAAACTGATAAAAACAGGTACTACATTTGATTTTAGCCAAAAGGCCAATACACAATGGCTCAATCCTAGAAAGGCTTCCATCCACCTTAAAATAAACAAACAAACAAACAAACAAACAAACTACAAGTATTGATTTTATCTAACATCTGGACTATGACTTCGGTGGATCCACCTTAAAAGAGGTGTTATGGTATTTTCTAATTGGTTCTGTCCCAGCCACAATTTTTATTTTTTGGAGACAAGGTCTCATTATACAGTCAAGATTGGCATAAAATTCACAGTCCTCGTGGTCTAACCTCCCTAGGGCTGGGGCTGCTTCCGCATCTGCCAGAACTTTCAGTTTCAAGGAAACAAACCAACCAACGGAGAAAATCTGAACTAAGCCAGGTATGCCACACCTGCCATTGACACAAGCCTTTGACCCAAGGACTCATAGTCAGAGCCAGAAGCAGGCAGATCTCCCTGAGTTAAGAGGCCAACTTGGTAAGCATACTGAATGGCTTCTTGGCTAGTCAGGGCTATGGAGGAGGCCCTGTGTCAACAACAACAACAACAACAACAACAACAACAACACATCCAAATGAAAAACAACCTCATACTAAAATGATGGTATTTCACTAATGTCATACAGAGCAAAACAAAACAAACAAAACCAGTCACGCAAGTGTCCACGGATGAACAAATAACCATCCATTTGGGAAGCGCGCTATACACACACACAATGGACTTTTAATTCAGCCTTGAAAGGGAAGTTTAACTATGTGAAACAAATTCTCACACAAAAGGGACCACGACTGTCTGCTCTCACTTACACGGGTTATTTAGTACAGCCAAAGTCACTGAAACACGATGTACACTCACGGTTGCCGAGGGTTGGGAGCAGGTGGAGGAGGAGAGTTTTATCTGGAGATCAGTTATACAACAATATAAAAATACTTGAGACTACTGAACTGCAAGAACGACTGAGATGGTACATTATGTTATATGTATTTTACTGGATTTTTTTAGTTGTTTTTTTAAAGAGACAGAACTTGTTACTTACCTCATCGTATTATTAATTTTTTTACAACAGCATTCCTTACAGCTTCAGGGCTTCATGGGAACAGGCTCTCTTGGTACTATTAAAAGACAGCAAAGAATTCTCTGTGATGCTTTGAGTGACTTTTAAATGAAAATTTGCTATTCTAGGTTCTAGAAATGACATTTGGAGACATAAGGCAGAGAGTGTTTTATTGTTGGCTGATACTAACACTGCAGCGATCTGGTTTTTAGATTTCTCCGAGGGTCCGGAAACAGAGTAAACAGAGACGATCCCAATTGATGCACTCGAAACCAGAGCATACACAGTGAAGGGTCACCAAGGCCCGTGACTGTAATTTGCATCACCAGTTAATCTCTAGCCCTAGCGTCTTTACTCTTACCCTGTATCACAACTCCTTTTTAAACCAACACTTCACAGGACATTGATCCGATGTATCTCATAAACCATGGGCCTAAAATAGGGTCGCAGACAAATGCCACAGGGATTACTGAGGTTGACAGATGGTATCCTTCTCATTCTTGCTGTCTATTACTGGACCCAGCATGGGAGGAATTTCCGTACTCTAATCTTCTCTGCTTTCATAGTTCAACCTTCCACACACTTCAATCAACCCCCTCCTAAAGTGTGCACAATTCATCTAAAGCAACTGACTATATACATAAATATTTAAAATAGAAATACATTCATCAATTTATTACCATGTCTATTTTACAGTCTTCCCTAGCCATTTAGTCCCTGTGATGAGTGAAGGACCTCTGACTGGAGACTTCATCCGGTCGCAGACTTGCTTAAACACTGACCACTAAATCAGAGCCGAGGAATCAAAAACATTGTCCCCCCACTCGCTTTTTGTAATGATAAGAATTACTGTGGGAGAAGAAGGAGTGGGTGAGCATATAGAGAAAGGCTCATCGAGCAATAGCTGTCTCTGCTCGCCGTTTCAAACTCATCCCTTGTGCACAACTTAAAGACCATGCAATTCTCAAATACCGATGAGCTTGTCTTTCTCTCCACCTCTCTCTCTTTGCATTAATTTGTCCTCTCCATAAAACTCTTCGAGGAGAAGAACCCTGTCTTATCTCAGTTTATAGTCTCAAAACCCAACACAGAGCCTGACACATACTAGATACTCAATAGAGTCCAATTTTGACAGGGGGGCCATATGTTAACATGTGGGACATATGCTCACCTATACATAAGTTAACATGTACAGGGCAGATACCATTTCAAGATTACAAAAGGAAGTGAGGCACAGGGGAAAGAACTTCACGTTTCCTGGTTTGAAGCCTGTCCTTTCGTGCTTTATATTGCAAACGAAAATGCCTTTAAGGCTGAATTGACCTTTACATTGTCCAGGGCTAAGGATGAGAAATAGCACTGCCACAGTTTGCAGGGAGAAGATCCTGAAGAGCAGAGCTACCTCTGGGGGAAAGGGGTGTTGAGGGAGGTAAATCTAGGAGTCTCTGGAAACTGATAAAGCTGAAATTAAATTCCTTTAATGTCTTTCAAAACTATTCAATAACGGGTAATGTGGGTTTCTCCCTATGCCAGCTAAGCAATTTCAGATTTACAACAGTGCAAGATGGAATACAGAATTTATTTCCAAAGGCGGAATAAAAAAAAAAAAAAAAAAAAAACCCACATAGGCTCAAATTGCAGCTGACCTTGATGAGAAGGCTAGAAATCAGTTGCTGAAACTTGATTATTTCTATATATCATTCCTACCACTATACTGAAAAAAAGCAGTCTTGAAGGGAAAAAAAATCAATTGCAATAACTATTTAGCCTTTAACGACCTAATCTGCAACCAGTTAGAACTGCCCCAGCAATGCAGTGGGTAAAATTGAAAGACTCATCTAAACAAACAACAAACAAAAATATCCTTTCAAAAGTAAATAAATGCTACTCATTGAGAATATTTGCTTAAATAAAATAATGGCAAATAACCCAAGAAAGGCAAAGACAAAAGAGACATGTTCGTCCTACAACTTACAGAATCAAGCCATTTGTTACCAGCAGCTTTTAAAGACGAACATTTCAAAACATTACAAAATATATCTTCAAAAAATTCAAGTTACAGAATAAATCCTTCCAACCCACAAAGTTCCAAGAACGAGGGCAAAATAGGTATAGGTCCCAAATGGAAAAATTAAATCAACGAAAGAGAATTTTACAGTTGCCTCACCTCTAGTGCAGGAGATTGAAGTGGGGCCAGCAGGGTTTATTTGCAGCTTGGTTAGCATAGATCGGAAGGGGAGTCTCCTTTGCTTGCCTCCTTCCCACCCACTTCCCTAAACCGGGCTTCCAACCTCTCTGCTGGTCTAATTGATAGAAAATGTGCCGCCTGCAAAGTGAGTGCCTGGAGCAGGGGACAGTCCCTGAATGGCCACCCCTCCCTCGCTTTGGGTAACGCTCCACTTCCTGTTAGGCAAAAAGGCATTCCCGAGAAGCTCCGTTTTGTAGTTTCCAAGCCACCTCTCTAAAGCCAGACCCCCTTTCTGGGTTCCCCCTTCTAGGTAACAACTTTTAATCATACATGTTGACGGTCTAGCTGACCATGTCTAAATAATCCCCGAGAAAGATGCTGGAGTGTGCCCAGGCCCACAAGGCTCATCCCCAGCATCACTTCATCCTGGTGTCCCACCCAGCCGGCTTGTGTCTGCACCTCCAGAAATAGACCATAGTGACAGCTACTGTCTTGGGGTGACAAGGATGCTAAAGGAACGTGTATGCGGTTGTTTTCAGGGCTGCAACCAATTGAGGTTGTTGGGGAGAAATAGCATGGAGCGGACCTCAAGGCCATACTCTATGGCCCTCTTCCTAAAGGATGTCTTTCAAATACCTTTAAGAGTTTCTTTTGCAAGGCACTCAACGATCGCGTACCGCATCACGGTTTCCGCGGGTAGCTTGGGCTCCCTTAGCGTTGACCTCGTGAAGCCATCCTCGCACATCCCGCGCAGTGGCGGCGCAGCATGTGGCCGCCTGGGTTTTTCAATGATGCTGCCTAAGGCACAGCGGGGATTTGAGGTCCTTAGGGGGTTAATGCTGAAGGGGCAGGAGCGGGCTGCACTGCATCCGGGGACGTTGGTGGTGGACGATCCGGGTTGGTGACACGGGCCCTGAACCACTCAGTCACGTCTGCAGAGAGCCAGCAGGGATATCATTCGTGAGTTCAGGTGATAGGACCCCCCCAGCTTAGCTAGTGATAGATCCCCAAGCTCTCAGCCCCGACTTTCCGCAGTCTTCCACAGTCCCTCCTCCTCCCCGTAAGCCCCGCCCCTGCCGAAGCCCCCGCCCCCGCCCCCGCCTCCCGCTTTCCCGTCCCAGGACGCGTTGCGCGGCCCGGGCCGGAAGTCCTCGAATTCCCGGGTGTGTGTCTGTGTCTGTGTCTCGCGGCGGTGCCGCGGCCGTCAAGCGCTTTGGGATCCGCGTCTGAATCGTCTCTGCTGTCACTGCCGCCACCATACCGAGTCACTTCTAGAGGGACAGAGACCCGGCCTTTCGCCGGGTGGAGAAGATGTTGCCCCTGTCCATCAAGGATGATGAATACAAGCCACCCAAGTTCAATCTGTTCGGCAAGATTTCAGGCTGGTTTAGGTGCGGGGTGCTGTGTTTGCTGGGAGGGGGCTACCCGGCCGGCTGAGACAAAGCTGGGAGCTTTGGATGGCCTGAGGTCCAGGATGGGAGCGTCACCCTCCTGCTTTGGTGGAAGAAGCATGTGTACTGGGTGGATTTTGAGAGGGGAACCCGATTTCAGGGTCCCGGCCACCCCCTTGTCTCCTGCTTGCTTCTAATCACCTTTCTCGTACCCAGGTCCATCCTGTCTGACAAGACATCCCGGAACCTGTTTTTCTTCCTGTGCCTGAACCTCTCTTTCGCTTTTGTGGAACTACTCTACGGCATCTGGAGCAACTGGTAACCAAAGGGGAAGATGATTGGGGCGGAAGCAGAGGGTGAGGGAGACCAGCCACTATTTGCTTAGTGCCACGTAGCTTCTTACAGGCAGGTTCTTGTCTTACCTTTACCACTACCACTTTGGCTGCATTGCTCTCGCATACACTCACCAAAGGGCAGGGTTGCAGTTCTAAGATCGGGGACCCTTTCATTTCCTGAAACTCCATTAAGCAAAACTGACAGGCAGGCCCCCTCCTCTTTTTGGGGGGAGGCAGATGGAATGAATCTCTTTTCTAACAGCTTGCCTTTGCTATGCCTCAGGAAAAATGGGAGAATTCTATTAGCTAACTTAGCCTGGGTGTGGTGTGGTTTTTCTTTCTTTTCTTTTTTCTTTTTTGGATTTCACCCTTAAGATTATGAGAGTGAAGAGCTGAATGGCCCACATTAATTTGGTCTTTGAATGGCTTTTGAAGAGGTTTGTGAAGAGACCTTTGACAAAGCATATGCCACTGTCTTTTACAGTGAAACTAACCTGTCTCAGGATTTTCCTCATGTCTTTATTGCAGTAGAAAAACCCCTTACAGTTTTCTGAGAATGCCATTTTGATTTGATGGCTTTTGGTGTCACCTTTGGGCTTTTTGCTTGTTCGTTTTTGTTTTCTGGTGTCATGATTTAGGTAGAAGAGAATCCAGTGTGACTAAGGAAATAAAGTCACTAGTATTTAAGTATTTGCTCTGGGATTACTTCTGGGCTTGTGAAATTGCTCTGCAAATAACAGAATGAACACACCTCTCAAGTGTGCTAACTCCATTTCTAGATTTTATTCCCTTTTAAGACTTAAATAAGAGAGGGGCTGGAGTTAATAGTGCTTGCTGCTCTTGCAGTGGATCAGAATTTAGTTCTCAGCTCTATATCTGGTGGCTCACAACTGCCCGTAGCTCCAACTTCAGGAATCTGACACCCTTTTCTTGACCTCACAGCATAAACACACATGTGACAGACACAAACAGACATGCACAGACAGACAGACACGTACACACATGCAGGGATAAAAACAAAATATTAAAGAAAAAGAATCTAATAAAAGATGGGGGAATATAACTCTCCCAGAATCTTTAGGTGTGTTATATAAGGTCTTGGACTAACCTATGCCATTTGTGCTTTATTTTTTGTTACTTATAGTAAGCTAACTTGGTCTCTGTCTTTTAAAATCCATTTTCAGAGAGAAAAAAGATGATAGTCTTTGGTCTCTTGCTCTGTTGTATTTGAGCAAAGTAATTGTTTCAGCCAGGTTATCATGACACCTGTTCTCTGGTGTATACCTTTGATCCCAGCAATTGGATAGCAGAGGCAGGAGTGAATTCAAGGCCACCCTGGTCTATCTACATAGTTCCAGGACAGCCAGAACTAAGGGATCCTGTCTCAAAAAAGAAACAAACAACATAAAAGCCCCCAAACAAACCAAAACCTTTAGTAAGTAGTAAATCATAAAGATTATTGGCTTTGTTATTGCTTGGGGTACAAAGGTCAAATGAACATTAGTAACTTAATTTATTTAATAACCATTTTGATTCCCCTGAGAATTGTGTGTACATTACAAAGGATTCCTCATAACAGATTATTTTTAATCTCATAAACTACTTAATACTTTCAATATATCATATAAGTTGAAAACACTACGATCTTAACTTATATTTGAATATAATATGTTAATAGTGAATATATTCTATTTATAAAATATTTCATATTTTCTTTTTACATTGTGTCATAATTATGGCATATGTGCTGCTTAGTCTATGGCTACATTGTAGCTTATGTACACATATACACGTTTTACTAGCTGCTTTATATATATATGTATATATACATTTATAGTACATACATAGTATGTTTCATTATGACCTTTCATTGGCATAAATCACTTCATGGAATACCTGGCTCTAGGGATTCATAACTTAAGTGTCTGAGCCATTTATTTCATGGAAAGCTGGGCGTATAGAACCTTTCCAGTCTGATCACTTAAAGGACTAAAGCCACTTTTGTCCAAGCTGTTGGTCAGTATACATCATTGCACAAGGGAAATAATTAGTGGAACCTGACTTATTTATTATCTGTCCTTAGGTGATGTGCTCCTCTGTTTTTTCGGGTAACTTTCAGGTGACTTGTTCTGTCATACCCTAATGGTTTATCCTTTCATTGTGTTGTTAAATCGTTCAGCGTTGTTGCCTGTTGTGCTGCAGTCATCTGTACCTTGTATATTAAGTTTCATATCCTTAGTCTCAATATTGGTTTGTGTCAGTGGCTACGAAACAAATTATTTGGTGCTTGGGAGGAGTTAGAAGTTTGTTGTTGTGGTATAGCTTTGTGGTATAGTTCTTGCCTACCATGTGCTAGGCCCTGGATTCAGTCCCTAACATTGCTAAATACAGACACACACACACACACACACACACACACACACACACACACACACACACACACAGTACTATAATCCTGTAATCCCAGAAGATGGAGGCAGGAAGATCAGAAGTTAAAGGTCATGTTCAACTACATACTGAATTAAAAAAAAAAGAATTTTCTTAACTTGGGTCTTTATATAATTTAACTTCCTATGTTATTTGGACACAAAATTTTTCAGGTTTTTTTTTTTTTTTTGATTGATCGACCTCATTATTTCTTTATGATAGTGGATTATTTCTGCTTATTTCTCACCTAAACTGTACTTTGTCTTGGCCATTTCTATGCTTGACTTCATTCTTCAAAAATAAGTTTCAGGTTGTTGAATATAAAAGGCCAAGGAGTTTTTCCCGGCATAGAGGATTAAAGTGTGGACAGAACCTTCCCTTCACAGAGATACAGAGAAATATGTGCTAGAGTAGCAGCAAGTGTTAAGTCCTGCCTTTGGACCTCCGTTTTCAAAGAAGAACTTGGTTATAGTTGGTCCGTATATACGATGGTGAGGCATCTTCAGTGGGAGAAGAGCTCAGTTCGGTGCACTTCCTCCCACTGACTTTGCGTAAAGCTCACACAGTGCCATCTGTGACAGTGGCAGTCGGGCATCCCGGCACACAGTAGGAGCTTACTGTATATGTATGAAGGAAAGAATGAGTGATTGACCTTGTGACTCACCTGTCTATACTGACTGCTAGCTGCTAAAACACCAGAGGCAAAAATTAAGCTGCTTTCTTTGGTTCTTAGAAATTGGGAGGGAAGTGTAGGCATACTAGCTGTAATTTTTATTTCCTTCTAGAATGCTTTTCTTTCTAGTATTTTCTCTTTTTTCCCTTTTATTGAAAATACATTTCTTTTTCATGTACTATAGCCTGGTTATAGTTTCCCCTCCCTCTATTCCTCTCAGTTTCTCTCTACTTCCTTTCCCCACTAGATTCACCCCCTTTCTGTGTCTCATTAGAAAATGAACAGGCTTCTAATGGATAATAATAAAATAGAATCTAAGATAAAGCAAAACCCAACAGACTGGAATTGCACAAAACAAACAAACTGAAGGAAAAGAGCCCAAGAAAAGGCACAAGAAACAGAGAGCCACTGAGGAACCCATTAAGACACTAAACTGGAAGCCATAATTCATATGCAGAGAACCTGGTGTGGCCCAGTGCAGATCCTGTTAATTTTCATCCATTTATTGTTGGGTAACTGCATAACTTCAAGGTAATATAAGAGTGTAGTTTTCTATCATCAAGGATATTTTTTTCTGAGTTACAGAAAAAAACAAACCCAATAATTGTTTGAACAGACAATACCTTTTTTTCCAAGATGGTTGGCAGAGCTCTACCTCTCCCTTGCACCAGAATGCCTGGAGCATCTAGAGAAAAAAAAAGTCCATATTGGTCCATGGATTTATCTGTGCGCTAACACACAATGCTGTCCCTCACACTGTATCACATGGTCATGTCTAGAAGCAATGTGGTTTAGGGGATATATACTGGAGAAAGAGATAAAGCCATTTAACAGAGGAAGTGGAGGGGTAGTGTTTTAGTTTTCTTCTTTCCAAAGTTAGAGTAAGGCCTCCAGCTCCCTTTGTCTGGGTTGTTTGGTGCCACCCCTCCAACCCACCCCCATATTCTAGTAAGCCACTGTGTCTGGTTTATGTGGTTCACTCTCTGCTGCTGTCCATTGGCTTCACATCTATTTAAGAATTAATTTCAGTTATATCATCTACCACAACTCTTGGAAATAGTCTCACTTAGATACTGATGAAGCTAAAGATTGATGTTTCTGCTTTAATAAATATTTGTCCTAGAAATGCTTAAGGCTATATCGGGTTTATTTGGTTCTGTTTTCATGGAATGTACATAGAAGATTCTCGTAAAGTAATTTCTTGGTGAAAAGTATTCTTGTTAATTGCATAGTTTTCTATTATATTAAAATTTAAAGTTATTTTAGTCTTTTTCAAACTTCTTTTTGTATGACAACTTAACCAGCTGTGGTGGTATTGCTGGCAATGAATTTGCTTATAGTTTTATTTTACATCTTAAAAGCTTAGATAAATATTTCATTTTGAAGAACATTAAGGATCATAGAATGCTGTGGTGTTGTAAGTTATTTCACTACAGATCATCACTTTACTAATAATCAGAATTCTTGTTTTCTTTTCTGTTTTTTAGGTGTGTTCATATGTCATTGTTTGTTTGAGTGCACATGTGTTTGTGTGTGTGTGTGTGTGTGTGTGAGAGAGAGAGAGAGAGAAAGAGAGAGAGAGGGAGAGAGAGAGAGAGAGAGAGAGAATACCTGAATTTGAATTTAGTAGCTTTCTCTGTCACTTCCCACCTTAAATTTTGTGAAAGATTCATTGACAGTCTGCTTTTCTAATATCTTGATAATAAATGTATTCTTAGCCCTCTTATTTCACATTATGGAAATCAGCTGGGCAGGGGTTTGTGACTCAAGATAATCCCTTGTCTTCAAATGGGAATTAATAATTTAACAACCACCGTGAATAGACGATTAGCTCAGTTACCAATAGACCCTTTGAGAAAGTTTTTAGGATGGAAAATCTTAAGCAGATATAAATAGTATGGTGGACCTCGTGGAGCCATCGCCCATCGTATACAACCTACAAGCTGTCTTACTCTGTCTCTGTGTCCACTGCTGAGTGACCTGAACAGATATGAGGTGCAGTCTTTCCATATTTGCTTAGTGCTGATGCTTTAACAATGACAGCCACCCCTAAACAATTGTAAATGTTCACGTGTCCTCTATTATGCATTCTTTTTACATTATATTATATAGAGAAGAATCTAGATAACACCCATGCCTAGTGTTTGTTTAGCTGATTGGGAAGATCTTACATCTCTTAAAATCGATAGGTTTTTCTTTTTGCCTTTATTTTCACAAGTGGATCTTTTTTCTTTTTCTTTTTTAAAAACTGGTCTTATACTAGGCCCGTCTCAAGCATCCCAGGGCCAGATTATAGATTCATGCTACCACTCCGAATGTAAAATGAAATACTTTTCAGAAGTTACCTTCCCTTTTCCTCCTGCCCCTACCCCCTCCTTATTTCGGTAAAGGTTAAAGAGGATCATTTGCTCTCAGTTCCTGCAAGCTGGATTGCTCCAGTTGATACCCTGCTCTGACGTCCGCAAGCCTCCCACTCCTGGCTGTCTTAGCTGCCCTTTCTGTGTGGTCCCCTAGGCAGTAGTTACCATGCCTGACACTCACATACATATCTTGTTCTGCAGGCCCGGGCCTTCTCACTCTGCGAAGGCAACAGAATCAGATCCGCACACTCCAATTGCCTCTCAACCATTTCTTTCACACACTGTCCTCTTTAGCCTAGTAAAATCAAAGTTCCAGAAACTTGTAATTTAGCAATTAGATTTACATGTTAAATTCTCAATCCAAAATTCATCCACATAATAAATTCACTGCTAATTGATAAAGATATAAACCGCCCACCCTGACAAGATAAAATCAGTCTAGTTCACCTACATCTGAACCATCCTCCTCCGTAGACTCCAACCTGATCCCTCTCCTTCCTCCTCCTCCCTTCTTCCTAGACTTGTCCCCACCTACCCTTCCTTCTCATCCAATGGTAGGCTATGCCTTACCCTGGACTCGCCTTGCTGCATAATAACATCATCCTGCATCTCCTACCCTCTTTCTATTCTGTTCTTTGTAGGTAGCAAAACACTGTAGCCTAGGCTAGCCTAGTACTTATTAGGTAGCCAGGCTAGACTTATAGAGGTACTCTCTTCTCAGGCAAGACTACAGGTGTGAACCATGGGTGATTTCACTTTTGTTATGTAAGGCCTGTTCAAGTTCTGTTTTACTTATATGTTGCTTGGCCTTTCTCCTTTATGCTATAGTAAATCTCTCTCATTAAAATGTCTTCAACGAGTCACATAAAAACATATCATGACACTTTTAAAAAGAGATTACTGTTTAAAGAGGAACCTAAAACAAGTATGCTGATTATAGGAACTTGTTTTTTCCTTATTACATTTTACTTCATGTACACATCCATAATCTTAGGTAATATCTGTGCCACTTTTATGTTTTACTTTGCTTTTTATTTTTCAAATGTTTTTATTACATTTTATTCAGTGTGTGTGCACGTGTGTATGTCTTGGTGGACATGTAGAGACCAAAGGATAGCCTGTGGGAATTGACTCTCTCTTTCAACCTTGTGGGTCCTGGGCCTTGAACACAGGTGTCAGGCTTGGTGTCAGGCACCTTTCCCTTCTGAATCAGCTTACTGTCCCTACCTTTATGTTTTAAAGAACACTGCTGTACAGTCCAAATGAGAACTCATAGTGAGTAATGCTTGCTAGTACTGAAGACGAGCAATGACTTTCACATTGTCCTGCCAGTATTCTTACATAGAATGAGAAGCGGAGGCTTTTCATGTTGTTTTTATCTACTCATCTGTAGCTAAGTGACTTTCACATCATGACCCTAGGCTCAGAGAAAGGGCTTCATATCACCTGCTCTAAAAGAACATGGTGCTCTTCCATTTCAGAAGAGGAAGTAGTTTTTCAGGTTGAGTTACATTTTATTAAATGCTAAAAACTACCATTGGAATATAATGCAGTGGTACATCCCGGTTCCACAAAATATATAATGTGTGTGTATGTATGTATGTATGATGTATGTATGTATGTATGTATGTATGTATGATGTATGTATGTATGTTTGTATGTATGTAT
The DNA here is from genome assembly GCF_021556685.1 of Rattus norvegicus. Classification (NCBI taxonomy): domain Eukaryota; kingdom Metazoa; phylum Chordata; class Mammalia; order Rodentia; family Muridae; genus Rattus; species Rattus norvegicus. The sequence goes on along the minus strand of NC_141535.1, from coordinate 206,076,802 downwards.
GATGTATGTATGTATGTTTGTATGTATGTATGATGTATGTATGTATGTTTGTATGATGTATGTATGTATGTTTGTATGTTTGTATGTATGTATGATGTATGTATGTATGTATGTATGATGTATGTATGTATGTATGTTTGTATGTATGTATGTTGCCTGCTATAGTCTATAGGATTAGAAGTGGCAGCACAGCAGAGTCTCTAGTCGGGCGGTAGATCTAAGCTCCAGGGTGTGCTTTCCAGGTTATCTGGGGAAGAAGCTGCTCTAGCGTCCTGTGCTTCATTGTTCACATTTGCCATTTCCTTGGCTGCTGCAGCATTATCCTCATTTCTGCTTTACATCACTCGGTCTCTGTGGGAGTCTCTTCCAAACTTCTACATCTTTTAAATAAAGACACGAGTCAGGACCTCTTCTGAGTTCCTCCTAACCAAGTCTGTCTGTGGTGAGCCTGTCGGAACAAAGTCACATTCGATCTACTGAGGGTCAAACTTTAACAGTCCATGGCAGTGTTTTATTAAATGAATAGATGATAGATAGGTATCAGTAAATGTTTATTAATTTATATTTATCTAGAAAGCATTCTGTTTTTAAAGATGATTTATTGTTGCTTAAAAGCCATTTATAGAATAAAACATTAAGAAATTAAAACATGGATTTAATTGCAACCTCCTGATTTCTGAAGATGGCGAATATATAGACCACATGTAGCTGTGAGGAATTCATCATCCTTGCTGGAGTGAGGTTTATTTTTGATGGTATAGTAGTATTTTGGGAGTTACACACACTTCAGCAAGTAAGCCCTCACCCATGGTCTGCAATAAATAAATCATTGGCTGTTTCTTACAGTTACCAGTAAAGCCATTGGTTCCCCAGATTGGACTTAGGTAGAACTGTGCTTTCATTTGTTGTTGCCACCTCATAAGGAGGAGGTGTGTCTCCTCTGGGAAGACTGATGGCATTGCTCTTGCTGAGCTCAAGCTGAGGGATCTGAGGGTAGCACATGTGCAGACCCAGTTATGGTTCTGTTTCTCTGTGTGTGGGCAGTTGTAAGCTCCATTGCTGTAGCAGCAGTCACTGTGTCCTGATTCACTTAGTGAGGTGTATGGCTGAGGCCAAGATGGCTGCCCAGAGGAAACTTGGTTTTGGAAAGGAGGAAACAATTATAACACGAAAGAGACATAAGGCTACCCCATCTGGGTTAGCCCCTGAGTTGGAAAGTGGGGAAAAGGATGAAGTTGAAGTGTCGCCTTGCCATTCCTTAGGGCTGTGGGAAACAAAGGTAAAGAGAATACACAGGTCTATGGTAGGAAGCTCTTTCTGTGGTCCAGAGCCTTGGAACTCAGGGGAAGAGTTGAGTAGTAAAGAGTTAAAACTCAGTGAAAGAGAAAGGTGGTGGATGGAACCCAGTTCCGCAGGCAAGAGAGGACAATTTTCATCAAGAAAGGAGGATTCGGCAGTGAACTTGGGCCTTGGACTGACTGAGCTTTAGTGGCTCCGATGAGACTCACTGTGCCTGCTGCTATGGAAGGAGCCTTTGTGGAATGGGTGAAAACCATGACAACCATTGCCTTTGGCAAGGTGGCCAGAGCACTGATTGGTAGGTCCTGTTTTCCACCCTTCACCCCTCCTCTACCCCCGCCACACCCCGTAAGCCTGGTATTGAAGTGTAGATGTATTAGTGTAGGCCATTTTATATTTTTCCCATTTTTTAGGTAATTTTTAATTTTATCAATATTTTATAGTGTCAGAGTATAAGTTTTAGCATTTGTTAAATTTATCCTTCAAAATGTTAATTTTTCTTTTGAATGCTGTTGTAAATGTTTCCATTTTAACTTTTAAAGTTAAATTTTAAGTTAAATGTTTAACTTTTGTTCTTTGTTACCATGTAGGAATGAAAATTATTTTGATGTTGATTCAAGCAGGGTTTTCTATGTATTCTTTTTAATATTTTTATATGTAAGATAATAGCATCTATAAATATACATAGTTTCTCTTTTTTTACTCCGAGGAACTTTGATTTTGTTTCCTACCTTACTGCTCTGTTTAGATTCTCAGTAAAATGATGACTAACAAATGAAAAGGGGCATCACTGTCATGTTCCTGATCTTGGGGAAACAGCTTTTCGCTTTTAGTCAGTGAATTTTACCATTTAATGGCAGTACCAGCTGTATCTTTCTGTAGCTGTCATAAAGAAAGTCAAGGAGAGTCTTTGCGTTTCAGTCACCAGGTATGCTACATTTTATGCAATGTCTTTTGTCTGTTGAAATTTTTGTCCTTTATTCATATGATACATTGATTGATTTTATATAGTATCCATGAGTTCTTGAATTTAGTCACATTTGGTCAGGATATGTTTACTCTTGAATCCCATTATTGGATCTGCCTCCTGGTGTCTTGTTGAGGGATTTCGGATTCATATTCATAAGAGGTACTGGTACACAGTTTCTTTCTCATTGGCTCATCTGGCTTTGGTCTTAATCTAACACTGGTCTTACCCTGGGGACGTATTCTCTTCTGTTTTTTCCAAGTGATCATGAAAGATTCATAGTGTTTTTAAATGCTTGTGGCTTAGTGAGGCCAACAGGGAACACTTTGTTGATAGTTGTTGCTGTAAGCTTTCAAAGAACCAAGTCAGTCTTTTCTCACCATAGGGTTCAGATTAACTTTCAGATAGATTTATGACATTTGTTGCCTCTCAGACTTGTTTTTAGATGGTTTGTTACATATAGTTCATAATCTTTCCTTATTATTCCTTTCCATTCTGTAAAGTCAACAGTATCCCTCCTTGGTGTTGGTTTTAGTGGTAAGAATGTTTCTGTTGTCATTGGTGTTTTTGATAAAAACTCACTGTGTGGCCCAGCCTCAACTTCCCTTAACTTCTGTCATCTGCAGTTACAGCCTCCATGCCTGACGCTTGGGTCTTTTTCATGGATCAGTTGACATAATGGTTGCCAATTTCCTTGATCTTGTCAAAGAATAAACATTTGGTTTTGATATTTTTTCCCATTTTAAAAGAAATCTCAGTTGTCCTTAAAGAATAGAAGTAAGCCGAACCCCTCATGTCTTGGAACATGTTGTCATATTATGTTCTGACTTGAATCATTTCCAGTAAGGATAGTCTGTGACTTACATTTCCCCTTTCTGTCAACATGTAGGTCTTACCCTCTCCCCATGGTACTCACTAACTAACTACCCTGGATTATGATTCACTTTCTTTCAGAAATTTTGGGTAATTCTCAATTACTTCATCTGATTCTTTTTTTTTAAGTCTTTTTTTTTTTTTAAGATTTATTTATTTTATGTATGTGAGTACACTGTAGCTGTCATGAGTACGCTGTAGCTGTCCATCTGATTCTTTCATGTAAAGTTTCTGTTATGGAAATTCTCCTTTTGTTCATGAATGTTCTCCAGCTCCACAGCATATTTTTTAATGCATTCTTTATTTTTTTATTTGTATTTGTCTGTGCATCAATGCATGCCTGGTGCACACAGAGGCCAGAAGAGGGTGTTGGATCCCCTGGAACTGAAATTACAGGTGTTTGTGAGCCACTGTGGATGCTTAGAACGTAATCTGATGTTTTCTAACTACCGAGCAGTCTCTCTGGTCTCTAATCATATTTATTTTAAAGCTCTCTGACGGGGTTGGGGATTTGGCTCAGTGGCAGAGCGCTTGCCTAGGAAGCGCAAGGCCCTGGGTTCGGTCCCCAGCTCCGAAAAAAAGAACCCAAAAAAAAAAAAAAAAGCTCTCTGACAGTTCTAAGATCTGGGCGCTTTCTGGTTCTGACTCTGCTGCTTGCCTTAGTTCTTCACTGGGAGTCTTTGATAATAGTACTCATCTTCTCCTCTCTTCTCCCTTTAAGTACTTCACATAATGCTTGATTATGTCACAAATAGTTACTACATACTGAGTATTATATTTAAAGTAAAGCCTGAGTTTATAGTTACTATGTACAGAAATGGCTCACCTCTGTACCTTCATGACCGTAGACTGTAGTAGGGATTTGAAGGTGGTCCGTAGTTGATCTAGGCTTGAGTCTGGGGGTTTATTTCTGATGATGAATTTTCCTGACAGTTCAGTTTTCTTGTTGCTCTTATGGACCTGTGCTTGGTGTAAGATTTAGAGTAGTAGAGTACTGGATACTTGATCATATCTCTCCAGCCTCTAATCATATAATTGATCATGATGCTTGATCAGTTCTCAGCTTTCAGCAAGTCTGTACTACAGCCAGGTCTCTCTGTGGTCTTGGTAGATTTCTCTTGCCATGTCACAAGCTTGCTGAAGACATGCTGTCATTTCTGCTGTGGTTTTCGATTCAGTTCAGTTCAGGTTCAATGAGTGTCAGAGTTCTTTTTTTTTTAATTTTTTTTTTTAAAGATTTATTCATTTATTATATATAAGTACACTGTAGCTGTCTTCAGATACACCAGAAGAGGGCATCAGATCCCATTACAGATGGTTGTGAGCCACCATGTGGTTGCTGGGAATTGAGCTCAGGACCTCTGGAAGAGCAGTCGGGTGCTCTTAACCTCTGAGCCATCTCTCCAGCCCCCGAGTGTCAGAGTTCTTGCTTGCTTGCTTGCTTTCCTTTCTTTCTTCCCTCTTCCTTTCTTCCTTCCTTCCTTTCTTTTAAATAAAGAATGGAGGTTTGGTGCTGGAGAGATGGCTCAGAGGTTAAGAGCACTAGTTGCTCTTCCAGAGGTCCTGAGTTCAATTCCCAGCAACCACATGGGCTTCATAACCATCTATAATGAGATCTGGTGCCCTCTTCTGGTATTCAGGCATATATATATATAGGTATATACATAATAAGTAAATAAATTTTAAGGAAAAAAGTAGAAGTTTGTTAAACTTGTAGTTCTAGAGGCAGTGAAATCCAATATGAAGGTTCTGACTGCTGGTAAAAGGGTTTTCTGGTTGTATCAGCACAGAAAAGCTATCACAGATTGAGAGCTGAGAGTGGACAGTTAATAACAGACATGGGCCTGAAGAGACAACTTAGTTTTAAGAGTACTGGCTGCTCTTGCCGAAGACCCAGGCTCAGTTACTAGCATCCTCGTGGCAGCTCACAACTGTCCGTAACTCTGTATCTAGGAATCTAACACTCTCTTCTGGCCTCCATGGGCATCAGACACACATGGGGTACATGCATGCATGCAGGTGGTCATACATATAAAGTAAAACAAAAACAAATCTTTAACAATAATAATGACAGCAGGCTTCTTTGCCCTAGGATAAGGGCCTCCCCCACGTCGGCAGTATGGACCTTTGTGACGGACAGTGGGCGAGTTCTGTGCTGCTGCATGTGCACATGGCTGTTTTTGCTGTTCTCAACAGCGCTGGGCTTTTAGTTAACAGGGCCTTTCTCTCTGTGTCGTACTTCAGTACTGCCTTAGGAGGTAATTCCAGATGGACCTTAGTTGTTAGGGAGAGGCTACTCTTTGCTTTGTATTATAACGCACCATTATATTTGTTCTTTTTCAGCCTAGGCTTGATCTCCGACTCGTTCCACATGTTTTTTGATAGTACTGCCATATTGGCTGGATTGGCAGCTTCTGTTATTTCCAAGTGGAGAGATAATGACGCTTTCTCTTATGGGTAAGTCTTTAAAATACGTTTATTGAACTATTAAGATACACAGAAAAATATACAACTCTTAAAGCCGTGAGATTTTGAACTTACTTGTCAGACTTTTTATAGTCCTTCCTATGCACCTCCCTCAGGGCTACCTTCTAACTTCCTGGATTAGATTTGCCTGTTTTAAAAGTGTATGGAGGAAGGAAAGGTAATGGGGAGATGAAGAATTACATTAGAATCCCAAAAATAAAAGATTTTTTGAAAATATATGATCAGACTCTGTAACGTAATGTTTTTCGTATAGAACTTTTGTTTGGGGATAAGACAATGTAGGGGATATGTTGTTGCTGTGTGAGGGCTTCCTCAGAACCTTTTTCTTTTTCTGACAAAGAAAATGATATGAAACCTATGTTTGTTTCTATTCTGTTACTAAAGGGATACTTTGCTGTTATTTCAAATCATTTCACAAAATGGTTTTATTTGTCTTTTTAGCTTTGTTCTTATATATGCTGACTTCATCTCTGATTTGTACACTCAGTCACTTACTGTGTAAGGACCTTTGATGATCCAGATTAGAGCAGAACTGACTTCCTGCCCCACTGATTGGGGAAGCAATGGAGTTTTCATTATTTGATTTAAACTTCCTGATTTTCCTGTTTTGAGTTCAAAGGCCATTTCTTACTACCATTCTGTTCATCAGAAATGAAAACTAATATCCACCTTTGTCATGGTGTTAATTCCTTCCCTCCTTCATTTCTTTCCTCGGGCCTTTCTCATGTCTGTTTCTCACCTCCTGCCTGTCTGTCTGTCTGTCTGTCTGTCAACTTTGCACCATATCCTCATGCTCATCCCTCCTGACTCTCACTCTTGCCCTCCCCTCCCATACTCCTCTTGGCCTGTCTCCTTCACCCTCTTTAGTCTGTGCTTCTCGCCTTGGCTGAGGAGTTCAGACATGAGCCATGCTTGGGCAATCTTTCATAAATTGCATTTTAATTCTAAGACTTACTCCGTTCAGGTAAACATGATCATCTATGATCATTTGTCTAGCGTTCTTTGTTTTACCAGATGCAATTGTGTACTAAGCTAACCCATGCACCATGAGAGTGCATGAAACATGTCTACCAAAAGACGCCTAAAAACGTTCTTGCCTTTGATCGTGAAATTTAGTGAGCTGAGAAACAGACGCTTTCTGTCAAGTATTAGCTCTGGGACTAGAGGGAGAGAGCAAAAATGCTCTTGTTTGAACAGTAATTCTACTGACTTATTAGATAAATCTCTTTTAGTGTTAGTTATAGAAAACTGGCTGTATATTACTTTAATTTAGTAAACTTTTCTCCAAAAAAGTACATGCTTTAATGAATAGTACATGATTTATTTTCTTGTATCTGTTTAAAATGGAGTGTAAAGATTCATACTGTGCTGCATCAATCTGATGGGATGGACTCAAATGTAACTAGGTAGAGGGGCCGTGACAAGTTTGTTCAGCCCAGCATGGTTGATTGCATACGGTTGTACTTCCAGAACTTGGAGGTAATTTCAAGCCTAGCTGTAGCTTCTCACTGAGTTCCAGGGCATCCTGAGAAGGTCTCTACATACAGCAGTCTTCTATTAGAAAAGAAAATGTTCTCTTTACTTGAAAAAAAATGTTTTTACAGCAGAACATTACATTTAGAAGTTGATATAGAAAACTAGCTAAGCCAGGTGGTAGTGGTAGTACATGCCTTTGATCTCAGCACTCGGGAGGCAGAGGCCAGCCTGATCTACAGAGTGAGTCCCAGGATAGTCAGGGCTATACTGAAAAACCCTGTCTCCAAAAAACCTTAAATAAATAAATAAATAAATAAATAAATAAATGAATAAATGGAAACAAAAATAAAGATAGGCTCTTTACATAGTCTCACTTGGCTATACTGAAAAACCCTGTCTCCAAAAAACCTAAAATAAATAAATAAATAAATAAATAAATAAATAAATGGAAACAAAAATAAAGATAGGCTCTTTACATAGTCTCACTTGGCTATACTGAAAAACCCTGTCTCCAAAAAAACCTAAAATAAATAAATAAATAAATAAATAAATAAATAAATAAATGGAAACAAAAATAAAGATAGGCTCTTTACATAGTCTCACTTGGCTTAGATGTCACAATCCTCCTGGTCCAGCCTCTGCTGGGGTTGCAGGTGAATGGCACCACACAGTATCTGAAAGAGGAGTTTTGCTGCTCTGCAGTGTTGATGAAGGACTAGTGGACGTGAACACACTTGGACTAACGCGAAGATATGTAAACATAAAGTAAAAGTCGTTTCCATGCCTGTAACATGCCGTAGAGATGAGTGAGATCTTCCCCCAGGGCTTCACCTACGTAGGAAGCAGAAAACACTGGATGCCAGAGAGAAAGGACAGGCATTTAAAAATGGTCTCCTAGAGCGATGTGAAGACAGAGTCAATTCTAAAAATAGATAAACAAACGTTTAGGCTGATATGTTAGTCTTAGGAAAAGATAACAAACATCTCAGGTTGTCTCTGCCACGATGCAGGGATGCAGGGGTGCTTTAACCCTGCTTGAGATCAGCGCTCCATTTCCTGAAGACCTCATCACTATAAGGTATGAAGCAAAGCGTGCATTTTCAGAAAGGGAGGAAGAAGTATGTGTAAAACAGATGTCCTGGGCACATTTTCTGACTTTCTTTGTCCCTTCAGCGGTGACTTGAGACTCACAGTTCTGTGACAGGCCTTTTATGCTCAGTTACTATCAGGAGGCCTTTTGCGTTCTGAAGTCTGTGTTTTGTGACATTTGGTATTAAAAATCATTCACAGTAAATTAGTTTTCTCATTTGGTTTACATTATCATATAAATGTTTTCTATAAATAAAAAGACTTTGTTGGCACTTAAAATTATGTAATATGCTTTATAATCTCTGAAATGTATGTGGTCATTTGGATTTTAAGACGTATAATTCAGTTTACCTCATTCTTCTTCTTTAGGTATGTTAGAGCGGAAGTCCTGGCTGGCTTTGTCAATGGGCTGTTTTTGATCTTCACTGCTTTCTTTATTTTCTCAGAAGGCGTTGAGGTACAGTAGAAAATCGTTAAAGTCAGGAAATGACCTTTTCAATGAAAGCCTTTTAAAGCTGTAATAGTAATTGAGACCTTTCCAACTATCGTGTATTGAGGTTTGTCTTGTGTTTAGAGGAGGCTTAGGAAATAGTTGAAACATTTACATTATATGAAATGTCTTGAGATGGGAAGCAAGGAAACAGTAAACGCTGTGAATGAAGCGTTGCTAGTGAGCAGTAGAGGTGCAGTCTGTGTAATGAGGGCCTTTAGGAGTTGTTTTTTAAAAAAGAACAACCTGGAGTCTAGAACCTGGGAGCTTTGCTAGTGAACTTTAAATACTTGGTGTACATTTTGTAAAAATGGAAGGAAGATGTGAAGATTAGTGAATTTACAGAGGCAAGAGAAACAGGTTTAGAACCACATATCCTCACACCTACTTGCCTTCGTTTAGAAACAGTAATTGTTACTTTTTCTGTAATATGCAAAGAGTAGTTTGAGCTGTCTCAACTTTTAGCAGGAGTTTTAAACACTTTTACTTCTAAAATTTTAACACTGCATCATATTGCCACCAGTTGCTCAATCTAGAATTGTATCAATGTTGTTTCCCTGTATTGTGTGTTTTCTAGAGAGCATTGGCTCCTCCAGATGTACACCACGAGAGACTGCTGCTTGTTTCGATTCTTGGATTTGTGGTAAACCTAGTAGGAATATTTGTTTTCAATCATGGAGGTCACGGACATTCTCACGGCTCTGGTATGATGGTTAGAACTATTTGTTTCTTCATTTTTTAGCTGTGTGTGTGTGTGTGTGTGTGTGTGTGTGTGTGTGTGTGTGTGTGACCACACACGTGCACAGAGATATCAGAGGACAGCTTGGGGATAGTTCAGGGCCATGTATGTATGTATGTATGTATGTATGTATGTATGTATGTATGTATATCTCTTGCATGTTGCTGTCATTACTCTAGAAAATAATTTTAAAGTTAGAAAAGTATGCTGTCTAGATCTCAGAAATGTCTTCTTGAACCAGCCCTTGTACTTCTCCATAGCCCTCCATCCCAGTGCCTTCCAGAGCTTCTGTGTGCGTTATATTCATAGGGATCGCTCCAGAGTTCTGCCTTATGTATATTTAATTCATATGAAAAGACCAGTGTCAGAAAACCACAAATCTAGTTATTAAATCAAACTGTGTATTTGTAATTTACTATATAATGTGTTTCTAAGATCCGTCCATTGATAGATGTTGGTCTACTACCTTGCATTTTTTCATTAATTTATGAAATCATTTTATTATAACGAACTCACGTTGTCAATGGCCATAGAAAACTCCGTGTTATGAAGCCAGGATGCTTACAATTCCAGCACTTGGGAGACCAAGGCAGGAGGATTAATGCTAGCTCCAACTTACCTGTTCTACATAGTGAATTCCAGTCTATCTAGGGTATGTAGAGAAAAACTGTCTCAATCACAAAGCGAAATGAAAACGGAAACAAACAGATTAAACCCCCAGAATAAGAGAGGATAGGAGAGCATGTGAAGCTGCTGTGCTGCACAGTTCAGATCGACACCATTTCCAGCTCTACAGTCAGTTCTTTTAATTCAGTGTGTGTAAGTAGAACTCGTAAAGCATGTACACACTTTTAATACATAGATGTTTTTAGTTTTCAAATTGCCTTCCAAAATGACTGTCATTCAGTTTACTCCCAGAAACAAATGTAACTTGTTAATTTTGTAGTGTTAATTTTTCTCCCCAACCCACATCAACCTTTAATATTACAGATTAAAGTGGTTTTGCTCACATTTGATAGAGGGTAGCTTTTGTCCTTTCATGTTTCTGGTTAGTAGTGAAGATGAACAATCTGTTGGTGTGTTCCTAGGCTATAAGCGCTTCTCTGTTGTTTTTTTCCTACTCCGTTTATAAGTTACAGTATTACTTATAGTATTGCTACTTTCCTTTGTTTTATGTGTTATAAATATCTTTCCCAAGTTGATGCTTGTATTTAAGGTTTTATACAAATTAATTCCTATAGGGATTAGTCTGTGATGGTTAACATTAATTGTCACAGACACAATCTATATTTTGGGAAGACGGTCTCAATGAAGGGTTGGGTACATTAGGTGGGCATACCTGAGGGGGGTTTGTCTCAGTGTAGGTAACTGACCCGAAGGCACCATTTCCTAGAAGGGGTCCTGAACTGAGCTTAGCAGCAAGCCAATGAGCTTCCCTGGAGAGGTGCTATGGATAGCTGTTAGAAGTCCTCGTCCTGACTGAAACCTAGCAGAGCAAGCTGAAACAAACCCTTCTCTTCACAGCAGCAGAAATGAGAGTACAATGTAGTCTGACTTTTGGTTTTTGTTTTTTGGTTTTTGTTTGTTTCTTTTGTTTTTTTTTGTTTTGTTTTGTTTTGTTTGTTTGTTTTTTTGGTGTATTATATTTTTCCTTTGTTTCATGGATTTCCTTTTCTAGGGCCATGGATACTAAATCCTCCATATTAATACTTTCATTTTGGTTTGATGGTTTCTTGCCACCTCTTTTGCTCTTCCATCTATACATTATTTTTTCTAATGAGTGACTTTGAGATATTTCTCCCTTAGAAGGAATAAACATTTTCCAGTCATTTTCATGTCCTGGGAATAACAGCATCTAGTTCAGGTGCTTAGTAAGTTAACTCAGTAATATACAAGCATTCCGCCCACTCTACTTTTGTCCTCTTCCTCTATGATTATTGAAATGCATGCTTGCAACCCATTGGTACAGCTTTACACTAACTGGCGCGGGTCACTATCTTTTCTGTGTCTTTGTGCTTGTCTTCCCAGTTTCCATTTTTCTTAGTGTGGGTTTGAACTACTCTTTAGTGACCTTTGATTTACCCCCAAAGCCCTCTACTATTCTGAGTGAGCAGTCGTTCACCTGGATTGCCTCAACCTCTCCTTTATTTTAAAAGGAGTTCTGTAGATTATAGAATTTTTGATTTCTGCACCTCACCATTTCGATAATTATCCATTGCCTTTTGGCCTCTAGGATTTCTTTCATTTGTTACATTTTTAAATTATTTATTTAATTTGTATGTGTGCGTGTGTTTTTGCATGTGTGTATGCATGTGTGTATGGCACATATGTTGACAAAGGTGTTATTTGGCATGTGGAGGAACATCCAACATTCTATTTGCTTATCAGCTTGGCTGTCCTGCTTGCTGCGGCTGTGGCTTCTCTTCCTCTTCCTCCCCTTCTTCCTCCTGTACGTCCTCTTCCTCTTCCTCCTTCTTCCACCTTTTGTTCTAGAACCATCTTCCTCAGAGCAAACGGTAGGCAAGCTGTCAGGCTACATATGTGTGTGCATACTCCTGTGTGATGTGGGAGTTTAGCTAAGACCCTGAGTCAGCTTGACATTATGTCTAAACAGTAGGAGCTGTACCTGTAATTCCAGCAATTGGGAGGCTGAGGCAGGATTGTTATTTCTGGGCCAACCTGGTATACATGGTGAGATCCTCAGTACTTGGGGTTTTGCTGACATCTAGAAGATCCACCTGAGTCCTGCTCTCAGTGCAACACATGCTGTTAATTGAAACAGGAACAAGGAGAGGACTCACCTTGGTCTGGTCTCCCTGAGGACTGCTCTGTGAATCTGAGATTTCAATTAGTATCTGAACTGTGGGTGGACATTAGCTATATAGCAAGAAAATCTGACCTTCAAGATTGTCTCATGTTTGGCTTTCATCAACTGATGTCTGATTTGACATCACATTCTATTTGAACTTGGATGGATCTCTTGCCTGTAATGATAATCAAACTGATAATTTCCAGCCACTGGCTCCTGTTTCTCTTGTCTCTTTCTCTTGTTTTCTGGAGACTCTGACTAGTTTTCTTCATTCCCTTTTCTTTCTGCTTTTGAGAGTGTGATTTCTATTTTCCTTTCTGTACATTGGTCTCAGATTCTGCAGCTCAGAACTCTTACCGAGTCCTAGGGATGACTGTTTTATTTCGCTGTAGTTCCAGAATCTCTGGTATTTAATTTTTTTCTACCCTTCTCCTCTCTGTACCTCTTCCATATATATTTTTGTTGTTTTGAGACAAGGCCTTGCTTTATAGCCCATGCTCAGCTTTTGACTGCTGCCTCAGCTCCCTGAGTACTTAATTATAGGCATGAGCTACTGTTTCTGGTTTTATGATTTCTATGCTGTTACTGTTAGTGACGTACTATAGTGAGTCTTCAGACCCAGTTTCTTTTGGCTTATTGAATGTGGTTATAATAGCTGGTTAAAATCTGCCCACTAAGTCCATCTCTGGGCCTTTCAGTCATTCCCTGGACCAGTTGACAAATCATATGCTTCTTATAGTGCGTGGCTATTGAGTTGTCTCGTAATTTTTACTTTAAAAGTTTTTCTTTTGTTTTTATTCTGTCTTACTAGTGGGCACACATAGTAGTCACTCAGAGTTTAGTCAGGTTCCTTAAGTGACTTGTAAATGCCCCTCTTTTGACAAAGGGATCTTTGTGAGAAAGTCCATCTTCCAATCCCACCTCCTGGTTTACGAGACAGCCCTAACATTGATTTCCCGCTTGCTCAGGGTCAGTAAGATGGAGGGCAGTTCCTTGTTTTCCTGTCACGCTCATAGCCTGTGCACACCCTTTTACGTTCTCAGGAGTGTGTTGCTGCTTTCCAGAGTCCCCATGGAATCTGTCTCCGAGGTTTTCCTGAAGTTCCTAGACTCCAGAGCAGCTTATTCCCTTCTGGGATTTCCTACAGCTGTCTTAGTGCCTGGAGTTCAGGAGCTCTCAGTCAAAAATGCAGACTAACCAGAAGTTGGTGTGCACTCAAAGCAACCCGATCTCTCTGTTAGCTACCGCTTGCTGGCTTTGGGTTGTTTGGGGGCTGGGGAGGAACTGTTTTCCCTAACAAAGCCCAGTCCCTGCATTCCCTGGCTCTGACTGAGTGCTAGAGCTCTGACACGGTTACTTTATTGTTTGTTTTTTCTGTGTCTTTGTGACTTAGGAGAGGGGCGATTGGCTGAGCTCCTCTTTGGGGCTTACTGGAAGGCCATCAGGAATGCAGGTCTCCCATAGATCCTGCTGGATTTGCCTTTTCTGGCCTGCAGAGTTTATTCCCATGCTCCATGGTAGGAACTCGGGATTGTTTGAGAAGCAAGTGTTGGCCTCATTGAGTCTGGAGACAGGATTCCTAACTAGTATCATTGTAATCAATTATGTATCTTTACATATATTGTTCAAATATTCTTTTTTTCTAGGCCATGGACACAGTCATTCCCTCTTTAATGGTGCTCTAGATCACAGCCATGGCCATGAAGACCATTGCCATAGTCACGGAGCCAAACATGGAGGTGCACACAGCCATGACCATGACCATGCTCATGGACATGGGCACTTGCATTCCCACGGTAAGAGCTGCTGGAGCACCAGCAGAGGGCAGCAGAGGGTTCGTCTCCAAACAAGGAGGATGAGGTGACTTTTCCTAGTTGAGAAGGGAACCTTGCAGTAGCCTGACGAGTGAGACCTCAGTTTCCTAGCTTCAGAAACAAGATTCTGATCACAAGTACAATTTGGGCTCTATGGGAACAATAAAAGACGTATATATTGAAGAAAAAAAATCATCTGCTGGAAGGACACAATCAGCCTCTAGTGAGTCTGTCTAGCTGGTTTCCAGGCTGAGATTCTCTTTTTGTACCATAATGTGAAAGTAAGGCAGTGAATTTGCTTCTTTCTTTTATTTTTTCAGTGAGTTTAAGACAATGCTAGGCCTTTGATTGTGTGAAAGAGAAACAGTTGAAGCTTAGCAAATGAAAATTATGATTAAGTCTGACAAGGTCTTTTCTAGTATATGTTATGAAAATAGTAGAAATTTTTCAATTTTTATTATAACTGGTTATGCTGATGGCCTAATACTTCCATATCCCTTCAGAGATTTTTCTGTAATAGCAGTAGATAGTAAATTATGAAGTATTTATCAACATTTTATTTCAGATCATTTATTTACAAGTTCTTAGTATACATTGATACAACTGCTTAGGTAACACAATATGACCACATCTTAAATGTTTACTGGTACTGGACATATTGACAGAATATGAAAACTTTGCATATAAAAACAACGAGAAGAGCCTTGAAGATCAGATATTCTAAGGCCTAATTGCAGTCTTCAAAGTTTCAGAATTCCTTATTGAAACATGATTGGTAAAGAAACTGCTCTGCACATTCATTGATTATGCCTGATCTCAGGGATTAGTTTGCCTGACAGACATTTCCTTCACTTCTTCATTCCATGTTCATTCATTTAGATTAGAGCACAGCATACCTACACTCCCGACAGCCGGAAGTGTGGCCGTGTTATCTGTAATTGCTCCAGTGTTGTACAGCTCTCCAGGCTTTATGCATAAGTAGTGTAATGAACCTTGTGTCCTTTGGCAATTACTTCTCCAACCTCCAGCACCTAGAAAGTGCCAACCTCCTCTCTGTTTCTGTGTGTTTGACTCTGTTAGCTTCCTCATATGGATGGTATCTGGTCTTTATCATTCTGTTTTACTCATTTCACATGTCTTCCCAATTTATCCTAGATTGCAGCTTTCTCTTTTATAAAGAAGAACGACCCCTGTTCATCCATCAGCACATTTGGGTTGCTTCTGTGGCTTGAGTGTGGACTCTTAGGCTGCAGTGAGGGGAAGTACACCTAGATGCTGGGATCTGGTTCGACTCCTTTGGTTATGTGCAGAACTGACACTGGTGCTCGTGTCGTAGCTCTGTTCACTGTTGGGGAACCACAGACTACTATTGCAGTGGTTGTGCCGTTTGCATTCCTACTAACAGTGCATAAGGATTTCCTTTTCTCCATAGGCTTGCCAGTACTTTTGAAAAAATATATTCTAGCTCTGAGTCTTCCTACAAATTTACTTGAGATTTTGGTTTGATTTTTCTGCCTAGTATTGGTGTTAAATATCTTTTTGTATACCCACAGAGCATTTTTTCAGTCTGACAAAATTTTTCCTTTGCGTTGTTTGAGTTCTTAATGTATTTTTGGTCTTAACACTCAGACATACAGCTTTTGGGTATGTTCTGCACACCTAAGACCACTGTTTCCTTTGTTGATTTGTTCCCTGGCTGTGCAGAGGCATTGTAGTTTGGTATAGTAATCCTATCAATCAGTTTGTAGGACGTCTTTCAGTCTAGTATGCTATGTTTTGAAACAGACTGGCAGTTTTAAAGACCTTGATCTTTCAACATATTTGCTTACATATATTATGCTAATAATTTTGAAAAATTGCTTACCTCTCACAAATTTATAAAATAATTTCTGAAGTATTACTGCAATTAGAAGCAAAGAATATGATTTCTGGCACACAATACTTCAATTAATTAAACAATTAATTTTTCTTACTTGATTTGGCCTTTGGAGACAGGATCTCAGTATGTGGCCCTGGTGGCCTGGAACTCATTATACAGCCCCAGGTGGATACAGTTTGCTCTCTGCCTCCTCAGTGATGAGTTTCCAAGTGTCTCCTTATAAATAATATTTTAGGATGAAACATCTACACGATTCTATTGAACACTGTCCTAGTTCTATTTCTGTGTGGTAAAAACACTGACCAACAACAACTTGAAGAGGAAACCCAAGTCTACACTGTAATTCCAAATCCTGTAGCTGATGCCTGCCATCTGAGACTTATTGTCTCGTGGGCTCAGGCAGCCCCTCCTCCAGCTTTCTCATCCACAACTTGTCGCCTGGGCGCAGGCTGGCTCCTCCTCACTCCTCCACTGTCCTTGTCAGGTGTCTCCAGTCTGTTGGGGTCTCTACTGCACCTGATGTTGTACCTTCCCCAAGGGCTGAATGGTCTCTCCTTGGAAACTATAACCCTGCCACATGATGCCAAGCCTCGACTTTATCCCATAATCCCATTTAATCCTTAGGTCTCCTCAAAACTAAAGACATGCCTTCATCAGTGGTCCCTCTTGCTCTCTTACAGGACCAAGCTAAAGCTGCCATCATTGTCCATTCAGTCCTGTAGCTTTTGTGTCACCAAAGTCAGTACTATGTGGGAGACGTGCACCCTACCTGGTTCCCCTGCCAGCTTGCAGTACAGCCTTAGCCTGCTTCAGGCCACAGCCTCTGAATCCTGCTCCTGGACAGATACTTCCCAGAAGAGCTCATCTCTGATGCTGGTCT